>NW_027272029.1:17500-429111 GCF_040938485.1 Diadema antillarum | reverse complement strand
GTATCTGTACGGATTCTTTGTTAGGTGATCCGAGTATCCTCTCGGATCACCTATTGTATCTGTACGGATTCTTTCTTCTTCTTCTTCTTCTTCTTCTTCTTTCTTTATTTCTCCCCAAAAGTTGTGCAGAGGTTAGCTCAGAAAGTACTATGCCTATCAAGTTCAAACTTATACCATGTATGTATCGTGTCCCAAAGGCGGCAATCGAACTAAAATCAAAGTGATCAGTCGACCGTGACGTCACTATGACGTCATTATATGAAAACACATTCTCAATCATATCTCATTAATGGAATGAAGTTTTTCAATGAAATTCACGTCACATTTATTTCAAGTTATGCGCATTCTACTCATATTCTCAAAATTCACATTTTCTCTTGGTACGTGCGCGTACGCGCGCGTTGAAATATTTGTATGCTCAAATCGAGCTCAAATTTTTTTTGCACACGTTTCAGACCATTTAGAGCATTTTTTGAAAAATTGAAAAAATCGGACGGACGCGTACGCGCGCGCGCATATACGCACGCACAGCTCATATGCAATAGAAATTTTCAGTTTTTTCACACGGATCGGATGTCCACAATGTCAAGGAATATTTCTATCAAGTTTCAAGTCGATCCGACTCAATATGACATCATACGGGCCCGTCAAATTCAAAATTCCGCGCGTGCGTCAATGGGGATACACTGTGCAACTATGCCAAAAAACCGCCAATTTTAAATCGGATTTTACTCGTCAGGATGGACGATGACCCCCCATTTTCTTGACATATTCTAAAAGCTGATGAGTTGTACATGTCATTTCATGGGTTGGCGATACTGAAAAAATGATTAAAAGATATCAAATTTCTTAATAAAGTAAACAAAGTAAATTTTCCAAATGACGTCATCAAATTTCAAATTCACTCGAGCGTATCTCACTTAAATTTCGCCAATTTTCACCTAGATTTCAGTATGTTGTAGCTTATGAAATGTTCTTTCATCAATGTGATAACAACATTTTGATTGGATAACGTCATCACCTCGTAAAAATGGATTGAAAGTATCCTTGTAAAATTTGACCAGTTTACGTGTTATCTCTATGGGAGTGCAGTTTTTCTGGCAGTGAAAATTGACATGACTCTCTTTTTCGAGCACTAGCTCACTTATGCTTCGGTGAATTTCTCCCAGATTTTAGTATGTTGTAGCTGAGACTTTGGGCTATCGTAAGTGTGCCCTCAATTTTTTCATACAACGTTGGTATCACATCGAAAAACTTGATTGAAAAATTGCATGTGGCTTCGATGCAGCGTCATTTTGCTTAATACACAGGGCCTATGGAGCATGAAATAGGTCATTGCATAGCGCATCCGACTCGTAATCCTAAGGTCCCTGGTTCGATGCTCACCCCTGCCAGTTTTTTTTTTTTGAACACTTTTTTTCCTTTTTTTTCTTTAGTTAGTCTTAATCTCCTTTCCTAACTTTATCTTTTTCTGATTTTTTCATGCTTCTCCTTCAAATTTCTATAAAAATAACATAATTTTTTCTTTATTTTTCTTTCTTTCTACTACTTTCTGTGCAATAGATGAACAACAACAATGGCTATTAATCCCATATTTTGCACATGTTTTGTTCATGTCACGTACATTATTTCATAAAATAACAATTACTTGATCGGACACCATCTTGGGTATGTAAATTAGGGTCAAAGGTCATAAATGTTTTATCCTGTATCTTGGTGAATACATGTCCTATCTCTCCCATATTTTGCACACACAAAGACCATGTTACAAGAATCATTTCACAAAATAACCACTTTTTGCTCAGATGCCATCATGTCTGTGCAAAGTGGGGTCAAAGGTCATATATTCTTTCTGTATCTTCATTATGACGTGTTATCTCTATGGGAGTGCAGTTTTTCTGCGAATGAAGCTATGACAATCTTTTTCGAGCAATAGCTCACTTATGCTTCGGTGAATTTCTCCCAGATCTTAATATGTTGTAGCTGAGACTTTGGGCTATTGTATTTTACCCTTCGTTTTTTTCATACGATGTCGGGATCACGTTAAAAAACGTGGTTGAATTTAAAGCTTATCTTCAATGTATTGAGATGTTTCTTTTCTTTCTGCAACTTTCTTTGCAATAACTCAAGAAAAACAGCATCTATCACCCTCAAATTTTGCACATGTTTAGTTCATGTCACGTACATTATTTCATAAAATAACAACTTCTTGATCAGACACCATCTTGGGTATGTAAATTAGGGTCAAAGGTCATAAATGTTTCATTCTGTATCTTAGTGAATACATGTCCTGTCTCTTCCATATTTTGCACACGCAAAGACCATGTTACAAGAATCATTTTACAAAATAACCACATTTTGCTTAGATGCCATCCTGGCTGTGCAAAGTGAGGTCAGTGGTCAAATATACTTCATTCTGTCTCTTTATTATGACGTGTTATACGGAATATGGTACCAAAGATGGCAGATCTGACTCGCTTTTCTAAATGAGATTCCGAATATCATACGGCGAATGTCCCTAAACACAGATGAAACCTGTATGGTCATGCCTAAATTATATATTTGTTGCTGTATCTTCGTTATCTAGTGTATACAGAATTTGGAACCAAAGATGACAGATTTGACTCCCTTTTCTAAATGAGAATCCAAACATCACACAACCAATGTCTCTAAACACAGATGAAACCTGTATGGTGTTGCCTATTGCGATCAGACCTCGAATCATTGATTAAAAAAAAATCGGATCACCTTAATTTGTCAGTGATGACAAATTACAATCTCTAGTTGTAATTACTTTTGCTGTTACATTGCAGTGTAGCACAGAGCCCCCACCCCAGTGAAATAATCTTATCTCTTTGTTGAGAAACTGTCATAAAATATGCTTGGTTGCATGTGAAGTTGAAGTTTCTATAATAAAAACTTTGTTGACATGGGCTATTGCTAACACACTCTGGAGTTTGCTAACAGTGAAAAAGAGGTGCATTGGATTTACATTTTGCTGTTTTTTTCTTTTGTCAGACCAGACATAAAAAGGAGTTTCAGGTGTTTTGTTTTGTTTTGTTTTTTTGCTAGAATTTAATCCCTAAAAAATTTCCTATTTGTATGTTTCAACAATAACTATCTACCAGTATTAATTTATGACCTATTTTTATAGGATAGACGTGATAGACAAGCAAAGTAGAGGATTGTAGCCATGTTGTTTTTCAACATTTTACATGCTTTTTACCTGCATTTAGCCATGACAAAGACCCTCCCTTACAATTTCCTCTTCAGTAAGTGTGTAACCCAATACAAGATCCCTGAAATCTCCTGTTTGGGAAAAATCTACAGTGTGTATCCAATGACAAACAAGATTAAAGTACACAACAGGGTGGGCAGATCCGTCAGCAAATACACTTATCACTAAAATATATCTTTTCATAGACACGTGCAGAAATGCTGCAACAATATTTATTGTTCATTGTAAAGAGAGAAAAAAAAAGAATTATAATGAATAAAATTCTACAGTTCTAGCGTAGTCCCGGTTTATGTATGTCAATAGACATGGGATTGATGTTAGCTGATAAAAATCAGGACTGTTGTGTGTGCAACGCAATCTACTCTGGAGACAACACCCAATGTTTGTGCTTCGGACTACACTCTTTTATCAGATGTTGACATCTCGATTTAAAGGGGTTAATTAGAGCTGAATAGGTTTGATGTTTTGTGCCCAGTGTTCTGTAACAGTGTAGTCTCAAATGCATGCATCTGAAAATGCTGAAAACATTTTTTTTTCTTTCTTATGAAATGCACTGTTTTAGTAAGTTATGGTGTGACACAGTGTGTATTTGTTCATCATTGAAAAGAAGTATTCACTCATATTTAAGGGCAAAACAACTTCTAATGTGAGTGAGGAAAATCCTTTTTTTTTTAAACAAACGGACTTAAAGGGATAGTTTAGTTCTGGTTGAGATGGGGATTCAAATTTTAACATTTTTGTGAGATATTTAGAGCGACTTACATGAAATATTAAAGAGCATTCAATTCTAAGAGCAATTAAATGTTTGTTTGATGAAAATTGTTTTTGAAGTGGGTGAGATATCCAAAAAACATAGTGGTCCTTATAAAAGGTGGGTACCACTTTTTATTAGGACCACTTTGTTTTGCTTTGTTTTTTTGACATTTCAGCCATTTCAAAACCAATTTTCATCAAATAAACTTTGAATTCCTCTTACAACCATATGCTCTTTTATATTTCACATAAGGAGATTCTATAATTACCTCACAAAAACGTAAAATCTGAACTCCCATCTCAACCAGAACTATACTATCCCTTTAATTTCTGCACAGCATCTATATCTGTATGTTAAATTATGTTATCATTTTATTATTATTCAGAATGTGTATATATGCCAGGCAGGTTTCATGTATATTAATAGTTGATGTCATTGTACATGTGATGGAAGTTTACCAAAGCATGTGATAAGCGCCTGTGAAACTTAATGAATGTTTGGACGTTGTATTTCTTCAGAGATATAAACAAAAACATTTTGCAAGTTTGATATTCTGTATTCTCAGTGCTTGAGCCAAATGACTCAAATAAAATTTGATTGCAGTTTTTTCTTCTTTACTTTTTTGACTGAAAAGACCCTACAAGTTTACTGCTTTCTCAACAATTATCTACAAATTGTTTGCTCCATGTAATGATATCCTTGTAATTTTTGTCTTTTGTAACAAAACTTCATTGTTGTCATATCTGCTGAGTCCTTCACAACACAGAGATTTTGTTGTGTTCTTCTTGAAAGCGTTGAAACATACCATGCATGTTTTTCTGAGCTCAGAACATCATGCCCCTGATCAAAAATTAAACTTGTTCCAGCCCTATCAAATACAGATAAGCCGAGATTTAATTGCCAATCATCTCCCTCCAAGGGTGGAAACACACACAGAGCAGTCCCTCTTTGCACCCCCATTTAATTAATCCTCCCCCAAGGGAGGTTATAATAAAATGAAGCCGGGGAGTTATTATCCACAGCAGTTATATGGCCCAGTGGTAATGGCTTGTCAACTCTGGGGGTTGTTGACAAGATGGGTCTAGATTGTTGTTCTGTTTAGTCTGTGGTTAGCGGCTGTGACTGTATGGGGGCAGTGTTTGTGTAGCAGTCTGTTATTAGCTACAGTATGGTCTGATACTGTTTACCTCCTGAAGGCAGTTATAATTCTTATGGTACACTGTAGACAGTTACAAGTATGACAATCAATTTTCTAGAAGATGTATAATTAAGGGTTTACTAGAAAAGTTTGGTTTGGAGGAAAGCAGTTAAATGGAAAACAACTTTTTATAAGTCTGAGCAGAATTGGCCAATGATATTAAAGTTGATGTTTGAACATCACTATACTACATACCAATGTTTTCTGATCATCTTTGAAATGGCCAATTTGGTCACATGATTATGGAGTCCTTAGTGTTGTGGTAATCCTCATCTGCTTTTCAGGCAAAATTACTGTTAAAGACCACAATATATTTGGCTGGAATATACTAACTTCGTATTACATGTATGTAAAAAAATAAATAGATAAATAAAGACAAAATATTCAAGGTGTGATGTATGCTCAATTATGGCAAAGATATCTTACCAGAAATACACACCAAGACAAATCACACATGAAACTAATGATATGTGTGCATATACCGAAAATGGTGGTGGTTACTATTGCAACAACATCATCACTGCTACGTGCCTGAAATAGCTGTAGAAGATGAAGTTATATGTCTACAGACTTTCATGAAGAGTTTGTTCTCTGTTTGAATAGTGATGGCCACAATTATCAATATTATGGCAAATTTGATGTGCTCATTAAACAGAGAGAGAGTGAGAGAGAGAGAGAGAGAGAGAGAGAGAGAGAGAGAGAGAGAGAGAGAGAAACCTATCAGAGTCCAATCTTTTTCACCCACTTTAGGATTCTGTAATTGCAAATCAGCAAATGTACAATTTAGGTAGGTGTTATATCCTTATGGTAGCAAAGACTATCATTATTATTCCCATTTAAGTTTCGATTCACTTCTCAAGGTTTTGACACTTTGTCTCTTTATTCCAGCATGAGTTTGCTCTCTAAAGTGTGTCATGGTTATATTCAGCACTTTTTTAAATGATTGTCTTCTAAACTGATGAGGTCCTTCAGGAGTAAATGGATTGTTTGCCATCTATTATCTCCTAATCGACTCATAAAAAGCAGCCATTAGTGAAAAGGTTGCATCTCAATTGTCTGGCTGTTTGCGCATTTGTCCAAATTTTTGATTGACAGCAGGTATGAAGTCTTATTTGTGATGCTCCTATTGTATGATTGTGAGAAAAGCACAAACAAATGCGGCAGATGATGGAAATATTTTTTTTTTTTGTTCAGCAAGAATTTGAAGTATGTCTATTGTTGCTGTTTGTGTCCGTGAAATGAAGACAATGGCAGCTGTTGTAAACAGATTAGTGGTTATATTTGTGAAGATCTTCTTTTACTTTTCTGTGAGTGGGGTTGGAATTACAGTGGTTTCAACATTTTGATTGACACCTTGTTGAAGTTCCTTTGCTGAATTGCACAAACGTGTGATGTAAATACCCTTCAGAATTGTAAATAATGAAATCTGTATTATTGTGTTTTGAAACAATTGGCCTTGATTAGCTTGCTTGTTGTTACTGGTTCTTTTTTAGCGATTATAATGTTCTTTTACTTTTTGACTATTTTGTGACTTTTAATGTTTGCTAACAATGTTGTTTGGTAAGTAAATTTCATTTTAAGATTTTATTTCATTTCATTTTATGATGTGTCTATGTATACGTGCCTTTGATTCATGTATATTACGTAGTTCAAATTCACGTGTGACATTAAATTTAATTGAGTGTATGTATGTACCAGAATGTCTTTGCATGGGTTCTTTGATATTTAATGTTTAGAAAAAAAATATCAGAGCACAAAAATGAGCTGTTTCAGAAGTGAATATTACATTAAAAATGTCAGAGATATTGATATTTGGATGATAGAGAAAAAGAAATTCCAGTCATAATACATTTTCCTTCACTCCAACATCATGCAGCATTTGGAGTGCCCCCTTTTCCTTTCAGGAATTTTGCCCGGTTCTGAGCATGCATGGCTAATCCATCACATTCCAAGTGTTAGTGAGTCCCTGCAAAATGAGATATTTTAAACAAAATTCAGAGATACAAATGTACAAGTGCATGTCTTGTCCCTGAGGGTTTACTTGGACTTTAATCCTTCCATCTTTCTGAGTCCTCCATGAGACACACACACACACTGACACATTTACAACAAGAATTCCCATCATACCACTTTTCATATCTTGTTCACACCGGTACAATCACTCCCACCTCCATGTCAGGATATTATTTGGAAAGCTTGCATGGTGTACCCTTTCAGCATTTTGCGTACTTTGCATGGGGTTTTCAGTCATCATTCTCTTGAAACATCATGAAACACCATGAAACAGTAGTCAATCTTTCAGTTCCATGCACCAAACATGTTTTTTTGATTAGCTGCCTAACTAGGATTCATTGCCGTATTTTCATCATCTTTTTTTTTTTCTCTCTCTCTCTTTTAATGTTGTTTGTTGTTCATGGTATTTATTGAACTGTTTTGCTCAACCTATCCTCTTACCCGGAATTGAGGTAGACGACCGCTGAAGAGTGGCAAACAGATTTACAGCAATGCACACTTAATGGTGTTTGTTCCTCAATCTTCATAATATCAGCTCTCAGATAAATAAGTATTAATGAGGCAATTCATCATGTACGTCTGAATTTCTAAGCACGATCAATACCGACTTGTTTTTTAAAGTTGGGGTATTTTTAAATGCAACTATCTCTCCCCTATTATATCTAATTATTCTTCCCCTTCATTCTCTCTGTCTCTCTCCCCCTCCCCTCCCCTCTCCCACCCTCCCCCCCCCCCAACAGTATTTTTGTACAAGGCTGACTTTACAATTGCGGTATATTCTAAAGATGTCACAGTAACAATAGTTCTGTGGTTTTGACTGCCGCTACTTTGGCAAAGATCATCCTGCATAGCTGGGACTAGACACCAGAGTACTAAACTCTGTGGTTTGGGGGATATCTAACAATAATTGTCATTATCCTTTCTTTTCTTATTTTGGTCCACACCTGGCCCACGGAGGAGTGTACCTCATCCCGGCATTACATGTTTGCGATGGCATTTCCTTTGTTCTGATCCCTGTAAACAAGTATTTGGACGTAAATTGTGCGTATGTCACCGCATTGATCAGGGGGATTGAACCAATAGTGGGGTTTTGTGGTGGTGGCGGCAGTTCCCCCATCCTGAATCCTGTAGGGCTTCTATTCTCCCGTAAGACTACCCTGTCCCGAGGATTAACAGAATTAGATTGTTGTTGTCCCGTTGCACTCACAATGCCAATCATAAACAAAATCCTACATGGTATGCAGTATGGCTGTTCAAAATTGGGACCACCTCACTCGATTTCTTGGCAAACATATGTGAAAAAAAGAAGGCATGTTTTTTTTGTTCGTCCCTGCTCTTGCAATCAATGGCTATAGTTCAATGACATGGATTTGGAAAGTATTGAACAAAAACTATACAATTTGTTATTATTAGCATGAGACGAAGACATCCCAAAGATCGATTATCTGTAGTTGCTATTGTCCTGTATTTAGCAAAATATCGTCTTTGGTGTGATCAAAGTTGGTGCATTTACTTTCGTTCTGAATTGACGAGGATTATATTAGGAAGGCTTTATTGTTGACAAGTAAACGATGCTGTTAAGAACCCAACCAAACATGTTTGTTTCAGCTGCAGCATAGCAGATCCTATGAGAAAAATACCGTGCTTTTGCCAATCCGATTACAGACTTTATTTCAATTATCATCAATGACATATGACATGTTCTTCCAAAGTAAATCTTGAGTGGTTGTAAAGTGGGGGTTTATACCTTTTCATTTCCGGAAAACGTCCCCGCTTCACAAACTTCCGGAACCAGGAAGGAACAAAAACGCAAAAGGGACTTGAGCAAACACTGCATTGTTGGCATCCCAGCGAACTTTGAACACACACGCACACACACACACACAAATCTTGTTGGTGCAATAGGTTGTGAATACCTCATTGAAGAAGTTTTTGGAATTCAACCAATTGTTTACTCGCTTCGTTGCCTAATTGAAAAAAAAAGAAAAAAAGAGGTGGGCAGCTTGAGAAAGGAGAAATGGACTCAGGAGTGTGAAGTGATAAAATTTGAAGTGCTAGAAATTTACCTGTAGGTGTTGTTCAAGCTGTTTTTGTTTTTATGTAGTTGCAGCTGCACATACATTCAAAGTAATCCTTTTGTATTTTTTGCATATTTTTTTTTTCACACATTCCATATGGTATCCAAGCACACAATTTTCTGGAATTGGATGTATAGTTTGATTTTTCCCCCTGAGGTGATTGAACTGAATGGCAGTACTATGTTGGATTGTTTGGTGTGACTTTAAGTATTGTAGAAGTGCAAGATAATCGAAGTTCAGTATCTGTGTTTGATGGAAAGTCAGGCTATTCATCTTAAAGCCACACAATTTTTTTTTTCTTCTGGTACTTTTGTACCATTTCTAGATTTACAACAATATATAAATCAATGGTTTTACTACCCCCCCCCCCCCTGCAGAAAAAAAAAATAAATAAAAAGCTTTTGTCCTGCAAAACTGTGCAGCTGGTAACTCAGGTGATACTGTAGATGTGTGTTCATTAGTTTGGGCTCTGGTGTTAGCACCACCATTGTGTATATGAACACAATGCCACCGAGTTTTTTAGACATGCAGTGATTGTACAGGTGGCCTGGAATGTGGTATTTGTTGAATGTTTTGACATTAGACCAAGGTCCCCCGTTCAAGTGCAAAGCCGCAAGTATTTGATTGTGCATTGTGATAGACAATTTACAATGCACGTCCGGGGAAACCTGAGCTTTCTGTGCAACAGAGGCTCTGATGGAAGAAATGACACTCGGTTCTGAGAAACAGACAAATACTGCAGCCTTGTGGGGTCATCCACCTCATTTAAGCTTGCCTCCGCCCCCCCCCCCCCCCACCAAAAAAAAAGAGAAAAAAGAAGAAAGGAACCTAGCTTTCACACGTACCAAGAGTGCTTAATTTGAAACACAATTTCATTGATGCATCACTAGAATTGTGTTTCAAATTAAGCATTAATCTTACCATGTGAATGCAAGCTAGAATTGTGGAGGGTGATTTTTATCGTAATTCCAATCGTGTTTCAAATGACAGTCCAGAGATGTTTTCTAATCACGTTTCTCCAGAATTAGGTAGCGAAACGACCACGTGAATGTAATTGACTTCCAATTGTGTTTTGGGGTTGAAACTTAATAGGGTGACCTTGCAACCACATCTGCAGAAAGACCGCACTCCTCAAATGCTCGCACTGCAGTCAAAACGCACGCTACTTATAGCTCAAGAGTTTGATAGGAACTTGAAAAGAAGCCAAACCTCCCCTCTTAGCTCTGAAATTAAAAAACCACAGAATCTGTGAATCCTTCCTCGGTTATGTGAATGAATGATGATTCAAATCGTGATTGCAATCGTGTTTGTACGGAATTCAGTGTTTAAATTCAGCACTTTCGGTACGTGTGAAAGCAAGGGAAGACTGGCGAAGTGTATCTGACCTGAGAAGAAAGGCCAGATGCTCCTGGGATTTCTGCCCACCACAAGATGCTTCCATCTTTCATTCATCATGGCCGTTTGCAGGAAGACTTATTTAATTATGAGGCAAAACAGACCAAGAAGAAAATTTCAATCAGCAGTGTTTGACAGACGAGGGTGTCAGTTAATTGGACATTGGTCCTCACTCAACGCGACATTGTGCAAATTTATCCAAGTGAATCAATTTGGTGCAGATGTGTGTGTGTGTGTGTGTGTGTGTGTGTGTGTGTGTGTGTGTGTGTGTGTGTGTATGCGTTGTTTGTTGTACGACAGTTTTCTCTGTGTGTATGTGATGTCACATAATGTCAAATTTTTTATGGTTTTTGTCAGGATAATGTTTTTTTCTAATCTTGTTAGATAGTGCCATTTATCACAGGTTTATGGGCTCTTAGCTAATGATTTTTTTATTATTTCTTATTTTGCAAGGGATGAGTTGTTAAATTGGTTTTACATACAAGCATGATTAGATGCATAATTTTATCAGTGCAGTGAGTTTTAATGTTAAAAACACTTTTATTCGAGCCTAGTAACAAATGATGAAAGATACTGTATAAGCTGTTATTTTCACACACAAATATTTTCATGAATGAGGAGATCATGGACATTTTTGTGAGATGTTGTTTTTCGTGAATTGACAGCGATGACACCGATGCTATTACATGTGCACTATTACCTTAGCACATAGCGACATTTTCGCATAATGTTAAAACCGCGGTCCAACAGTGATACCAAAAATTCGCAAAAATTGAATAGCAGCTTATGCACTACCATCCTGTCCTGTAGAAATTGACTTTAATAACCTCAGAAATATACAATGCCTATGATTAATTACTGTAAAAGTGGAAATTTCTGCACATTTTGCATGACTTAAAAATAGCACAGACATAAAAACACAAGGTTTTTTGTTTGTTGTATGTAGTACTACATATTTTGATTCTGTGGAATTAAAAACAAACAAAATTCATGTACCAGGTTGAGCCCAAAAAAAAAAAAAAAAAATGCATGTGTGAAAATGTCTACTTTTGCATTATTTGGCACCCCCTGCATGTAGTAAGCAGAGGGATAAACCAGCCCATAAGTGTTATTGACGAAGTGAGTAGGTTTTGTTGTATACATTGCAAATTGTGTGGTTCCCTGGGTAGCCAAGAAGCAAGTTTGTTTGCAGACATGGAGCAGTTGATATTGTGTTGGTGATCTTTGTTACAATGTGATAATTTATGAGTGGGCAGAACTTGCCCTGTGTCTGGCAGTCACTGTGGAATGTATTTGTTTGTATTTGTTTTTCACAAATTTTGGCGCAAATAATGAAAAAAACAAAAAAAATACAAGGATAAAAACAACTGGTGTTTTGGATGGACTCTTGTGCTGGGTATTAGTAAATTGCAGTAAGAAGTAATTCCTTATAGTTTATTTGTTTGATGAGTTGCTGCTCGTCAAACTGATAAACTACAAGAAGTTATTTCTTACTGCAATTCAGCCAAAAAGGTCCATCCATATATAAAATCACGGCTATCTTATTAATATTGTTTTTGCTCAAAGTTTCTCATTGTTCACCATAGCCCAGTTTTTTTTTTCTATATTTCTTATTCAAGTTATAGTCAAGATTGATTGTACCTGCTTAAACATATCTACCTGTGAAAAGATAATTGCACACTTTTTTTTTTCACTCCATTAGAAAGACACCAACCCAGATTAAACAAGACGCAAATGTGATTGGCAGTTTTATCTGATTGCAAACACAAACTGATACCACAACCCATGTGGTGCCAGAAACCGATGTTTCAACACACGTCTTGACAAGTTCAGCGTACGATAATGTACTTGAGCTCCAGTGTGTAATGACGTACACTTCGCACACGTATGCACGTAGTACCTCGCCATGAATGAAATTTCAAACCTCGGTTGGAGCATTAATTGCTAGGTTTAAAGTCCTTTCTCAATGTCTACAAGCAGAACAATGCAATTTTCAGAAGTTTTTCTTTGGTATACACTGTGATGACATCACAGGCAATATCAAGGAATGCAGTCATTGTTCTGTGTAGGCCTACTGAACATAATATTGCCATTTTTGTGGGGAGGGGGTGGAACAGGGGTGGGTAATTTCCTTCAGTCAAGGTAGGATACATTTTCTAAATTCCTCAACTATAACCATGTAGGAGAAGTGATTTGCAATTATATTGATGTCACTGTTGTGAACAAATAACATTTCTTATATTTTTTTTATACTGTGACCAAAGCAGGAAAAGAGACCTTGCATTGCTTTTCATGAAATTTCAATAAATTGTAGCATGATGAAGCTTCAAACACAGTACAATACTACTTGACAAATACTAAATATTTCTAATGAATATTCTTTCAAACATGAAACTCAATTTATTTCACAGACAAATGTTCATCAAATGTTTCTATGAGCCTTGTGTGGGTTTTGTAGTGGAGGGAAAGAAGTAGAATGAAAAACATACAATTTTTGCTTTAATTTCGTTTCAGTCTCTGCTAGTGCCTGGGACATCGTCAGGTGGGTGTATAGAGGGAAAACACCTATTTTTCTCATATATTTATTGCATCATATGAATGTTCAGTAATGATTATTTTCACTGGAGTCATCTTTTTTTTGTGGTTGTAATGTACAATATTATGCTGAAGTTATATACTGTAGTGTTCTGATTAGTGGTAGTCTTTGGCATGATAGCTAACAATGGGAGAAATGGCAGAAGGAAGAAAAAAGAAACATATCGAATTGATTGATGGAAACTCTCCAATAATTCCTTGGAATAAAACTTATTAAAGGCTGACTTTAGTCATCACTTGTCACTTCAAGACCTTTCAATCACAGGAAAGGTGATTTTTTGTTGTTGATATCATTCCCTATCTCTTGAAAATGATGGATGATAGAACACAGAAAAATTCCCTCTGTTTCTTTTCATTTTTTTTCTTGTGTTGACAATGTCTTAGTAAATGATATATATGAATGTCTGTTTAAGTGTTTTATTGTCTTAAGAATCAAAAAGTTTGTTAAAAGCTCACTTATAGGCAGTCATGACAATGTAGCACAACAGTGTAATATAGAAAGAGCTGGAATCATTTAACAATTACGTGCCACCATCCACACATGTATCCACTCACTTCCGGTAAATTCCCCTACATCAGGAATGGGTTGGCCTGTACGAGTGATCGTAAAGGACTCGATCGCTTCTCTATTTGGTGCTGTAACTATCAACATGCCTGCAGTGTTTGCCGAGGCGCGGACTTTGAACCCGTGACGACAAACTTTGAAAGCGTCCTGTCGTCGTCGGGACTGGCATTGTGTTGTGATTGTCGGGCAGACAGCATTTGGCAACGAACGAATGAACGAACGAACGAACAAACGAATTCCCGCCTGCTCTCTCTAGACTTTGGACCCTTGTGACGTCGGCACCATTAGGCAACGGCTTGATTTGCCATTTGACGCGGCCAAAAGACATCTGGTTCTGTGACCGCAGACTGAACTTGATGAGACAGAACATTGAATGCCAGAATGTAGGACGGATGAAGGATTTCAAACACAGTTGGCAACAGTTATCCTTGACTTTGAGAAATAGAAGTACCAGTATATAGGTTGGGGCTGTCTTTTGTTGCATGTTCAGAATGGAGGGGTGGGCTTGGGATTGCAGAACTTGAATTGATCGTTTGCTGTGTGTTTAGAATGGAGTGATGGGATAGGGTGGTAGAACTTGGATTGATCATTTGCTTTGTCATGCCTGAAAACCTGTACATAATACTGAATCTCACTGCAAAATGTAGAGTTGGAGTTGACATATGAATAATGGGAAAATAGGACTCGGTGAACAGATCCTCACTATTGTGTCTGCCAGTACAGTTGTATAACTCCAGTATAATATCATTATATCAAATGTTTGTAATAAAATTTGAAAAGCTTATATAATTGTTCTAACTCAAGAGGGTTAGTTGCATAGATGAATGTGCTACGTGCACTGAAACAATTACATTGATACATAGATACAGGAAATATTATTGTTAGAATTCGTATATCAGAGATACTTTTCCATCTAGAAATGTCATTTACAGGCGACTCCCATTATAACAAAGTCCTCTGGACCGGCAGTTTTCTTTCATTGTGTCGAAATTTCATTATGTCGAAATTTCATTAATGTCGAACAGATAAAGTGTAGAAATATATATAAATGTTGATTTTTTTAACATGACCCTTTTTTCATTATTACCAAAATTTCATTTTAACCTTGTTTGTTATAACGGAAGTACACTGTACAAGTTAAACATGCAAATTTCATCACAGTTCACATCCTCTGTCCGAAGCTAGTTCATGGCTGTGCACTGTATCATCTTCACCAAGCATACTCAAAACAGTATACACAGTCTTTCTTGGCATGGAGGTAGATGGCTAAAATTGAGAAATGCTAAATTTTAACCCTTTGAGCCCTGGGGTAATTTTGCTGCAGAAATCAATCCTCTTGCCCTCATTCAACTAGCACCTCTGGATTTCATTGCATATCGCATGTATTGATAGTGGCAAAAGATTACATTGGACCAGTCTTAGGTACTATTAAAGTCAGTGCAAAACTGCAAAGAAAATTACCCCCAAAATGCCAAATTTAGAGAGAAACGGGAAATTTGATTCTTTTTTTTTTTTTGGTGACATTTTACCAATACAAGAATTAGTTAGGAATGTAACAATTACGTAGAGAGATTTATGAAACTTCTTCAACCAATACAGACTATTTCTTATGAACAGCGAAAGGCCCATCTAAAAGATGTAGGCCAATATACATATTTATATATGATATATATATATATATATATATATGCTCTTTCTTGAAAAAAACCAAGTACAAGAAGTAAAGATTGTAATAGAGAGATAAAGTGCCAAACCTAAGATATGTAGTTTCTATGACACAATGGGTTATTGTCCATAGAGTGTGTTATGTGATATGATTATTAGAAGAGGCTGGTGAGTGGATATCAAGGAGAGATCATAAAGCAATGAGAGAGAGAGAGAGAGAGAGAGAGAGAGAGAGAGAGAGAATGTAAGAGGGAGAGAAACAAAGAGATAAAAGAGAAAGAGGAAGAGGAAGAGAGAGAGAGGGAGATAGGACACTATGTCCAAATTAGAAAGAGAAAAGGAGGTGACCACTCTCATGACAAGAACACTTCCGCAGGAAGATGCTTCTTTTAGCTACACTTCAAATGATACGTGATGGCAAGATACTCGTGGTTGGATTCAGTTTAGACTCGTGATAAGATGGAGGCTGTAGAGTAATAAGTAATAAATCAAGTATCGTATATATATATATATATATATATATATATCATAATGCCTCATTCAAAAGAATGAATGAAGAGATTTGTAGATGATTTGTGTATATGGCTTGCCCTTAATGTTCTGAGAGATTAAGATGAGGTATATCCATAGATGTTTCAGATGTGTCATTCAGATTTATTTTTTAATGATATGACATTAAAAAATATTCTCCCAACTATTAAAGTAAACTTAGTACAGCAAAAGAACAGCAGATTTGAGAAAATTAGAAATATTACAGCAAGGAAGTAGGCCTACCTTAATGCTGTACTATAATGGATACACTATCTGCCCCTCTGCTTCACTAATTTAGATCCTATCTCTTTGGTCCAAAATCATTTTGGAAAGTAGGCCTATAGGTTTGATTCTGGTTCCAGCAAATGAAATGTATGAAAATATATATTTCTAACTATATATCACTGTTCGCTCTCTCTCTCTCTCTCCTTATTCATTCATTTATGTATCTGTATAGAACTATATGAATACATATTTCTAACTATGTATCACCTTTATCTCTCTCATTCAATTATGTATCTATATAGAACTATATGAATATATATTTCTAACTATCTATCCCTTTCTTTCTCTCTCTGTTTACTTACTCTATGTTCATATTATGTCTATTTACCTGTCTATATATCCATCCATCCATATACAATGTATCTGTCTGTGTAATTTTGCTGATGTTCTTATTTAGAAGAGAAAAATCACATTTATGTTAGCTCACCCAAGACAAGTCTCACTTAAGTTACCACTGTCACTTGTCTGCTTTACCACATGTTCTTAGCTTGAATGTGTTCACATTATTACATACTGTGCTCACCGGCGGCGTTAGACCTTAACGAAATTTGTTTAGGAACCACCCTGAGGAGATATATCTCAATCAGTGACCCCTCGTAGGTGGGGCCAAGTGTTCAAAACTAGCTAGATATCACATTTCTCTTGCTCTATATCAAAAACTGTTTTAAGCTAATAATATGTCGGTACGTGGGTTGGAATCGAGGGGGGGGGGAGGGAGAGAATGATTTTTTTTTTTCTTTTCATGGGTGGCCTATAGATTGTCTTGGGTGGTCTTGTTGTACTCTTATAGAAGGAGCCGGTGGAGGGGGTTAAAATAAAAATCAGCATTATTTACATCATTGTCATATTCCTTCTTGGTGTCATTGTTCTTCTCCTTACCTACTCTTCTCTTTTACTTTTGCTTTTTAATTATTAAACTTCTCTTTCATGAGGAGGGGAAGGGGTCATCTTTTACTCCGTGAATTCTTCACCACCTCTCACTCTACCCCATAGCTCTTGTTGGCTCTTCTTTGATCCAGCATTAACCACATATCGGTGGCTGCTTCCGCAAAGAGGTGCCAATTTTTTTGTGAACGGCGTGCAGTCCACACTCTCAGAAGACACTAAGCTTTTACCAATCAGGAAGTGAAGAGAATTTGGTCAGTCATGCATGCATTCACCTGAGAGGGCGCTGTAACTCTTTGGAAAACAGATGAAAATGACAGAGCTGATTCTTGCAGTGTCCCACGCAGCGTGTTTGAGTGATGTCCTTTATTTCTGTTTCCATGAAGTGAAAAAGTGTTGTGATGAGATGCTTAGAGACAATCAGATAACTGCCTTTACTCCAACATACTTTTTATGGCAAGATGCCCATGATGCCAATTATCTCTGGTGCTGGAATTGTAATTTCTACATGATCAAAAGAGATGTTGGAGGAGGGAAATGCAAGGGATTTTTTTTAAAAAAAAAGGTAGGTGGTGTTGTTTATGGAACTGCTGACTATAGTTGAATCTTTCACCCCCAGATTACCAAGCAAGAAAGGAATATTTGGAATGGGTGTGTATTTTCCAGAACTAGAAGTTCACCAACATGATAAAAAAATGACAACCCCCTCCCCCCTCAGAGCAAATGATATCAACGAAAACATCTGATGAATGTGAGGGAGTTTTTTTAAAAGGCTCTGGCAGAATATTGTGCATGCATATGATTTCCACCCTCATATTTAACCCTATCTGTGCCAGGGACTTTGGACAGTGCGTACAATGCTATGGGGTTTTCTGTGCCAATCATCACTCATAGCACACAGAGGGTTAAATCATACCAAACATCATGCTTAGGGTAATTCACTTTCCACTTGTGGCCATGTGTGCCATTCCTATTATGCTACTGCAGGGAGGTGGAACACCCAACTCCCTGGATACAGGTAGACCCCTCTTCCATCTACGAATGACCGCCCCCTCTTCTCCCTCCTCCCCCCCCAAAAAAAACAAAAAACAAAAAAACAAAAAAACAAAAACAAAGAAAAAACAGAAATAAAATCCTATGATTCTGCATCCGACTGTTAGGCAGTAGCTTTCATAAGACTGTATCCTTTATTAATCAGCAGTTATTGAGAAACAGCAAAAGGGATATTCTCTCTAATCCTTTAGGGTCAGGCAGATGGTCATTCCATGAAATTATTTTCTCATGCTACAATTATAGATGAATGAATAGATATATAAAGAAATAGATACATAACACATGAATTATTGAATAGATGAATACATAAATAAATAAATAAAAATTAATTAATTGATTAGTTCAATGAATGAATAAATAAGTATATTGTGAAAAACTGGCTTAATTGAGTTAAGTCAAGTTAATTCATTGTGCGGGTGAGAAATTTTTGAATTCGAGGGTGGCATGTATCAAAAGAGGGGATGGTTTGTAAAGCAGATTTTCTATTTTTTTATAAGGAGAATCGTCAAATTTTTAGTTAAAGAGATAGGATTGTCAAAATTTTAGTCAGATTGTTACAGTTTGTAAATTCATGACTTTGCTCCCGCCATTTGCATTCCATCTTTCTTTCTTTGTCATTCTCCTTCTCTTGCTAGCTGTTTCCCACAATACACACACAAAGTAGAAAGCAGTAGCAAAGTTAGTGCAAATGTCTGATGCAAGTATAGGCTTTAATAATTCATTCACAGTACATGAAGAAGAAACTAACATATCCGATAGCATGAAATCTCCTGCTGTACATCAATTAAACTTTCGGTCGCTCAGAAAAGGTCAAGTACATTCAAAGAAATCCCACATAGCCAATTGGGTCAACTCTGGGAAACCATCTGCGTTGTCGAGTCACTTGTCAGAATATTGGGAAAGAGTCTATTGCTGGTTATTTGTTTAACATCGCATGATTGCAGCACCAGCCTCGTCGGATTCCACAATGGATTTTCAGCGCCCCATTCCCGTTCCCTGCCTCATCCGTCGAATTCGCCCCTCCTGGATTGCTTTTGAGATCCCCGAGATCTAATCCAGATTAATCCAACAAATCCAACTAACAAATGCAGGGAACAAAAAAAGAAAAAAGAAAAAGCCCAGAGATGTACACGATAATGATCTGATGAAATATTACTGAGATTAGAAACCCGGTACGGTAATTCTTCAAGAGATATGGAATTCTACTGGTATGAAGAGCTTGGGCGAAAAGGTCAATCCAATGATTTTTGTGATGCTTTCTAGATTAACCTTTTTGCAAGGATATGGGGTAATATCAATGTTTTAAAAAAAAAGAAACAAAGCACCAATAGCAGTAACAACAACAACAACATTAACAAACCAACGCAAACTCTGTATATGCATTTAGTAGAGAGAGGTAAATATGTGGAAAGGACAGTTCCTACAAATATTGTAATACTCAATATAACAAGTTTTAAAATTCAGCATGATTTGCAGCACATGCTTGTTTTACAGATGAACTCAACATTATACATTTTTCAGAACAAATGCTCCACCTCTTCCCCCCCCAAAAAAAACAAACAAACAAAATGCAACCCAAAACAACAACAAAAAGGGAAACTGTAGAGGCCTTCATCAAGCACAACATGTTGTAAAGACAGTTCCAGTATTTGAAACTTGCCTGGGTGCCTTGTTAAATAGACAAAGGTGAGGAGGTATCTTGTTAGACTTGTTGAGAAACTTGACTTTTTGTCTCAAATATGTGCATAGAGGAAACATTTGACAAGTCACCTTCTTTAAACTTCTCTACTAACCAGATTGTTGTAACGCTATTTGAAAAGAACATGAATGACACAAGTAGGACGTTGCACCAGTTCATCAATTTCAAATAATTTAGGCTCCAGTAAAAAAAAAAACAGGTTTGGGAAGAGGCATTTTGGTTTAAACGCTTCTGAGAATTGCCATTCCTGCAATGCCAGATTTTGCACGATGAAAACATCTGAAAATGTTCAGGAAGGTAATTGACATGCCCTTGGTCATGCTATCTTTAAGTGATTAGAGAGGGCACAAATGTTTGTTCAGACGTGAAGGGCACTTTGAGCTCTGGAAAGTAACAAATATAACAGTTATCTATGGTAATTCATGAATTTGGAGAGCTCATTCATTAAAAAAAGACAAAATCACAATGATGTTTTCAGATGGCGAATGCCATATATTATATCACCCCCAGAATGAAATGGTGATTGGCCAGCTAGTGTTAAAGGGACTGTATAGTACTGGTTGAGGTGGGGATTCATGTTTTGAACAATCTTCAGTGAGATAATGAGAAACCTCTTATAATATATGAAAGAGCATGTAATTCTAAGAAGGATTCAATGTTTATTTGATGAAAATTGGTTTTCAAATGGCTGAGATATCCAAAAAAGTGATAATGATAAAAGGCGACATGCCACAACTTTATGAGGATCTCTTTGTTTCACCTTGTTTTTGGATATCTCAGCTATTTCAAAACCGATTTTCATCAAATAAACTTTTGATACCCCTTAGAATTGCATGCTCTTTGACATCTCATAGAGTGGTTTCTGAATATCTCGCAAAACGTTAAAAGCTAAATCTTCACCTCGACCAGAACTGTACACACCCTTTAAGAAGATGAAATGGAATTTTTTTTTTCTGCAACAATTATCTCCTGTTTTTCTGTCTCTGCTGCAATGAGACAATCTGCAGGGTCTGTTTCCGGCAGTGATATGTTCAAGATATTTTGAAGGGCAGGCTGTTAAGATTGGCACTTTTTCCACTTCCATGTAACAGAGGAGAGATACACAAGAGGATAGATCAGGGTAGTTGTCTTTTGTTTTGATGCTATGAACAATGTTAACATAATGACAGGTTTAAGAAGAGGGTGGGGCAGATACAGAATGTTCTATATGCAGGGCTTAGAAATGTGATTTAGGGAGTTTAAAACCTCCCAAAATAAAGCCTCACAAACTTTGAAGTATGAACATATGTCTGTCTATTCCTGAAAACGGAAGTCATCACCTGTTACATGACATGTGTTTAGTCCAATAACTGTTAAAATGCATGAGTACATCCAACTTGAAGTTTTTGATGGTAGTCATTTTTGCACAACCAGCGGCATACAGCTTTTGAGCATGTGTCTCGTGAATAAAATACTCCAACTGTATCACGCACTGTTCCTGACAATCATATTTCTTCATGTGTTGTAAATTTTCGGTTGTTCAGTTTCCAGCAGTTTATAGATAATAAAATGTTGATCTATCATATGCACTTAAGATGTTGTTGTTCCATAGTTTAAGATTGATTTGACATTAGTTTGCACAACATTGTATTCCCATAGAAGAACATAACATAAAAGTTCTACCCATGGACAAAGAAAACAGGTGACATTGTATGATCACGTGATCATGTTTATCCAATCGCTTACTGGTACGTGATTTGATAAACCCATGTGATATGACAGTGTGTCGACCTCAATATCTTGGAACTTCTTTTTGTGATCTACGCATGAAAATCCCGGCATATGTTCGACATTTCCGGCTGCTTCCCACCTCGCAGTGTCGCTCAGACAATTTGTGCTGGATTTACTGCAGGAAGGCGGACATTAACAGGGGCAGGAGTGGGAAACGGGAGCCAAGGCGAGCTAGCCTGCTGCCCTCGAAACCCTTTCCCCAAATTCACTGGATGTTCTGAGGAGCTTGTAAAGCCATCTCTTTAGCATGTGCGGGATTCCAGAGAAGGATTTCCTTTCAGCTTAACCTGTTCTCATGGTTTCAAAGACAATATTGTCACGCTGACCAGTTTCATTGCAGTTCACACATGTCATGTAAAATGACCGAAGAAGTCTAAAATGCACTAGACTACCAAGGACAGTAGATTAAAACAGGTCTTTCCTGCAGGACTAGGGAGGAAGATAGAAAAAAATTACAGCAATTGGATGTATTCCATGCTTTTTGTTTATGGTTCTTTGTTTTGATCAGCACACTGTTGGAGACAAGCATCTAAGCCACCGAGAATTTGGCTCCCGGCACAAGTTGGCCGTCCAAAGAATGAGGTACAGCACCGTTAAAGGAAGCTATATTGAATACATCCATTTCTGTTGGTTAGAAGTCTTCCTGGGTTTGAAAGAGGTGCCGGATGACTGCGCAGATGACATGAGGTGCGGTGTGCCACGTTGATGTCATATTCTCTCGGGATGCTGGGGAGACTCCCGGAGGCTACTAACGCTGGAGGAGTGCCAGTGTTGTATTGCCTCCTAGCAACTGTGTCGTTTAGCATCTGTTCTCTTGGTTGGTTCCATATCAATAAATTCCTCCCTTAACCCCTTGCTTACGGGAACCGACTATGCCATGTATTGACCTCAGCTAGTTCTGTTTCAGTAAATTATTCCCTGAACCCATTCTGTACGGGAACCAATTATGTCGTGTTTAGACCTCACCTAGTCCCGTTTCAGTAAATTCTTCCCTGAACCCACTGCGTACGGGAACCAATTGTTCCGTGCTTAGACCTCAGCTAGTCCCATTTTAATAAATTCCTCCCTGAACCTCTGACATTCGGGAACTGATTGTGCCATGTATTGACCTCACCTAGTCCCATTTCAGTCAATTCTTCCCTGAACCCATTGTGTACGGGAACCAATTATGTCGTGTTTAGACCTCAACTAGTCCCTTTTCAATGAATTCTTCCCTGAAGCCATTGCATACGGGAATCAACTTTGCCTTGTATTGACCTCAGCTAGTCCCGTTTCAGTCAATTCTTCCCTGAACCCATTGTGTACGGGAACCAATTATGCCGTGTTTAGACCTCAACTAGTCCCTTTTCAATGAATTCAGTTCTTTCCTGAAGCCATTGCATACGGGAACCGACTTTGCCATGTATTGACCTCAGCTAGTCCTGTTTCAGTCAATTCTTCCCTGAACCCATTGCCTATGCCTGGGAACCAAGTGTGCAATGTAATTGACCTCAACTAGTCCCGTTTGAATAAATTCTTCCCCCAACCCATTGCTTATGGAACCTATTATGCCATGTATGCCTATTAACCTCAGCTAGTCCTATTTCAATAAATTCTTCCCTGAAGCCATTGCTTACAGGAACCACTATTGCCATATGTTGACTTTAGCTAGTCCTATTTCAATAAATCCCTCAATTGACCCTTTGCTTACAGGAACTATTTGTGCTATACATTGACCTCACCTAGTCCCATTTCAATGAATTTTCCCTGAAGCCATTGCTTACGGGAACCACGTGTTGACTTCAGCTAGTCCTGTTTTAATAAATCCCTCAATTAACCATTTGCTTGCGGGAACCATTTGTGCCATGTATTGAAGTCAGCTAGTCCCGTTGCAATTAGTTTTTCCCTAAACCCATTGCTTACAGGAATCAGATGTGCCATATTTTAATTCCCAAGGAAATCGCAAGATCGTGAATGCAAAGGGTTAAACGTAATTGAGTTTTTTTTTTCTTTTTTTTTTGTGGTGTGTGAAAACCTGTTTTGCAATTGTAAAATAAGTGGTAAAATGTTTTACATGCTGTGATGTAAGCTTTTTACGTGGGTATACATCTGCATTATTTTAATTTTCAACTGCTTAGTATTGTAGTGTCTCCTAGCAACTGACTTCAGCAGACTCTTTTCAATAAAACAATGTGATGTCACTGGTGTACCCCATCCTATTCATATCAAGCTGCCTGTGAATCTACTTTGTATCTGTTACATCAATGCCTTCCCTTTGGTCATTTTCTTCTTCTTCTTTTTTTGTCATGTTTGTAAAGAAATGTTTACACCCATTATCTGCAGCTTGCAATGCATCTTTTTAAATGATGATATTGGTTTTTGCTATTAAATTTTCTTGAACAAAGCTTTTTGTCCTTAAAACCAGTTGTTTTGTTGACCTACAGGATAAATACTTGTATGCCAACAGAGAAAAAAACAACAAACAACCTCACAAAATAAAAATCTGATTGGCTTGCCAGAATTGCCAAAATATGTTTAATAAGTGGAAAGTTTGCAGTGAGATGCTACCACGGAACTATACTCCAAATATACATTTATTATGGGTAGTTGTACCACGACAAAGAAAATGATTTACCTACAACGTAACATTGTAACTTCACGCGACAAAGTATAGCTAAGTCAGTGCCAGTTTTATTTGTCTTTGAGTTCTCATGCACATGAGGTTGCTCATGATCATAGAAGAGAAGAAAGTATCTTTAAATCTTATTCTATGGCAGCATATTTTTGATAGTATGCATTCATGAAATATATTGCCAGCACAATTAAGACTGAAGTGTTTAAGGCTTTAAAACTCTATGCCCTCAGAAGGTTTAAGACCTCACCATTTACACAGACGAAATATAATATCTGTGTTTCCGGTGGTGTTAAGGACTTAATTGCCAGGGAGCATTCAGCTGTAACTGTATCTACCAGTGTTGATTTCATCTTTTCCTGACTGTACAATAAAACTGGTGTGTAATTAACCTTCAACGACATCTGTATGTGCATCATTTGTACCAGTATATTTAACGTTGGGGATATATTCAGTTTACCTTTGTCTTTGCTCGTTTCTCAAATTGTTGGTGCTTTTTTTTAATAATACTGTACAGAGCCATTATTTGTAATGGCCCTATTGATATTAAAGCTCGTCTAGATGAACTGTTTCACTTTCCATTTGACTTCTCTCTTGTGTTGTGTGTTGTGTTGTGTTGTGTTGTGTTGTGTTGTGTTGTGTTGTGTTGTGTTGTGCTGTGTTGTGTTGTGTTGTGTTGTGTTGTGTTGTGTTGTGTTGTGTTGTGTTGTGTTGTGTTGTGTTGTGTTGTGTTGTGTTGTGTTGTGTTGTGTTGTTGTATTAATTGGTGTTTATCCATTGTATATATATCTATCTATCTATCTATCTATATATATATATATATATATATATATATATATATATATATATATATATATATATATATATATATATAGCAAGAGAGAGAGAGAGAGAGAGGGAGAAGGGGATAGATCATGATCATGTGGCCAGGTAACAGATAAAGAACAATTATCATCAGTATTTTTCACAAAATCCAAACAAGGGCCTACATTTTCAGTTCTAGAGCAAGAGCAATGTGGGATAAAATCTCCTAGTCAGCTGTCAGTGTGTATGACTTCTATGTGATTTTCATCATTTCATGCTTTTTCATCATCAAAAGTTCAACCACAGTTTGACATAATTGGAGCTTGTAGTAATTAACATTGCTCCTATCAGTTTTAAAATATAACATTTGAATAGTTCTGAGAGAGGAATAGCTGTTTTCCCCCATTCCCCCCCCCCCCCCCCCCCAGCAACCCCCCAGCAATATAAAGCAAGATAAATCTAACAGCTTTACGATACAACTATGAAGATATTTTTAATTTAAACTTCTACGTTCTTTCTCTCTATCACCCCTCTCTTCCTTTTTCCCCTCTCTTTTCATCCCCTTCATTCATCCCTTTCTTTTGCTCTTTCCTTTTGTCTCTATATCTATCTATCTATCTATCTGTCTATCTATCTATCTATCTATCTATCTATCTATTTATCTATCTATCTATTTATCTATCTATCTATCTATTTACCTATCTACCTATCTATGTATCTATCTATCTATTTACCTATCTACCTATCTATATAAATATATCTATTTCTATCTCTCTTTATATTTATCTTCCCATCTATCTCTCTGTCTATTTCTATCTCTCTCTATCTGTCTATCTCTATCTATCTATCTATTCTATCTATTCTATCTCTATCCTTCTCTATATCTATCTATATATCTATCTATCTATCTATCTATCTACCTATCTACCTACCTATGTATGTATCTATCTATCTATCTCCTATACTTTTCTCCCCCAGCTCTAGAGGTGTGTAAGAGAAGAGTCCTAGCGATGAGTCTTCCCTCCATCCCGGACCACTTCACTGAGGCAGAGAGGACGATCCACCTATCGGCCCTTCTCTCCTTCGATGCTACCTGCATGGTAAGGCCCATGGACTGTGCCGCTATGCATCCCAGTGCTAACCTACTGCATATGCCATATATGTAGTGAGTCTAATTTTTTGCGAGTCGGAACTTCCCAACAATTTCGCAAATGGTTGCATTCGCAATCGTGGCATACAGTTATAAAGGGAGACCCCCATGTACGCATGTATATATGTTGCAGTCATGTCAAGGTAAGAGTTGATAATGTTTGTGTGTTGTTGAATTCACGAATATCACCAGACTTGTGTAATTCACACAAATAAAAACCTCGCAAAATATATGGGTATGCAATACCTTGTGTGTCTATGGTAGCGCTGTAATAGAGACTGGAACATATACAAGCCTATTGCTTCTATGTGTTCAAGTGAACTTTGGTGAATGGAATAAAATCAAACAAACAGAATCGTAAATGTTGGAAAAAAAAAGGTTTTAAGAGAAAGTTAGGTATGCAATTTCAAAATTTTGTGTGTATTCACAAAACCACACCTCAGTCACCTGAAGAGATGATGTTTTTGCCTCATGATATACTCTTCGGTTTCTGCATTAATCTTCAAGAATTTGTCTTCTTCATAAGAGGCTTTAACCTCCTCAAACCCACTATGCCCAAATCCTGTTTAATAGCATAGTATACATTCACACATATGTGTTACTCTGGGGGACTAAAACTGCGAAAAGTCTTGCTCACATGAACACCCGAAACAAACAGTTTTTGAAATTCAATTTTAGCAAGCCCCACAATGTTAAAACCATTATTTCCAGTGTGTGGACACAGTAAATAATTGTAAACATCTCACAATATGTGTTGCAATGCAAAAATTTGTCAAGCTTGATTGTTTTTTTTCCTACTGCTGTCATAATTTGTCTGCACTGTGTGTGTGAGGCAATGACTTCACCTCCTAAGCTTATTGGCACATGTAATTGTTGCAAATGTTATTGTTTCTTGAAAATATGTGAGAATGTATTTCCAAGCTTTCTTTGTCGAGTGTGTAATTCAGCATTTACTGTTCTGCTGCTTAGTTTGATTTGAACTGATATCAAAGAGTCAACTTTGATAAGAGTGGAGTTTCTCCTAACAATTATGATTTTTGTTGCACATGCATGACAACATTTGAGTCTATATCATGAAGTATTTCCATTTCGCAGATTTAGATTAGATTTCTTTTCTTGTGAACTAACCAGTAGACGGTGTCAGTGTTTGAAAGTGGTAATGTGAAATTCTCATTAAAAAATCTCTTTATCCTCACTGCTTAAACCTGACGCTAAATATAGCTCAATTTTGTTTCAGTTGCGCAGGGCTATCCCAGTTGGTTTGATATTTGTGAGAGTTTTTGCAAGAATGGATAAAACAGTGTAAATACGTCCTCATTGGCATTAACCTTGTCAGGAGAAAAACAAAAAACAAAACACAACTAGTAGGCAGCACCGGCAAACTCGATAGGACTATTTGCCATAAGAAAGCGTTCAAGTCGAGGTCACGTTTCAGTTCCAATCCGAACTTATTTGAGTGCATGTTGTATGCGGTTGCCAGAGGCTTCTCAGCTCTCCTGAAACACGAGAGATTAATTTTGTCGTCTATTTTGCCAGCAAGGTCGTTAATTGCTCTGCTGCAATCTCCTTAATTCAAGCCCGTGGAAGGGGGATTCTCCCATGTGCTTGAGAGTCAAGGTAACCACAGCCTTCTAAGTTGAAAGAGAAAGAGATATGGAGAGAGAGAGTGCGCGTGAGAGAGGGATGAACTAACATGTTTTGTGTGAGCTTTAACCCAATAACTCCCTATTTTTTGGGGAGGTATATATTTCCCAACAGGTTCATTCTTCAGAAATCCCTGGCTCAGAAGTCAGAGGGTTAAACAACTTCCCCTCGTATCAGCCTGTCTTATCCGGTGGCTTTACACCATTTCCACACTGAGTCCGTTGCATCAACAGAGCACCAAGCGCCCCCCCCCCCCCTCCAGTGGACCCCATTCAATGATGTTGGTTGCTAGAGGCAAGGTTGTAGGCCCTATCCTGAACCTGTCACATGACCTGAGGGGCGATGTAAGCCGAGACATGTGCTCCGGTAGATTTGGCCCCGTCACATGACCGATATACGATTTGCTAATCTCCCCTCGCTCTCTCTCTCTCCCCTCCAGAGGAAGTTGCCGTTCTCCGCGTGCGTCCCGCGAACTTCGCGGCAGGACCGACTGTCTCTGTCGCGAGTATTTTGTTGAAGTGCTACCCGGGGATGAGACATCATATCTCTGTGTGTGATGGTAACCTCAGTGAATTGCAGTTGTTTGTTGACTCAGCTTATTAGCTTCAAAAAAATGAGCCACTGAAGTGGATATGAAATATGATATGTCAACATCTGATTGAGGCAGTGCATTCCTCACATGAGAAAGTGACATCATGTGAGTGAGCTTTGTTTTGGGGCCATGAGTTAGCTGGATCTTCTAACCGTCTAGGGCAGTTGTAGAAACTTGAAAAAAAAAAAACGACATCAACAATAGCTCAAGTGAAATCAGGCTCCAACACTTTCATCTCCATATACTGTATATGCCATGGATTATAGGTGCTTTAATTTTCCACAAAGTTTCTGAGTTGAATGATGTTTGCAAAATATACAACATGCCAAACTGTTTCTTCTCATTATCTGAATGCAATGTATGTCCTTTCAGAGCCAGGAAATACCAGTCCTTCTCCCATTTGGGGGGTTAAATTTGATACTAATTTTTAACATTGTGTTCCTGTGGTACACAATCACGAATTTAATGATGTGTGATATTGTCCTACAAATCCAGATGGAAAAAAGTATACACATGGCAGGTAGATGAAGCCACAGACCAAGAAAGACATGGAAGGAAGGAAACATGGACTCAACTCTGAAAAATGAAAGCCAAAATGATAGGCATACAAAGAAAAGTCCAGGCAGACAAACAGGCATACATCAGTATTTTTCCTGAAGTGGTGGGAAGATGACCAAAAATGGATAAAGGAGATCATTTGGAGATGAGTTAGAAACAAAGGCAAATGAAATTCTCAGACATTTCTGGGATTTTTCATATCCATTCAAGGACAAAATTTGCACAGAAAACTCAGAACTACAGATTAGTGCTTAATGTGCAAATGAAAACAGCATCTTTACTTTAAAAAGGTGAAGCAGGCAGTAACAATATTTCAAAAGAAAAATTTTGCAGGAAAAGTATCATTGTATGACTGCAGACTTTAGGAAATTAAATTGATATGAATAAATAAATAGAAATGCAGAAAAATTAATCAATATGCGAGAATGTGGAAGTGTTCAAATAACTATTAGTGAGCTAAATGAATAGAGGAAACACAAGGAGAGCATAGAAGATAACTCAGTTCAAATTCAGTTCAAATTTCATTTCATATTTCCATTTTCTCAATGATGAGATTACAAAATTATTGACAACAAAACAAGAATACAAAATATATACAATCATGTCTTTTGATTGTAGAAGAAAAAGAAAAAGAAATATACTTGACACAAATGTACATGGTCATATCATGTGAAAATGTCACTAGTAAGTATAAGAAATATGATGGGGCCTACATAAAAGCTTTAAAGCTTGTAAAACTGTAGGTTCCCGATTTCATAGGCATATGATTTTACACAGAGAACGGATATGTTTGTCTTGACCAACTAAAATTACACCAGTACAAAAAATCGATAAGTAATAAACTAATGAACCACATAGACTCATAATGACTCATATGCCGTGTATATAGGGAACAAAACAAAACAAAAAAATAAGACAAAACAAAGCAACAAAATAAACCCTGTAGGGTTCATTAATGCATGGCGATATTTCAAGTGTACGGGATATCTTCTATCAGTTCCCCCCCAAATCACCACTTCCACACCGTCACACATCACCTGGAGTCAGCTGGCAAACTGTCCGCTTGTCAAGCCAGGCTTCCTCCCTCAACTCCTTGACATGGTAACGTCCTGTTTACGAAAACCATGTGCAAACCCTCAAACAACCAGAGCTATTATAACCCATTGAGGACGGACTGATTTTGCTATAACAAGCATTTCCCATAGACACCTGCCCGAGTATTCTTGGGACTCGTCTTCAACGGGTTAAAGAAAAAAAAAATGAGAGAGAGAGAGAAAAAAAAAACCCAACCATCCCTCATCGCTCCAAAGTTTCAATCCCTGCATTGCATGTATAAATGCTGCCTATAGGGGGCGCTCCACCTCTTACTAAGAGTAGGTGTCAATGTACCCATGGACCTACCTGTTGTAGGTCCATGGTGTACCAGACTTCCATCGCCCTAAATCACGTATCCCCTCTTTGTTTGGTTGTTTGTTTGTTTTTTATCTCTCACTGGGAATGGAGCACTTTCTTGACCCTTATCACTGGTGAAATGAATTATAGACTCGGTTCTGAGTTGGAACAGTTTACCTTGATTTCAGCTGACACCATTCCCACACTGTGATCTTTCATTGATGGAATGCGTGGTAAAAATGGAACCTTGCATCACTAAACCAACCAAGAGTCATCAGATAAGATTGCTCTTATTTCGTTCAGGTCAGGGTTTGAAAGCAGAGATTCTCAGCTCTAGAATTGTACGTCACTCATCAAACTGAGATGTTCCTGAAGTAAGTCTTGGGAAATCGCTAGGAAAGTTACTTCTGAGAAGAGGTGCTTTGTAGTTACTGTGCACAGAACTAAAAAGAGGATTAAAAACTAGATAGCATCTTGCTATGAAGGGATTATCAGATTAAGATAGATAATCATCCTCATTAAGCTCATTATACTAATGATACTTGACATGAACATTGCTGCTCACTGTTTTGAAGAGTTTGTGGGGTGTTTTCAAACAGACTTTTGTGCACCTCATAGTAAAAAATGAAGAAAACCACAGTCACACCCAAAATATAGTATTATAAATACTATAAAGACATTACATGTGTCATACTTCTTACTTCCAAACTTCAGATGCAGATGGAATTGGTTTACTCTTCTAGAGATACACTAGATTATTGAAGAAAAAAAAGGAAAAATTAGTCATGTAAACCTGAGACATGTTTTCAGACCTACTGGAAAACTGTAATATACCCTACTTCTTGTGGGTTTGTGATGCAAGGTCACACACATATGTACACAAATACTTTGGTGGATTTTTGAGGTACAGAATGCATCAGAAACTTGACTGATTTTTCCTCATTTCTTTTTTCAGTTGACATTGTGATGTGGACACTACATAGATTGCGGCAACAAAAGGGTATCAAAGTGTCAGTAATGACCATCTTTCAAAACCTTATGGTCAGTTTTGACCATGACTGTGCAGCGTGCAACCGCAATAATTACTTGATTAATTAGATAATCAATTAGACCAGCATGAAATTTAAGAGAGTTTCAGACAGTTTTTGTTTTGCTTTTCTTATTCGTATTCCAGTGCTGACAATTGTCAGTTGAGCCCAGCAGTGACAAATTCTACACCCCTCCTCCTTCCCCAGTCCACCCCCTCCTCTCCGCGTCCCCCTGTCCTCAATATCATTGAGGGTGAGTTAGTGCAGCGCTTCCCAAGTCCGATTGCATTGATCCTGTCTAGACTTTTGGATTTACATATGAATATATTCATTTCCAGTCAATCTCCACAGACTTTTCAAGGTTGTGAAACATAATATCTTAATTGTCATTGAGTTTTTGGATGCAATGGTTAGTGTTTTGATGAAGAAAAACACTTCCTGAGACGAAGCTATTCTGAAATCCCCAACAATTTCATGAGTGGTTGATTTCACAACAGAGGAATATACGAGTATGCTTGAACGTCACATTCATTTCTGGATCAGAGTTCATATTTTTGCATGTTGTTAAATTTGTGAATGGCACCTGACTCGCGAAATTGAAATATACGGCTTATACAGTACATAAAGATACTGAAGTCTTAACATAGAGAGGTACTTTTGTAGAAAGAAAGATATATTGCTGATTTGGGAGAAAGAGAGAGAGGAAAAGAGAGAAAGATTGGGAGAGAGAAAAAAAGACAGACTGCACTAAACTCTGTATATAGGAAGGAATAAACCGTTAAATTGATCGTATCCATCGTATGTAATCAGCGAGACTTAATCATCCCCGCCAGCTTTCATCATAACTTCGGGGCAGATTCGCAGTAAACGCGCAGTCGCATGTCACGGGGTGTAGGGTTGATAGAAGCATGAGTCTTTTCATCCGAGTGATTAACCCACGGAGCTGAATCATGTGTGTGGTGTCATCAAGTCCTAAATGAAGACTTTTAGTGGGTTTGTACGAGTGCTAATAGTTTTATTTTAAGAGCTGTTTAGGGGGAAGAAAGTTAATCAGAATGAATCACATTCCACAGAGAAGTGACTGTGGTTGCATTGATTAAAAAATTTTGTGATGTTTCTTTCTATGAGTGCATTTTTTTTTCCACAATTAAAATGCACCTGTTTTTGAGTAAAATCTTTGTGTGTGTGTGTGTGTGTGTTGGCATATGATTGACATTATAAATGATTTAAATCGTCACATCTGTTTGAATGTTTGATTTGCCTGTGAAGAAGAAACTTTAAAATCATTTCTGTTGATGAATGATTTTTTTTTTTTTTTTTTTTTGTGCTGAAAACTGATGAATAGCCCGTATTATGAAAGACTGGTGTATTCAGGCAGTGATTATATCTATCCAAAGTCGCTTCAATTACATGTATTCTAAAACAAGTTGATTAGCCATATGTATGATTGATGCTGTAACTTAATGAACAAAGTATGCCGACCAAGCCATGGCAGAACTCGCCAATTATCACCTCCAGGGTCGTCTGTTTGTCTAAGAATTTTAGCCGGGGCAAAAAGCTCGTCCCAGAGTTGTAATTGCCATGACGCATCGCCAGCTTAGAGTCGGCAGGCTTGGAACCTTGCCACGGCTGCAGTGGAGGGGTAGGCTCCGTAACTAAACCTCCCACCTGCGAATTTACGCCGAGTATTTTGGAGATGGCTCATTCAAAGATTTGAGTCAAGTGAAGGAGTATGAGTGTAAGATTCGTTAGATTGTTTTTGAGCTGATTCTTTCTTGAAATCAAGTGTGTGTTCATTTACTGAAGAAGCTTTCAGAAGTAGTATTAACCTATTGAAGACGGACTGATTTTCCAGTAACTCACATTTCCCATTTACCCCCTGGATTTACCTCTAGACTGAGAATACTTGGGACTTGTCTTCAATGTGTCATATGCATAAAGAAATGTGCAACTCCATGCAACCCTCCCCCCCCCCCCTAAAAAAAAAAAAAAAAAAAAATCCTGCTACAACACCTGAATCTTTGATATATAAATAACAAGAAGCATGGTTTTCCATTTTCCGGTCATGGGCCATAAGAAATCTACTTGTGGCGAGATGAGTTGTCATCGTTTTCCTTTTTACATCAGATTGTGATGTTTTTTTCTCTTCCCATAGGCTGAAACAAGGTACTAGGGTATCCATTCATCTGCCATTCATCTCGGTAATATTTAGGCTGTACGTTCGTGTATGGAGGAAAATACTTTCCCTGTTGTACGATACTGGGAATGGAAGATGTTTGACGTCGATGTACTATGCAAGGGTTTGTAGTTTTGAGATTGATGATGCGATATGACGTTTCTTTGTTTGCTGATATCCGCTTTCCTTCTTCGATCAGGATACGGCTGATGGTATTCGAGATAAATGTAGGCCTACGTGATGTCACTGATGTTCACGTAGTCATGACAACGCCTTTGATGTAACAAAAGCACGTCATACCTTAACTTTAGATGTAGGGGATGTCCCAAAAGTTTGAAGTAGCTCGAGCAAGTCTTAACGGCCCTGTGGTATGACGCATGTATGGAACAAAGCTGCGTGGGTATCGGTGAGTATTTTGCGGGATTACTCGTAGTAGAAGGCGTAGGAGATGGGTCTATGGGGGTGAGACTACTTGTCAGTGTATTGTTCTTGGAGTGTAGCCACGGCGGTGGTAGGCAAGTTGCGTGAGTAAGGTTGTCCTCTCGGCCAGTTGCTGCAAACTAGGACTTCCTGAGTTAGGATGCGCTGCCCCCTCCCCCCCCCCCCCTCGTCCTCATGCGCAGACACTTGCCGCCTGCTGACGTAAGCCCCCCAACAACTGGCGAGGCATGAGTCACTGCAGCAACCTGTAGGTGGTTCCTGGCCCTTCCTCTCACTGCTAACTCTTGTCATTCCCCCCTCCTGCCCCCCTTGCCCCCCCCCCCCTTGCCCCCCTCTTCTCTTTCTTCCTCTTCTTCCTCTGCCCCAGAATGCCATAATGATTCGGCAGCTCGACTGCAGTAACTTTCTTTCATTTCGCATTGCTTTTAGACATTTTTATTATTGTTTTTTTTTTATTGAGGACACCATACTCCTTTTTAATGATTTTCCTTGATTTGTTACACTAGTTTTTTAGTTCACACCAACACATCCTTGTGTTTGTTCTTTTGTTTGTTAATTTTTTTCTCACAGTAATTGTGGAAGTGGGAGTAAAGCATAACATGTTGAGTAATGGGTTATTCTTGCTTATGAGGAGCTATTAAGTTGTGTGCTTTCTTGTGAGTTTACGAACTGTATGTGAATGGTATACAAAACTGTCATCACACCCTCTACTGGGCTTAATTACCAATGATAGTCACCTAATTACCAGAAATGGCATGGTTTGACGTTACGCGAGGCTACCATTCACTCTCTCTACCGCTGATTACAGAAATCAGGGCAAATGGAAGAAAGAAATTATTTCTTTTAACACATGATCCCATTAAACTGTCCTCTGATCTTTTTTGTTGTTGTTGTTTTGTCACTCTTTTTTTTTAGTTATTTTGCTTTGGTAAAAATGCCGCGTCATGTTTAGATGGAGCCTCGAAGCCTTCGAATGTCAGATGCCCTCCTTGTAACCTTTGGATAGCGACCCTAGATTCTTACACAAGCCTGTTTTGTGACGCGTCATTCTATTTTTGTGTCAAAGGAATAAAAATTCATGTCACTTTCTTTGTAGTCATTCCATGAAGCTCTCTTTTTTGCAATTCAAGGTAAAAAAATAGAGTATAAAAGTAAATTATTCAGAGAGACAGGGTCAATTCAATCAAGATAATGAAACAAGAGCTTTAGTTGAGAAGAAAAAATCATCCAAAATCGAACAAATAGTGCCAATGTATAACCATTTCAGTGTCAGTTTATCATCTAAAATAAGGTCCAATGGTTGTAACGAAAGTCAGTGATGTAATCATTTGGATGACACCCTGACATAGAAGATGGTTTTCACATGAATATCAAACATACACTTAGCTTGAATTTGAATTGTGTGAATGGTTTGCTCCACGTTGCCACTAAGAAAGTATCTAAGGTTCAGGTTAGGAACTTTGAGGACATTTTTAATGTGGTTGCAGCTCTCAATTTAGTGCAAGATTGTTAGTTATTACTTTACTATTTGGTTCATCAGGCAGTATCTTCATCTGAACATTACCAGCATATAATCATGCTGTTTGATACTTTCATGACTCTATTATAATGTGCTGCAAAATGCCCGGCGTACCAAGATGTGGTGGAGTGAAGATTTTCACTAAAGAAACACTTGACATCATCATGAGCATCACGATGTCAATGTATGCTTGTGTGTACATGTATGTACATGCATTTGTGTATGTATGAATGTGTGTGTGTGCTTGTTTCTCAAAGCTGTATAGGCTGTCTTGTATCATATTTAGAAGCAGATGTGAGCCTGTCAGACCATGCAGATAGAAAGGGGGGGGGGGAGGGGGAGGGGGGAGGTGGAGGTGAAGGGAGGTCATTCACCTGCTGTCTGGTTTAGATGTGAACTTTGACCACATGGCACACCTCCTTACCCTTACCCTGACTCATTCAGCTGGCAACCCTCTTGTTTTAAGGCTACTGCTGCCCTTCTATTAAAGAATGTCATTTATTATGGCAGTTAACATGATATACAGTACTTGAAATAGCTTGGAATCAAATCAACTGCCTCCATTTCCTCTTCTCTGTTTTTTGCCAATAATTTATGCCAATACTTCTTGATCTTTCAGCTACCATGAGGTAGGATGACAGAAGTATTGAGTTTCATACCACCCATGCCCCAAGCCCTGACTGCCATGGATTGGTTCCGACATAACATAAAACAGTCTTTACCCAATCAGCCTTTAAATCCATCTCAACATTTTGCAAATGATAAGTAAATCAGCATACACACCAAAAAGAAGAAAAGAAGAAAGCATATGGTACAAAAAAGAATAATGCATCCTTTGGTCACTCTTTCTTTTAAGTAAATTTCTCTCAGATGAGTAAGTTTGTTATAGGATTTCAGAGAGTGTGATAGCCTCGGAAGTACCATCTGCCTGATCTGATTAAACTGGTCTAATTCACTATTCGTGCCAGCACATAGTGGACAATTTGAGTTACACCCATTTATGGTTTCAAGCTGCCAATATGCCCTCCCCCACCTGCCCCCACCCCACCTGCCCTAACCACCTGCTCCACCCCTCCCTTCCTCCCCCCTCTTCTCATCTTTGATTAAATGTATTGCTTCAGATGCCTATCTTTTCTTAAAGCGGTGACTAGGTGGGGTAATTAAACCCTTACTGAACTCCCCCCCCCCCTTTTTTTCCCCTGTTCCATGTGGCTAATGCTTTGTTCTCTGGTATATCAAGGCAATTACCCCCATGAGTGATTACCCCCCCCCCCCCCCCCCCATACTCGTTAGTGATAAGGTTAGAGTAAAGATTAGGGTTAGGTTTAGGGTTCAGAATTTGGGTTAGGATTAGGATTAGGATTAGGATTAGGATTAGGATTAGGATTAGGGTTAGGGTCATGGGAAGGGTCCTGGGTAATTGCCCAGGGGGGTAATTGCCCTAGACCCAGTGTATAAGGGATGTTCTGAATCTGATTGGAAGAGGACATGGATAACAATATAAGCCACGTCCCTGAAGTATTTATATATTTATTCATTTATTTTTATTTTTGTTTTTTTTTTGTGCAAAGGTCTGCCCATTTGTCTATCACAATGTTGCATCTGTTTGACTTCTTCAAAAGTCGAAAGTTTCGGGGCAAGAACACCTAAATGGAGATCATATAACAAGGCGTTTTAGAAGTAAGGCTGCGATTCCAAATCATTTTGATGCCTCGTCAGCTGACCTCACTGAGGGCAGCAACCTCCAGCTAATGAGGGCCTCCTCCCAGAGGAGATCCTCACCTCCTTGATGTCTCTATCCCCCGCACACCGCAAAGATTTGACGGCTTGGCCGCAAGCACATGTCATAAAACAATATCAAAATTAGCTGTCTTTCATTCGTTGTAACCTTGCAGCCCCCCACCCCTCATTTTTAACCCATCATGTTTGAGGAATTTTATGGCAGAATTGTCTCATGTTCTAATCATCAAATTTGCAACACTGAATTTCACTGCACATCTTGCATTTCCGTAATTGGCAAATTGGCAACTCTGAATTTTAGTACATATCTTGCAGTTCCATGACATTTATATGCTCCTGCAACAGTTGCTCCCATGAAATATCTGCACACTAAGCCAAACATAAATTCAACCCATAAACATTTAACCCTGACTCTAATCATAATCCTCACATCGAACTAAACCTAAAACCCTATTACAACCCTAACCCTAAGTCCTTGGAGAAAATAGGACTGGAGCAACTGTCGCAAGAGCAAATATCATGTCACCATGTCTTTCATCAGGGAAAGATTAGATGGGACTGGTTTTGTTCCTTTCATCTGCACATAATTAGAAAGAAATTTGCAAAGTGTTGTCACTTTCTGAGGGGAAAAAGAACTTAAATCTTCTAAAATATGTCTCCAATTTTAGAATCAGTCATAACTTTAGGAATTGAGCAATTTTGAAAAATCTGCAATGGAAACAAACAAGTACATGTCAGAAATGAAGAGCTCAAATATTAAAAAAAAAAAAAGTTGCTGAACTTTATGAAACACTGAACTGACAAAGAATAGTTTGACTTAAATCAAAAATCATATATGGGACTTGATTAGTTAAACACTGTAGAAAAGTTAGAAGTTAGTGCAGTCATTGCTGCACTCCATGACTGCAAATCTGACCCTTCACAAAATTGTTGGAAAATCTGATTTCCAAACAATAAAACTTCATAAATAATCCAGTGAATTGGTACAAAGGCACTAAGCTCATTGATTGACATTGGGATTTTAAAGGGGCAGACATGTCAGAGAAGGAATAGAGGTAATTCTGGAGTGTTTGAAAGAAGACAAACAAATACACTCAGGCATATCCTCGAGGAGTAGGTTAGAGTGCTAAAAAACCTTTGAGGAAAGGAAAATTTGCTAAAGGAAGAGGATTGCGGTTGAACCTTGGGGAGATCCTGCAACGTGAACACAAATGTGACATGATCATGAAAGTCCTGTGGAGTGACAATCTTTTTTTTTTAATGCAATTTTTAATGATTTTTTAAATGTCTTTTCTGTGGATACTTTTAGCTTTTGTTTTAATGAGCTTCCCCTTGTCTCCCATGCATCCTCTTGCCATCCCAGCAACCAAACACTCTCCGTGGTCTAATAAACCCAGTCAGCATCGATTAGTGGTGACATCTCTGTCAACTCCGCTGGCCCCGCCCCGGACTTGTCACCCAATATTTGATAGCTTCCCCCGCTTTGACCATATTCTCACCACCCTATCATAGAAGGACCCCCAAGAGAGAGTCTGATGCAGTTAAACACACTGATCTTTTGGCCATTTAAGCAAACCACATTGTGAACCGCATCGATAAAAGATGATAAAAGTGAGCCTTTCACCAAAGAAAGACATCAAAACATTGTAGTGAATAGTTTTGTTTATACGTAGCCTTTGAAGCAGGCTCATAGATGTATTGTATTCCGGGGCGGGGTGTTTGCATGCTGTATGATATCTCCTTTGTGCTCCTATAAATACATGTACAGTTTGCAATTCTTCATATGTGGCCACATGTGTATCAAGAAATATGAAGAGTTATCTTTAAATGTCAGAGATCTTTAAATCTTTGAATGTTTTGATACGAAATATGCTAAAATATTGCTCTTGAAGCGATATGCAAATTTGATGATGTAATAGTGTCATTGATTCACAAGTTTCAGATTGACTTGCACCTGGCTAAGCCACTTCCAAATTTCCCCTTTTTAAAGATTTCAAATCTTGTAAATGAAATCATATCCTCTGTGTCAATATATATAGTCATAATAACTTTGCAATTTTGACTATCGAGAGGGAGGGTGTTGAAGTTGCTGAATTTATACTAAAAGTGATTTTTTTTTATTCTTATTTTGACCGTCTAGAAAGCCTATGGACAATTTGTGTAGCAATGACGTATTAATTGTCTCATCTTATGTAAATACTGTAAAACGAGGAATTTTCGCGTGCATTTTAATTTCGCGAATTTCGCGAGCGCCAAGATTCGCGAATTTCGCGAAATTAAAATGCACGCGAAAGTTCTTGTCTACACTATAAGATGCATTGAATGCCAGTGGCAGTTCGCGAAAATTTCATGCCGCAAAAAAGGCTGTCGGCTCCAATTCGCGAAAAATTCATGCCGCGAATATATCATGTTTTGCAGTATATATATTTTGACATAATATCTAATGTGTCTTAACCACATGTGAGACTTTTAATTTTCACTTAAACTACTATGGATGTGTTCTTATGAATTGCACTCTGTTTAACGACAGTCAACTTGAGAATAGGGGTGGTGCGTCACTTTGAAATTAGTGAAGTGGAGGGGCTTAGTAATCATGTGTGCAAGGAATCCACAAAATGTCCATAAAAGTGAACAGGTGGGACTAAACACACATTTGTGGTACAGTATAGGAAGCATGACTTTGCAAGCTGGACAAACCCATTTGTTTCTTTATGCTTCTAATATCTCAAGTGAGTTCTACTGTGTGTATTGTTGTCATATAGCCAAGCAGATCTCTGGGGGGCTCCATAAAGTCTGTTCAGAGGCCAATTTACATCAATATGTCTCTGTTCCGACCCAGACTGTCTGGGCGTGCTGTTCCCATGGTAATTCGTGGTATTGGTTAGTGGCAAAAGGTGCCTGCCTGGGCCAGACAAAATGCTTGTAATTTTGCTTCCAGGTGGAAACCCACTAGTCTATGTAGCCTTTTGATACAGACCCAGTACTTCTCTCATTACCAGTATGATACTGTAAAAGTGGATATTTTCACGTGAGTAATTTTTCGCGCTTGGCCGGGTAAGAAGAGTTTCGCCTGTTTTTAATTCCGCGGAATCAAGACATCACGCACAGGAACATATGGCAAGCAAAATTATTTGTGTGCTTTTATTTTCGTGCTAGTTTCTGGTTGCGCGAAATGCGCGAAAATTTCCACTTTTACAGTACTCCTCTCCTTTTCTGATTTAATCCTTAACCCTTTTTTCCTTTTTTTTTTTGGTCAACATACTGAGCTGAAATTTAGAAGCCTATTTCAGTTATTCAGTTCCTCTTGATATGCATTTATTCCCCCTCCCCTGTTTTAATCCCTTCCCCTTTAACCATTTTTTTTTTTTTAACACACAGAGCTGAAACTTGGAAGCGGTAGCCTATGTAACAGTTTTTCAGTTTCTCTCGATATCCATTTATCCCCCTCCTTCCCTGTTTTAATCCCTTTCCCTTTAACCATTTTTTTTTTCCCTGGGGGGGTCAACATACTGAGCTGAAACTTGGTACGGTAGCCTATTTTACAGTTATTCAGTTTCCTTCCAAAACTTGGCCATGATTTGATGTAGACACATACCTGCAAGTCACATGGATTGACCAATCAAAATCTGCCAGCTTACGGGTATGTGCGTATTTGGAATACCAGAACAAAAAGAAGTGGAGGGAACTACCAATCACCTTGATCTGTGGTAAGATGTGAGACAGTGAAAGGATCGAGAAGGGCTTGATGTGACAAGGAGAGTCTGACTGCGAGACTAGGCATCCAATGTCTACACTGTGTGGAGGGAGTGCTGTGATTGGTCAGAAGTAGGCCCGCTTGGGATAGTGAAATTCACATGGTTCTGTCACTATTATTGTCATCAGTATTATTTGTAGAACTGGTCTAAGTAGCCCAAGTTGAAAGGTATCATTTACTGCTTTGAGTTAAGTATCATTTTTGTCCACAATTCAGGAAATCCTGTAAAAAAGTTGGTAAAATTCCCTATCAGGGCATCACTGCCTGTTATCTTTGCATAAATCAAGAACTCACATCCCAATGATGTTTGGGAATGCTTGATGTGAATTGTGATAGAATTTGGCAAAAGGTAACAATGCAGGAATTGATCCTGTAGGATTAACACAGCTACCCACTGGCTTTCAGTTGCCTACCTGTTAACTAATCAAGGATCATACCTGTGACCAGTCATTCCTCTAACCCTTTATATGAACTAAGAAAAAAAGTATAATCTGTTTTAAAAAGATGAGCTGAGTGTGAATAAGAAGGGCATTAAGGAGACCAATCAAGGTTAATTAAAAGTACAGAGACCTTCAGATGAGTCAATGCAATTTCCTTATCGTGTTAAGATGAAGTGTACATGGTGATATGGAAATCATGGCGTGGTGCAATACAGATGTAAACATACGATGAGCTGCAAGGAACCAATCAGTGAAGGTTTATGGAGCTATCTTTAACCGTGGGGGATCACCTACCGCTACCTTACCCGTGACGGTGTCATTATTGGTCAGTCGGGGTGCATGTGTGTGTGTTTAGACCACCCTCTTGATTTGATTTTGACCCTAACCTGATTAAAGGGTCGCAATTATGCAATTAACAACTTTGAGAAGTTGATGAACTAATGACTCATAAACTGCACCTGTCCGAGGGTCCCCCTTGACGTAAAAAGACAGGTTCATTGTCATGATTGGCCCGGACCCTCCGCGATGACTCCAGCTTAACTCACCCCGTGGTTTAAATGGGGTGTCCCTCCCTTTGGTTTCCCTTGACTTGGCTGTGACAGATGGTGTCTGGTGGTGGGACGTAGGCTGCCGAGGTGTGGCATGATTTGATCTCCCGAGTTGTCAGGAATTATCTGTGAAATGAGTACAAGAGATTTTCTAAGAGACAAGTTCTGTTCTTTCGATTTCTTTCATTTCACTAGGTTTGATTTGTATAGAACGCAATCGGGATCAAGTAGTACAAAACTGGAAAGATTTCTTGTGTAACTGCAATAAACTGGATTTTAAAGCATTGGTAATTTAATCTCCCATGCACATGTTTATATTCATAGACTATCTATCTATCTATCTATCTATCTATCTATCTATCTATCTATCTATCTATCTATCTATCTATCTATCTATCTATCTATCTATCTATCTATCTACCTACCTATCTATCTATCTATCTATCTACCTATCTATCTACCTACCTAGCTATCTACTATGTATCTATATACTGTGTACCTATATCTATCTACCTATCTATCTTCCATCTATCTACATATTGTATCTGCTATCTATCTATCTATCTATCTATCTATCTATCTATCTATCTACTATCTATTTATATTCTATCTATCTATCTATCTATCTATCTATCTATCTATCTATCTATCTACTATCTATTTATATTCTATCTATCTATCTATATATTAGTCTATCTATCTTATTATCTGGATACATTAATAGCTTTATATACTTTATGATAGTGTACATGCATGTATGTATGTATGTATGTATGTATGTATAGGGGCCTATGTATGAATATGGCTATAACTACTAAAGGTTCTATCCTGCTAATGCAAACCCAAAATGAGAATGTAAACTGAAATGTGGCATCGATTCATATCTTATAGGGGAAAATGAGGATACCTTGTTTCATTTTTTAAAGTACTTTTTACGGGAGGAGGCATCAAAAATATACTTAATTCAGTGTACTGTGATCTGATGTTGTGCTTCATGTATTTTGATGTTTGTTGTTATTGTTGTTTTTTTTTGCAGAGGCCTTGAATTAAAAGCAAAACAAAATAAGGACATGATGTGTTACATACTGTAGAACTCCTTTCATATAATGTTGATGAAATATCTTTTCAAAGACATACCTAGTCCGCAATATTTTTCTGTCATGCCAATATACTTATATGTATATTACATAATCAACACTGTATATGAATGTGGTTACCATGGAAACAACAAACAACTAGCACATCAAGTCAAAAGTGAATTAATTTGTTGGTATAATGCTATAGTCTTTCAGAGTTTGGATTACTCAAGCGTGGAAGAAGATCTTCTACAAAAATATCAATATTATGAGTGTTTAAGGGAACATACGAGCTCCTCTTGCATTACAGGCTTATCATAGTTGGGAGAAATGATATGTCCAACATGTAAAATGATTTGTAGCCTTTTCACTTATGTCTAGTTCCCATCATGTCTGTAGTGTCACAAATTAAAGATATGAGTTTGATGTAGCAGCATTCAAACTGTCAAGCATCAAGCATGATGGAGGCGATAGTGGAGAGCAAGGATTAATTTCTGAATCTGATTACATTTCCTCCGATTGTGCGGGGGGGGGGGGGGGGGAACAGAGTGAGAAGAGAAAATGAGACTCTACTAACACCCTTACAAACAAATTGAGATTTCTGTCACTGAGACTGAAGTGCAGATGGAAATATCCAAACACTTGTTGATGCAAAGTTAACGGAAAGGGACAATACGACGTGAGAAAAATAAAGCAGTTTTCCCCACTGCTGCTAGGATGCGAAGGAAGTGGCAATTATTGTATCTAACTGTTTACAGGATGTTACATTTGTGAGCCCAGTTTTATTTTCTTTCACTTTTTTAGCATAAATTCTGATTCTGTGCCAGTGAGCAAGCTGCAACGAACTCTTCTCCTAGTACTCCCGACAAAGATGTTGGGTTGTGGGAGTGATTTGTTTGTTTCTTTGTCATTCATTATTCCCTGACAATGTGATGATTGTTGAATTCCGGTGTCATTCAGATGAGGATGATGAGGATAAAAGGGTTTGTATCACTCGTCTCTTCCAGCGTTTGTGATACCACTGTGCAGGGAGGAAAAAGAGCTTGATCCTACCCCCCCCCCAAAAAAAAAAACCTCCATGTATACCAAACGAAACAAAACAAAGCAATCATGGCTCTTACTCATATGCTTCTCATGTGTACACAAGAGAGTCCCTGGGTATAAGATACAACAATGAGTAAGCCAAAACTTAGTGAGGTATTATCTGTGCTTCGTGAGATCAGGGAGGGCTTTGCAAAGCAAATTTTAACATCTTCCCAATGACAGATGGTCTAAGAAGAGAAAAGAAAGTTACATGATGCGATTAGGATGTCTGAAGGTGTGGATGACAGCATCATTAACGTCTCAAACACAATAAACTAAAGCTGCGTTTCCCTCCCCCATCCCTTCCCCCTCCCCCCCCCTCCCCCCCCCCCCCCCCCCGTGCTTCCCCATGATGTCATTAAACAACAGAGCTACCAATTTGGGAACCCCCCTCCCACGTACGCCGCACCCCCGTACACCACGCATCACCACGTGTGGGTGAGAAAGGGAAACACCCCGTAAGAATCACCAGGTATGACTGTGTTGAGACGGGGGACGCCCCGCGTGTTAATTGGGCTTAGGCCCGATTTAGTCACGTACGGATCAGGTATAATCAAAGTCTGATCGCCGGAGTGGTGACAGCGATACCCTGGCATCTGGCCCTTTGAGGTGGTTGCATCATTACGCTCATTAAGAGTGGAGCCTCTGTACCACCGTGACTTATCACTACCGGTATACCTGCCTCAACGAGGAAATGAGAGGAAAATACTCTCCCATCTTGTTTGGTTAGGAGGAGTGCAAGCTTCTCAACAGCTCATGTAGGCTTTTTGTTTGTAATTACTCTCTTCTTGAAATGCTTTCAAGGTCGGCAAACCTCTAGAAAGCATCATGGGGTTTAATTTGCAGAAGAGATTACATTGCCATTTTATTTCAATATCATTGCTTTATGTGGCTAGCTGACATGGAAATTCTTCCATTATAATGAGAGAATAACACTAGGGGTAGATGTTCATACTGTTAACAGCTAAATAATCCCAACATTGGTTGAAAGCAGATAGGACCATCATACGCAAAGACTGTAGTCTACTTGAGATTATAATTGATAAGAATAATCAAAAGCTCTCCAAATTTGATGCAGTTGAGGGAAGCCAAAATTCCATATGCATGCTATAAAATAATTTATAGTGTAAAGACTAATTTGCCCACATGAGACAGTAATATGGCTCCATTTTCCTTCAAAGAAATGATGGTATACTCTGGTAAAGACTTTTAATCATTTCCAGTATGCAGTCGTTATCTTGTTAGCCACAGACCTACCAAGTCTCTGCAAATCTCCAAACTTAAACATCTCTTCATGTTCTAACAAAAGTACCATATGACCAGAAAATTTAGCATGCTATGAAACTTTCACAAATTTCGCAAGGGCCGAGGAGCCTCAAAAATATTGAAATGCAAGCAAAAGCTCTTGTCTACACAATAGACTGAATGCCAGTGGCAAATCGTGAATGTCTGATTCAATGACATGCCATTGTCTTCACTTTGTGAAAGTTTTATGCTGCAAATGTTTCTGGTTTTACAATATAAATGAAGACTTGCCTGATGTGGAGATTATTTCCACCTACATCTAGATGCATATAACATGCAAGAATATGCCTGATTGCTATTTGGCACCCCCTCATTCTAACGTGTTGATGGTGGCAGCTCTAAAGCAGTCAACTTTTACTGTAACTTCTCAGAGTGGCGTATTGTTTGCAAGTGGCAGAAATAGTTTTTCGTTTCAGTAGTTGTTTTTGTGTGTGTGTGTGTTTTTCATTGATGTAATTGACATGCTTGTCTCACTAATTACAATGGAAATATTTGGTGTTATTTATTGTCACTGGGTGACAAGGCATCATATCTACAAAATGTCAAATGTTCAGGAGAGCAAAAAAAAAAACCACCAAAAAACAAACAAACATAGCATCCAAAGCACTGTATCAAATGAGATAGCCTTTCCTTTGACATGCTGTGGTGGCTTCGTTTTTTGGGGTAAGACAGCTAGGATTTGGACAGGACATCACTTAACTGATTATCTGACCATTAATCCAAAAAAGTCGTTTTCACCAAAATTTGAGATACAAGGTCTTGTCACCCCAGCTTTGTTATGCCACTTGGTTGTATCTATAATCTGAACCCAGCCTGACTCTCTCACAGTAGGATGCAAACCTTGAAAGGGTCTTTTCCCACCCTTCAGAAACTTTTACCTTTGAGTAAAAAACAAACAAACAAACAAACAAAGCAAAACAAAGAACTTGTGTGAAATTCAATCGTCCAAAGGATTATGGCATAGGATGCATTTGTAATCTTGTGACGGCTGCATTTGATTCAATAACCTTACCCATGTTTAATTGACAAATTCAAGTTCTGCTCATTTTGTTCCCACTCTATCCCCCCCCCCCTTTCTCAGCATGTGTTTTTGTGTGTGTGTTTGTGTGTGTGTTTGTGTGTGTCTGTTTGTGTGTGTGGTTTCTGTGACTTCTCACACTCTTTCGAAGGACCGCACACCAGTTTTAGTTTCAGTTGCATCAGGGAAGAGAGAGAGAGAGAGATATCAAATCCTTCAAAAATAACAGAGTTCCAGTTCCCGATAATTGAGTTTACAGAGCTACTGCTGCTTGTCCCTGAAAGCCAGCGTGGGATATAATTGTTTCGGAGAAAAAAAAATTGTGAGAAATAGGTATCTGATATTCAGAGAAAAAAAAAGAATGGTACAAGTGTCAAATCTCTCTTTTTCGACCTGTGTGATTCACATTTAGACCGAAACTTCTAGAGGGAAGCGTCTTATTAGAGTTGTATCAACCTGACGTCAGCAATGAGAGACAGCTAGAATGATGAAGAAACGGACAGACAGACAGACAGACAGATGGATAGAAAGACAGATTTCTTGCTGATGATTCACATTTAAACAACCATGAGCATGGAAGAGGAGATGATAAAAATAAAGAAAAAATGATGAAGAAGGTGTGAATGAGAAGGAAATGATTTGCGCAAACTAGAAAATGAATGAAGTTATGAAAATGACGCTACCTGTGAAAATATTGCATGCCGGTGATTAGCACCATGATTATCCAGTAACATCCCCATTGATTATGCAGGTGAGGTGGTCATGATGTTGACTGTGCTTTTAGAGTTTGATTTGTGAGATATAGCATAATCATATTAATTGCTCAAATTTATGAAATCAATAGAAATGACTGGGAGGGAGGCACAGCTATAATGAAGTCATTTATGATGATTATGGAGATGATATTTTAACAGGAAATAATCCTCTTTGTGAGCAGTCTTGATGCTGAAGATTTTGACACTAATGGTGGTGATGATGGTGGTGATGGTGATGATGGGATTGGAGATGATGATGAAAATAATGATGATGAGATATAGGCGATAATGATAAGAATGGTGGTGGTTATGATGATGATAATGATAACTGAGATGATAAAAGTGTGGTGATGGTTGCAATTCAGTGATGATGATGATAATCGCGAAGAAAATTAACGATTGCCATGATGATGGATACTATGATGGCCAAGATAATTAAGAAGATGTCTATGATTACACTGATCATTTATGACATCTTTGACAATAGAAAGTGATTATGATGAGAGGAAGGAATGTGGCCGAATGATAAAAGAAGACAGTGGCAGAGTAAGGTAGGTTTGTGATCTTGGCATTGTCCAGGTTTCTGCTAAGCGCCCTCGTTGTCCACAATTCTAAAATGACAAACTCAGCTGGACAAGAGGATGGAGAGGAAAAAGAAGAGGAAAGTATCTCCAGATTCCAGTTTATTTCCAAACTGTCCTCGAGCGTGCCATCAATGTCTACTTTTCTCATCCTAGATAGATACAATCTTGTGATGCTGAGTCATTTCGTTTCCAGTTCTTTAACAGAGAAAGAGAGTACCATATTCTTTCTGTTACTTTTTTGTCTTATACTCCTTTTTTTTCACTCGGCATTTTCTGTGATTGAGGGGGCTGGCTGGACTTCCCGTATAGTTTCCCCTCTCCGCTGCGAGTGTGTCACGGCGGATTGCAGGAAGCGTTTCCCTGTATGATGGCGCAATTTAATCGAGAGTTTACACGCGAGCGTCAATCACGGCTATAGCATATGGCCTACTGATGGATCGTGGCAGGAACTTTGTGAGAAAGAGAAAGGGCGGGAAAGAGGGAGAGGGGGAAGTTGAGAGAGGGAGGGGGGGGTGGGACAAGAGAGAAAGGAAGTAAAGAAAAGAGGGAGAAAGAGAAATGAGGATGGGAGACAGATAAAAGAGAGAAAGATAAAGAGGAGATATGTCAAACAGATGGGATGGTTTTCATTTTAATTTTGTTCCTGTGAATGGACTGATCTTTAGTGTGCATCATGAGAAAATCTATCATTATGCTTGTCATTTTGCTGAACTGGAAATTCACTCAATTTCTTCAGTTGACTTTAAGAGACAGAATATAATCAGACACACATGCCTATAAGCCATTTATAATCACTTTTGTTCATGTTAACCCATTGAGAACGGGCTCATTTTGTTCCAACACGCATTTACCATAGACACCTGCCCAAGTATACTCGGGACTAGTCTTCAACGGGTTAACTTTAAACAACATCTTTCATGATTCTGTCAGTTACCCTGTAATAAATTCTGTGTGTCCTGCCTTTATGATATTTTGTTTTTGTTTGTATCTTCTTATGAATGCCACATCATCCCCACAAACATATCGGTTGTTCTTTTTAGGGTCTAACGTAATCATTGGTTATTAGTGTCTAGATAAATGATCTTGACATTTTTTTGTTTTGTTTTTTTGTTTTGTTTATTTCACAGACAGTCTGTGTAGGGAAACATTAATGATAATTACTGTATTAATGCGTGATTGGAAAAGCACAATCAAAGTGTGATTGACTACCAATTTTCAGAATCTGCCTTTGTTTTGTTTTTTTATTTGCAGGGCAGGTTTTTTAAGCGTGGCAACATGAATAGTAGGCCTACTGTTGAGCCATAATTCCCACATATGGATAAAACTTCAACAAGTTTTGTAGAAAGTTGTTTAGTGTGTTTTTTTTTGTCATGATTATTGTTCTTAACTCCTAAAAGAAAAAAAAAGAGACTTCTCTCAGTGTCATGCTGTGCATACTTGAGTATGCCAAATGAGCTGTTTGATTGACTGGCAAATACAAAGGGGCGTTTCTGTCGTGAGACATGGCATTCTTCCGTTGACTGTAGCTACTACTACCTTACTGTACTCTTTGAGGCCAGAATCTTGAATTTGATTGTGCGTTGCTACGAGGGAGAGTTAAAAAAAAAAAAAAGTGTCGGGATTGGGTATTGCGAGGAATAAATGAAATTGAATTATTAGACCCCTGTGGTTTCATCACACGAAGACAGCGGAGGATATGTCAAATTTTGGAGTGATTTACCCAGAATTAGGTACATCTCGTCCGGCTGTCTGCATGGCTAACAAGGATGCCAGCACGGGTGATCACATATCACTGTCACTGTTCTACACTTCAGCCTTGAACATAGTAATCACTGTAATTTGTGTTTGGGATCATCACTTGGCTGAATTGTATACCAGAGCCTGTTCCAGCTTGATCAATTTATTCCTTTCATTGTCCTTGACATTTTTTTTTCGGGCTTCTACTTGGTACTCTTCTCTTTCAGTCTTTTCCCTCTTCTTTTTCGGCATCTGTTTCTTTCTTTCTTCTTCTTCTTCTTCTTTTTTACTGCAACTTGTTCTTTCTTCTTCATCTCTCTTTTTCTTCTTGTAATTTTCTTCTCATTTGCACTTCTTCATCCTCCTTCTGCATTGTTTTGTCTTCTTGTTCCTCTATGCAGGATTTTTGTATTGTCTAGTGTTTTCTGCTTCTTCACATCAATATATCTTTACTTTCTCCTTTTTTTTGGACTGCTTTACAGATCAATCTCTCCTTCTACTGCATAATCATTTTCTTTTTGAATGTGTGTTTTATCTCCCCTCGCCTTCTTTTCCTTTTCCTTTTCTCCTTATATGTTTCGTCCTAATTTTTTTTCATACACCGTTTCTCAAAACTGCAATGTCATCTTTGCGTCAGTATGGGCTCGAATGTGTGAAATTCTTACATTAAGATTGTCTTTGATTCTGCTACAGATCCGAGCACTCGGAGGACTGTTGAAGTACCTAGACACGAGGCGGATCGGGGTGGAACTGGAGCATGCCGACGTGAACGTACCGATCCTGACTGTCAAGACCTTTTCACTGCAAGTATTTCAATTCCCCCCCTTCCAACTGGAACTTTTACAATAACTTGCCATCCGAGTTCATTGCTCTCATGCTTGGCCTGTATGCACATGGGTGAACATGTGTCCTGTCTTCTCACGACATGTTTTGCCACCGTCTGAGAGGGAAAGTCTGAGAAAATCATATTTCCCCCCTCCCTCATCATGTATTGTCTTGGCAATGACGATGGGTAGGGGATGAGATGAACATATTATAAAGAATATCACAGAAGAAAAACAACAACAGCACGAACCCCAAAGCAAACAAAACCCAGGCCATAGTATACCGGGAGGATGCCCAGTTTTGCATCATCAATCTTCAAATGACTTATTAAAACTTAAAATTTCATATGCTAGACATCTGACCTCAAGGTTTCTTTGATAGAAACTGCTCTATGACAAGCATCATTTGTAGAATATGTGTGAATGGCTCCGAGCGTTTAAGAATTTAGTCAAGTGTTGTAGAATGAAGAAAGAAAAGGGGCAATCACACATATTGGAGAGGATGATAGATTCTTATCATTTTATATTGAAGATAATATAAATTGTAGTAATAATTATTTCTTCTATCAGTAATAATGATGATTATCGTAATGATGATGATATTGATAAGAAGAAGAAGAAGCTCTTTTTAAGGTACCATTAACCCTAATTAGTCTCTGTCCTTGCAGAGGGGCCTGCCATTATGATTACCTCAGCATTGGTACAGCGTAGGTAGGCCTACTCATTTCTATGCCTGGGTCAAGATGAACATTTGTGGGCAAAATATCTTCTCCTAGGTTAAATGCACCAGACTAAATTTGAACTTAAAGCCTTTTGCTTAAAATTCTGGGTTATAACCATTACACTGTGGTGCTTGCACTGGAAAATGGCACGCATGATTTTCAATAAAAGTCTGGTTCTAATTTCAGGACACTATAGAATATTCTTGCTTTATAAATGCTGCAGCTAAGTTTTATGTCTTGACGCTATGTGTGTTGTGCATTTTAACTATTGAAATATGATGACAACAAGAGAAAATTACATAGAATGTAGCCAAATGTGTTTCAGTTGACAAACATTGGAGAATGTACACTCTGTGGTGATCTATTGAGAAGGTATTGGCAGTTTAAGGCAGAAGTGGATCCTTCATTATATCCTAAGACAGTCCTGTTATGCTACTGAATAGGAATGTACTGATTTCGCAAATCAGTCCTTTGAACCATTTTTTCCTCTTGACAATGGCCATGTCCACTTTTCTCTGAAGTCTATTCTAGTTTGAAGATTGAATTCTTGAAACGATATCGAGGAGGGGAGTTGAGGAGCGTTCATATCAGTCATTATCCAGTACAAATTGTTGTTCTCTATTCTGTCTGGTTCTAGTTAAGCTAAATTTCAGACTGTCGCCATGCCTGGTTTGTAGTCCCACTATTAAAAGGCCCTGTCCGTCAACAGAAATGGAAGGACATTTCAGATTCTTTGGCTCACATCCACCAACTGAATCTAAGAGTTAAAAAGACCCCCCAAAATGTAACAAAAAACAAACAAACAACAAAAACAAAACTGCAAAACCATCACCATGTGTTATTCTCTCATCATACTTTTCCAATTTTCCCAGTTTGAGAAATTTCCTTTTGAAGAGGCTGCCTCAAATCATACTAAATGAATGACTTTTTATGGTTTAAGATGGAACAGAACTTGGCAGGGGAGGAATTGCCGAATGCCAGCCTGGTAAAGATGAAATAGAATCATCAGCATGTCTGATGAAATTTGTCCAGAGAGACAAAAGTGGCACCAGACCCCTCTCCCACCCCCCACCCCCAAAACTTTTTGCCATCTCATCTTTGAGTAAGGTCGGGGAAAGTCGTTTGGAGAACAGGTGGGCTTGTGTTTTAATCAGATTGATTGACATATTATCTTAATTCCTTGAGAGAATGTCATTGTGATTGTATTTAATGACCCTAACAAGTGATTTGGCATGGATGCTGTAGTTGTTAGGTGATACGCTATCAGCGTATCACCTATTGTGATTGTCAAAATTTCTCTTTTTTTTTATTCTTCTTTCTTTCTGCCACATTTTGTGTCGTCAATATCTCAACAATGACATTACGGAATAACATGACATTTTCAGTCAACATGTCTCATGACAAAATCTAGCCACAATAAGGTTTTCATGACAGTAACATATCTATGACGTCATCTAGGCGCCATTTTGTGATTTTCGGACCTTGTCACATGATCGATCATAACTTCATAACTGGATATCATTTCTGTATCATTTTCGGTGGACATAAAGTTCAGGTCACGCTCTATCTTACTTTTTAACGCTAGTTACCCAGGTCTTCATTACGCGCGCGTTTGCGCGCGTCAAAATTTTAAAAGGCTCAAAACGACTTCCCAATGGGAAATCTCGAAGTTTCAGACAATTTTAAGCGTTTCAAACATTTTCTCGCGTGCGCGTCCGTCCGCGCAATTTCGCGCGCAGAGGGCGTAAGCAACATGAAAATGCATTTTTTTTTGACTGATTTGGATTCCTGATACTTTGAGTAACAATATCCATTGATTTCCGATCGATGTTGACCTATAACAAAGAAATGCACTGGCGTCAAAGTTGAAATTCCGCGCGCGCGTCTTTCTGCAAATATAGTGAAAAAACATGTCTTTGTTTATTTCGGCATAGCTCTTTAAATCGTCCATTGACCCTATATTTCTATTGCATATTACAAAAGCATATGAATTGGAAATAACGTTTCAAGTACCAATATTGCCAGGAAAACTCATGACGTCATCATATCATCATCTGAAATCAAAAAAGTGGAATTAATTTTTTTGAGGTACTGTTTCTGTCATTCATTTACTCGTATCTCTGTTGTTTAAGCTCAATATTATCCCAAATTCAGATATGTTGTACTTTGAACATTTGCCTTTTAAGTCCATATCATGCTTTTGATATTTGATGACGTCATCATACCTTAAATTGTGATTAAAGGTAAAGACGCAAAATCGGACAAGTTTACGTGTATTGTCTATGGGAGGTGAGTTTTTTTTAAACCATGCATTGACTTAACAACGTTTAAGCACCTTTATCTCAGCTGATTTTGTTTCATTTCCTCTGAAACTTAAGTATGTTGTAGCTGTGACAATAAGCTGCAGTAATCATGCATTTTATTCTTTGAAATCTCCTCATGAGGTTGACAATTTTGCAATTTAAAACTGAAAATGAGAATGGAATGTGGACGAAACGATTCCTGATTCATCTTTCACGTACATAAATCTACGTTCCTCTAATTTTCTCGTCGAGACGTATGGCCGAGTGGTTAGAGGCGTCGTCTCAGAAACGTGAGGTTGTAAACGTACGGGTTCGAACCTCACAAGAGCACGAAAGAAAATAATTATTTTTTTAATTTGTTTTTTCTTCAATGGAGTACTACACCTTCGTCCATGTAGAAATCACGTTCGCATGTAAACACAACTATACGCACACACTCACTTAGTATCCCTTTGTTTTGCGTTGGAGACTGCATTAGTTCGACTGCTGCAAAATTTTGCAGGCTGGGCTTTTCAAACTGATTTAAAATATCGTAATAAAATGAAATTTGTTCATATCAATTCAGTAACACAATGTAGTCGTGGTTACTTTGTGCTGATTTATACATGGAACAAGCTATACATTGTAAAAAAGGTATTTGAATTGTTCCTTTAAGTCAGTCTTCTGTATTGATGATTATTTGTCAATTAGTGGTTTTTGTGGAGTTTCAGATAGTGATAAAAAGTATAGATGATAAGTACAGCGATAATTCCTACAGTTAGTTCAAAGTTGTGTTACAGAGGTTTGATACATACATTTAGCATTGTGTGTGTGTGTACGTGTGTATACAGGTTGGCCATATGACACATTCTAGACAATTAATCTTAATTAATTAGCAAACGTGATCAGCTATGGAACTGAATATGGTACTAATGTATGATGTTAATGATTCTAATTAAACTGTGACGAGTTTAAAGGGATAGCTTAACTGTGTGTAAAAATAAAGCAATTATAAGGAAATTTTAGGGGAATTTGATAACCATGCCTATAATAATTTCATACAGGTACTAATAGCTGCCTCATGTTCATGTGATCGATCGTCATGTCAATAGAAATATAAAATGTATATTTAGTAGGATAAGAAGTAGCACTTTGAGTTCTGTTTTGAGGGATTTTCAATATAGATTATTGCATGGAATAGTGTACACAAATTATCAATTATTTCAGTTTAAGTTCGTAAATGATAATTAGGTGATACGCTTTTAGCGTATCACCTATTGTGTTTGTCAAAATCTTCCTTTCTTTCTTTTTATTCTTCTTTCTTTCTGGCACATTTTGTGTCGTGAATATCTCAACATTGACATGACGGAATAACATGACATTTTCAGTCAACATGTCTCATGACAATATCTAGCCACAATAAGGTTTTCATGACAGTAACATATCTATGACGTCATCTAGGCGCCATTTTGTGATTTTCGGACCGTGTTACATGATCGATCATAACTTCATAACTAAAGGTCATTTCTGTATCATTTTCGTTGGACATAAAGTTCAGGTCACGCTCTATCTTACTTTTTAATGCTAATTACCTAGGTCATCATTACGCGCGCATTAGCGCGCGTCAAAGTTTTTAAATGCTTAAAACAACTTCCCAATGGGAAATCTCGAAGTTTCAGACAATTTTAAGCGTTTCGCGCGTTCGCGTCCGTCCGCGCATTTCCGCGCACAGTGCGCGTAAGCAACATGAAAATTCACATTTTTTTGACAGATTTGGATTCCTGATACATTAAGTAACAATATCCATTGATTTCCGATCAATTTCGACCTATAACAAAGGAATGCGCTGGCGTCAAAGTTGAAATTTCGTGTTCGCGTCTATGTGGAAATATAGCGAAAAACATGTCTTTGTTTATTTCGCCATAGCTCTTTAAAACGTCAGGTGACCCTATGTTTTTATTCCATATTACAAAAGCATATGAATTGAAAATAACGTTTCAAGTATCAATATTTCCCTAAATACATTATGACGTCATCATATCATCATCTGAAATCAAAAAAGTGGAATTAATTTTTTTGAGGTACTGTTTCTGACATTCATTTGCTCGTATCTCTGTTGTTTAAGCTCAATATTATCCCAAATTCAGATATGTTGTACTTTGAACATTTGCCTTTTAAGTCCAAGTCATGGTTTTGAAATTTGATGACGTCATCATACCTTAAATTGTGATTAAAGGTAAAGATGCAAAATCGGACAAGTTTACGTGTTATGTCTATGGGAGGTGATTTTTTTTAAAACCATGCATTGACTTGACAACGTTTAAGCACCTTTATCTCAGCTGATTTTGCTTCATTTCCTCTGAAACTTAAGTATGTTGTAGCTGAGACAATAAGCTTCAGTAATCATGCATTTTATTTTTTGAAATCTCATCATCAGGTTGACAATTTTGCAGTTTAAAACTGAAAATGAGAATGGAATGTGGACAAAACGATTCCCGATTCAGCTTTCACATACATAAGTTTACGTTCCTCATATTTTCTCGCCGAGACATATGGCCGAGTGGTTAAAGGCGACGTCTCAGAGACGTGAGGTTGCGGGTTCGAACCCCACAAGATCACGAAACAAAATACTTAGCTATTTTACTTTTTTTCTTCAATTTTGTATTACATATTCGTCCATGTAGAAATCACGTTCGTATATAAACGCACCTATACACACACACAGACACACAGACACACGCCATATCCCTCTTTTTTGTGTGTTGGAGACCACATTGCTTCGACTGCAGCAACATTTTGCAGGTTGACTTTGTCAAACCGATCATAGTATGTAATGACGACGACAGAGGTGTTGTACTTTGAACATTTGTCTTTCAAAACCATGTCATTGTTTTGTAATTTGATGACGTCATCACACTGAAAATTGTGATTAAAGGCAAGGTATCAAAACCAGCCGATTATAGGCTTTATGTCTACGGCGCGTATTTTTCCCAAGTTGCCAGAAATGGCATAGCGACATCAGTCGTTACAAGGCCGCATTTCCGTCTAGCAATGCAATACATGTTCACGCGGCCACGATTGTTGAGTGGGCATTGACTTTTTCCCCCTGTAATATCCATACATTTCTTTTTTTGCCTTACCATTTCCGGGGATGTCCCGTGGCCGATTGGTTAGAGAAACGGTTTTGCATGCACGCTCAATATAACTTCAAGGTGCCTATATCACATTCTTTTCTTTGTCGATCACAGATGACCGACACCTGATGACCCCAAGCGTATCACCTAACTCGTCAGCGTGACGAGTTTCATATCTCGTTTTAATTGATTTTTGCTGCAACATTGGCTTGCATGATGGTACTGTCTTGTAGGTTTAAATGCTTATGCTATAACAGCCCCATAATAATCTTGCATTTGTCTCATCTGTCAGTTCTTCAAGACTTTCATCAAACTTGTTGATATCAAATGTCAAGTGAATGCACCCACTAGGCTCCTTGACAATAGCCGCAGTCACTCTGGCAAAAGATGGAGAACAGTTGGAGAAGTTTCAATATCGCGGTCTTTAAGATCTCGAAGTTTTGCCAGTGTACCTGCAAACTTCTTGCAAAACTTTCCACCCTATCTAGGGATATTTCCGCACCCCCGCCAAACTTCTCAATTTTTTGCGAGTGTGACCACTAGAAACTGAAACTTCGCGATCTTAAACTTCTCGATCTTTCGCCAGTCTGACCACGCCTAGTGAGATACATTATAATGTGGCAGAAAGACCTTCAAAGAGTTGTCGTGGCATAAACCTGTTTCTAGAACTGGTTCCTGAATGGTATACTACAGGAATGCAAATGGCATCTGCCATACTTTGCATGTGATGATAATATTACCCCCCCCCCCCCACCCCCCCAAAAAAAACAAACATGTTATTTAAAACTTTGATGTCTAAGCATGACTGTTTTAGAATCATTTCTCTTTATCCATGTCCAACCCTCACCACCTTCATTGTTTGTTTGGGTTTTTTCTGCTTTTCCTCCATGATTGGGAAAAAATTTGAGAATTCATCCAGACAGGGCTTTTGTCATCCTAACTATGACTGATTTTCTGAGAAATCATAAATCGCTGGGGAGACTTCGTCCAGACCTAAAAGAGAACAAGAAGAAGAAGAAGAAGAAGACGGAGATGAAGAAAAAGAAGAAGAGGAGGAGGAGGAGGAAGAAGAAGAAGGAGGAGAACAAGAACAAGAGGAAAAAAAAAAGAGGAAGAAGAAAGCATGATGCCATGTAGCAGAACTTTTGGTTGTCAGACAAAGTGAAACCCCTGTACAAAGACCATCCAAGGGTGACAGAAGAATTGGTCTTTGTGGGCAGGGGTCTTAATTGGACAGGTACATTAACATTTGTAGCAAGTCTCTATACACAGCTCAGGTGGTCTTATGGATGGGTATCTTAATGAATAGGTAGTTTCCTTGAACAGGTTGTCCTAGTAGGCAGGTGGTCTTTATGGTCAGGTCATATTTATGGAATGGTGATCTTTATGGACAGGTCTCAGTGGAAGGGTTGTCTTTGCGGACAGGTGGTCTTTGTAGACAGGTGTTTTCTGTCAACAGGTGCATTTTATAGATGGTTACAGTTCGCTATTCCGAAGGTTCGTTGTTCCAAAGGTTCTTTAGTCCAAGGGTTTGTTATTCCGAAGGTTCGTTATTCCGAAGATTCGTTATTCCGAAGGTTCATTTATCCGAAAATGTGATAAGGTTTGTTATTCCAAAGGTTCATTAGTCCAAAAATGAAATAAGGTTCATTATTCCGAATGTTCGTTAATCCGAAAATGAAACAAAGCTCGATATTCCGAAGGTTCGTTACGGACTATTTCATTTTCGGATCAATGAACCTTCGGAATAACGAACCCTATTTCATTTTCAGTTTAACGAACCTTCGGAATAACGAACCCTATTTCATTTTCAGATAAACGAGTGTTCGGAATAGCAAACCCTATTTCATTTTCGGATTAACGGAGAGAAGAAGAAGAAGAAGAAGAAGAAGAAGAAGACAGGTGTTTTCTGTCTACAGGTGCCTTTTATAGATGGTTACAGTTCGTTATTCTGAAGATTCATTGTTCCAAAGAATTAAGAAGAAGAAGAAGAAGAAGAAGAAGAAGAAGAAGAAGAAGAAGAAGAAGAAGACAGAGATGAAGAAAAAGAAGAAGAGGAGGAGGAGGAAGAAGAAGAAGAAGGAGGAGAACAAGAACAAGAACAAGAGGGAAAAAAAGAGGAAGAAGAAAGCATGATGCCATGTAGCAGAACTTTTGGTTGTCAGACAAAGTGAAACCCCTGTACAAAGACCATCCAAGGGTGACAGAAGAATTGGTCTTTGTGGGCAGGGGTCTTAATTGGACAGGTACATTAACATTTGTAGCAAGTCTCTATACACAGCTCAGGTGGTCTTATGGATGGGTATCTTAATGAATAGGTAGTTTCCTTGAACAGGTTGTCCTAGTAGGCAGGTGGTCTTTATGGTCAGGTCATATTTATGGAATGGTGATCTTTATGGACAGGTCTCAGTGGAAGGGTTGTCTTTGCGGACAGGTGGTCTTTGTAGACAGGTGTTTTCTGTCAACAGGTGCATTTTATAGATGGTTACAGTTCGCTATTCCGAAGGTTCGTTGTTCCAAAGGTTCTTTAGTCCAAGGGTTTGTTATTCCGAAGGTTCGTTATTCCGAAGATTCGTTATTCCGAAGGTTCATTTATCCGAAAATGTGATAAGGTTTGTTATTCCAAAGGTTCATTAGTCCAAAAATGAAATAAGGTTCATTATTCCGAATGTTCGTTAATCCGAAAATGAAACAAAGCTCGATATTCCGAAGGTTCGTTACGGACTATTTCATTTTCGGATCAATGAACCTTCGGAATAACGAACCCTATTTCATTTTCAGTTTAACGAACCTTCGGAATAACGAACCCTATTTCATTTTCGGATAAACGAGTGTTCGGAATAGCAAACCCTATTTCATTTTCGGATTAACGAACCTTCGGAATAACGAACCTACAGAACGCTACAAATGTTGGGATTAACGAACCTTTTTTCATTTTTGGATTAACGAACCTCTAGGTATACCCGATAGTGAATTTGTGTGTTTCGGATTAAAGAACCTTCGGAATAACGAACCTTCGGAATAGCGAACCTTTGGAATAATGAACAGCACCCTTATAGACAGGTGGTCCTCATATATATAAAGGTGGCCTCTCTGGGCAGGGTGCTGATATCACAGAGCTTGATATGTGCTGAAGTTTCAATATGGTGAAAATAGTCTGTATACGACATCACTGTTTGAAAATACAGCAAAGTGCATATTACAGCAACCAAGAATAAAATGAATCATCAAACTGTATGACACAACATTACAGTCACTCAAGAGTGCAGAATCTGCTATCAAGCTGGCCTAATAAATTGAAACAATGCACTGCAGTGAAACCTGTGTAGAACGACCAAGGCAGGCAGAGAAAGCAGTCATCATTGGCAGGTGGTCCTTAAAGACAGGTTCATGAGCTTGTTAAGTTATCTCAATGGAAACAAAGTTTGTGGTCTTAATGGGCAGATGATCTTTACATACAGGTGGTCACTGAAGTCAGGTTTGACTGCATTAGAATGTGGTGAAAATGTATTCCAATACATGCATTGAGTTTGTCTCACTTTTGGTATCTTCGGAGACATGCTTTGAGGGATAGAATATTAGGCACTACGACACAAGTGCTCTATTTATAATCTACTTGTATATTTCAGTTACCTTGATTAGATGAGGTGAGATAAGTCAAGTGTTTTTTTTTTCCTTTTTTTTGTGACATGCATTTATTTTTGGATCATTGTTATGATGAAGTTATGTTCCCTGTTGTTGTTTTTTTTAATCAGCTTTGCTTGATGTTGTTTTTACCCTGGACTAGTTGTTAACTATGACATTCTGCGTTCTTGTTTTTTCCAGCACATTATGATAGGAGCTACCATCTTTGATAATGCACAACAGCGCGCAAATTTTCTTTGATTTGTTGTTGTTGCTTTGACATTTCAGCTATGAACCCCGTGGCTATTTATGGCTTGCAGTTGTAACTGGTGCCAAGAAAACTGATTGGTTTGTCATTGAGGATACAACAGTTGTTTTGAGATAAAGTTCAGGGAGAAAGCAAACGCTTTTATTAATGATGCATCATATAATTAAGACACACATGTTTGGATGTTTGTGCGATGCATGTCACATCAAAAACATCGCACTTTGCTCGCTGTGAGGTGATTCCACAAACAACAAATAAGAAGATAGCTGAGTGAATGCCAAACGAGTTGGCACACGAGGGCAGTGCTGATAACCTTTCAGTGCCCACTGACATATGTAAGGTGTAATATATATGTGACCCTGCACCTCAAAACAAACAAAAAGTCGCCAGACATGATTTTTTAGTTGAGACCATATTCTGAAAGAGCAGACGTTAAGCTTTAAAATGATGTATAACTCAAATCAAATGGACTCTCCTAACCTATCTGAATATTGGAAAGCACGCACAAACTCAGGAAAAGTGTGAACTGAGAAAAGAGGCTCTGAAGTACAGTGTCTATTCAAGCGCTTAATCTTTACCAAGCCGTGCTGGCTGTGCGATGAATGGGACAAAAAAAAAGGAAGTAAACCACCAGAGTAACAACAATGAAGGGATTATCAAATTAAACTGAAATTAGGCATGCCTCATTAACACCTTCTGTCCATAATTAGTGCCAACTTTCAAAGCAGTAGCACTATCCTTTCAAAAGTGATTAGAGTTGAAAGTGAAGAGTGTGGACAAGGTTTTTCAGAAATGAAAAAGGGATTCTAAAGACACACCTAATCACACTATTCTACCAAAAATATTCGAGGTAAACTGCTAAAAAAACACACACATTCCTGCCCGTTTTATGATACCAAATTTTAGCATAATGTAAAAGAAGACCCGCTGTTTCAGAAAATATGAAAAAGTCAAGTTCGGCTGGGTTGACCCATTTCACTTATTTTCAGTCCTCACGCAAAATCAGTGTGTGCGACTTTATGTTCGTTTTGAGGTGCACGGTCACATATATAAGTCTACGTAGCTCAACATTAGTGGTGGCCCAGTGGACTTGGGGCCTCCAGTAATAGAAGTTGGGCTACCACCTTGGCAACAAAAAATATGTGACCCGCTGCGACAAAAGGATCCAAAAGTCGGGGCGGGGTCAATTTTCTGAAAATGACGTGACATTATTCCCTTACTATTCCTCTTTTATTTCGTATATAACATGACTCATAAAAGTGCTTGGTTGTGGAGATATCGATGATTTGAGACCATGTCAAGTGGTTTAAAGAAATCAGCGTTTCGAGAAAATCGCCTTCAAAGTTTTCTTTCCGACGCAATCGTGATCAGGGAGAGGTAAGACAGATTTCACCTCATGACAATAGAAGGTCTGCTCATAGCAACCTCCGCGATATTCATGCAAGCTTAGCGCCAACAGTCTACGCACGACCAATCAGTAACCAGGATGGCACGCGCTGACCATTAGATCACTCCCTCGTTGCTAGGGGTGGAGTCTATCTGCGGCACTGAATCCAAATCTAGAAATTTTCACACGTTTGTCTTGTCCGTTGAAAGTCAGAAAAACACTAACTGCTCCTCGCAGCTCATCCTTCCGGCATAACAGACGACTTTGATAAGATTCAATTGGAAATTAAAATACAGTGAAACCTGTGTACAAAGGCCACCCAGGGGCAGACAGAGGAGGTGGTCTTTGTGGGAAGGTGGTCTTTATAGACATGTTCTTGAATGTATAAAAGAGATCTGAAGGGAAACAATTTTCATGATCCCAAGGGCAGGTGGTCTTAATGTGCTGATGGCCACTAATGCAGTTCTGAGGTGATTTTGGAAATATATGTTTAAGCTGGAAGGAGTCATTTAAGTGCATATTTCAGTTTCAGTTTCATTTTGATATCATTTCTGCATTTTTCCATGAAAATCATACATAGTTAATGCATGATTCTCTCTGAAAAAAAAATGCAAATGAAATGATTGATTAATACTGCTTACAGTCCCGGGTTGGCCCTGCTCTATACCTTTTGTAATAGACCTCATATACCAGAAACTCTCTGTGAGCATTCAAATAAGGAGGAAGGTAAGAAAAAAGGGGTCATGGTTAATGAAGATATTTTCATTTCCAGAGATCAATACTGCGCTGATGGCATATCAGGTTTTCATGTATACATGCCATTCATCTTAATGTGGGTAACTGCAGTGTTATGACATATCCCATGCTCATGATGTGCCAGTGATGTCTCACATGAATGGATTGCCAACGGCAATGACCGAGTTAAACTTGCAGCCGCTGGTTGTATGATTCAAAGGCAGAAAGAGAGATGAGGGAATCGGGGGTCAGAACCCGCTCTCTTGGATCGACAAAAATACATAGGTCTCTTCTCTCCCTTGTAAAGTTTAGCAAGCATTTGTACAGACGCTAGGAGGAAACAGTGTGGCGTGTGAGGGGAGATTATGGGCGGTAATTTCATTCAGAAATTTGTGCTATTTTTCTTTTTTTTTTAAAGAGGGGAAGGACTTCTTTTTCTTTCTTTTTTTCCTCATGTGAGGAGATAATGTTTATGACAAGTTTGCGAGGGGGAGTCGTGATGGATCATATCCGTGCGTGTCACTCAGCATCGCCGTGGCGATATGAGGGAGAATCCTCCGGTGGGAGACGACTCATGCCGGGAGGAAAGTTTCGTCCCCCCTCGCTCAAACTCCGTAACCTTTCCCGCTTCCCTCTACTCCCGGTTCTCATCCTCCATCTACGCCAGATGCTGAATCAGAATCTTCCTCTTCTTTCTGACGATCCATCCGTCTGTCTGTCTGTCTGTCTCCGTCTGTCTCCTTTATGTTCTGCTTCTTTCTAATTTTTCCCCCTTTCTCTCTCGATCCCACCCCTTCCTACTTCCAGGTCCCTGATTTAAACTGTCTTGACAAATTGGTCACACTGTAATCGTTAGAATTTCACTCGTGGGTCCTTCATCTACTTTGTCTCATCTGGTTTTGTTGTTGTTGTTGTGACTTCTGCAGTTGTAGACACCAGAGTTCTTCTCATCCAATCAGAAGCTACAACATATCAATGTCTCGTGAACTCGACAGATCAAACATCCAAAATGTTTAAATGAATACCGCCATCGCTTGTTAAAACAGGGAGAATGTGAATGTTTTTGGAGGTCATATATGGCATTCGTTTTCCAAGAATGATAGTAATTAAAAGCTTGTTTAGTGTAATTTAAAAAAAAAAAAAGTTTGTACACAGAAACTTTTAGAAAGGAAAGCAGTTCATCATTCAGTAATACAGCTGATTTCATTTCTGAGAAGAGAAATATTGGTTAGATCTTGCTTTGTCAAAGAAATTTATCACCCACTGTGCATCTATTTTTATCTCTTTGTCCTCATAGATTAAAGTTCCTATATATGTTTATGTGTGAGTATATATATCTGTTTGTATGTATCTGTATCTTTCCCTTTGCTTCATGTGTCCATATATATCTATGTGTGAAGGCAGTATAAATGTTTGATCTTCTTTTTTTTTTTTTAGATAGAAAGAGAAAGAAAATAAGAAAGAAAGAGAGGGACAGAGATTTTATATAATGTGGGAGCCAAGTCTACTTTTAACAAAAGTTCTTGAATACCAGTGTTTCCTTTTTTTCTTGCTAAATACAGAATCCTTTTATGGTTTACAGCAATATACGGGTCTGTCCTTTATGAAATAAAATTCTAATTGCAACACTGTATGAATATATCTTAAACATCCCTCCCTGTAGGAGTGACCTGGTCAGTGTGGATATGGACACCTACAGCAGTCTGCAGATCTTCCAGAAGGAGAGCCATCCATCGGCCTACAAGTCTGGGGGCAGCGGTGCCAAGGAAGGCCTAAGTCTCTTTGGTGAGTTGGTCCCACAAACAGTGGTCTCAATACCACCAATAACCATCATTAAAGCACCTTCAATAGCTGGTATTTTTTCCACAGCTACAGACCGATTCGGGTTCGTTGAGGGCAGCAGACAATTTGTGGAACTGGGCACAGCCATGAGCTCATTTTGAGGTGTCTTAGCCAACCCCCCCTCCTCTCCCCCACCCCACGGGCAACATGTTTATCGCACACATGTAACAAAGGTTCGCGCACTAAGCAAGCATTCGCGCACTCAGTACGACATGCCTATTGGCTAAAACGACCATGCATCAGTTTTTCATTCCGCGCGCGGAAGGGGGTGGGGGAGAGGAGAGGGGGGGTCGGTTAAGACACCGCGTTAATGGCGCTGCTCATGCCAAAAATACACATAGCGCGTCACAGAATCGGTCTATAGGGATAGAAATTTTTTTTCAATAGAATTAAAGCATTGTATTTATTCAATTCCTACCACTTTGTGTGTGTGTGTGTGTGTGTGTGTGTGTACTTTTTTTTAAATAGATACAGTGCACCATTTGGGAATTTTAACAGCACACATCATTCCTTGTTTTCCTAGTCTAGAATAACCGAAGCGGAAATGTCACGCAGCACGCAGTGGTTTCACATTGCATCAACTCTGACTGATTGACTAATGATTCCTTTAATAGTTAATCATATCTTCTGGTTCCTGCTTCTGAGAATCACCTTTGAGAAAGGTTTAAAGTGTGTAGATTGAGTCATTGCTTGGTCTCTACTTTTCTCCATAGGGGTGTTGAACCGAACAAGATCTGCCATCGGTAGTAAATTAATGAGGTAAAAAGCCGCCCAGTTGAAATGATTGGCCCAAACTTTCCACTTTGGAGCCCATGTTTTTACCTTGAATTTTGACTTGGACAACATGAAATACGTGTTCGTTTTAAAATATCAATTACTTGGCATAGATAATCTTACTGTGTGACATTTGTGTATAATTTAATGTTCCTATTCTGAAATACATGAGTTTTCAGGAGAGATGTTAAGATTTGCTGATTTTCATCAATCATCCAAATTGTCCATGTTTATATTTAATCATTCTGTTAGCATATCAATGTTTTGTTTCTTAAAAGTGTCCTCTTGTGTTTTTTTTTTCAAAGTTGAACATCTGTATGCTTCTTTTTGCATGAATTCCGCTTTTCAATTGAATTCAACTTTGTGTCATTTATTGAATTTCCAAATTGACATCCTCAAAAATTGAAAGCCAGAAATCATCAGATGGCTCAAATGACATGAAAGGTTTTCTCAGTCACTTCATCTTATAGGATATAATAATTAGATAACAGTGTGCCTCTTTTCATAGGTAAGTGGGCTGAAAGAATTGTTGAAAAGTGTTTTTTTTCAGACAAAAAGAACTAATTAAGTTGTGCATGGTCAAAATAACTTCACTAACTGCTTGAAAAGCGAATATAGTGTGATGAGTACCTGTGTGTAGCAGGCTGACGCAGAATGAATGATGAGTATCGTTTGCACACTGACACATAATGAGTAGCCCATATCATACCGTCTCTTCTTTTTTTTTTTTTTCCAGTCAAGCAAATCCCTCGTCGTTACAACAAACAGAAGGTTCCAGAGTAAAGCCGTGACACCCCTGTCAGCGTTTCTTAGCAAAACTTGGAACTTATTCATGCTGGCTCACAGTGTATGTCCCCAAAGGAAATTAGTAAACAGTTGGGCTTAGCTTGTGGAATTGGTGGGGGGAGGGGGGCAGCGAATTTTAGGGAAAGAGGTACGCAAGCTGTTGACAGTTCCAAACAGGTGAATGAAAATAAAAGAAAAAAAGAGCAAGAGAGGAAAACGAGAGGAGAAAAAAGGTTAAAAGTTTCGTCAACGTTTGTCAGTTCTCATGAAAAGACGCATGTCCCCTGCTGACTCAGCGCTCATTCATTAGTCTACTTCCCCCCTCCTGGTAAACTGGACGCGAGGCACGCGAAAGTGCTCCAGTTGTCTGGCGCCACCTCGCGCATGCAGCCATAATTTTTTCGTCGCCAGCCCCTTCACCTTTCTCGTCGCGGCTGTTGCTGACCTGACCTTGGTATTATTATTCTTTGCTTTGTGTGTTTTTCTTTAAAGCCGCAACCAAGGAGATGGCTGAAATTCCCCAGCTGGCTCATCTATGCCTGAATATCTGTGAAATGGGGTAAATTTGACTTGACTGATTAAATCTCTACCACGGCCAATGATACTGGAAGCAGCCAGTATTGGTGCTCCATTTTTTGAGAGCCCAATAGATTCTGTGCATATTGCTGTCTGATGAAGAAATTACGCCAAAAATAGCACAGCATTCACACAAAGTTACCAGATAGTAGGAAACTGGTATGTTAAGTAGCTAGCTCATGAATTTGGTGAGGGATTCCAGTAACAGGAAGCACTGTGTGTTTGTAGGCTTCAATACAGCCATGGCAGCATCTGCTTTCTTACATGGCTTGTTGATCAGGGGTGGATCCAGGAATTCTGTAAAGGGAGGTGGGGGGGGGGGGGGTTGGCGTGCGCCGGTTGCGCCCCCCTCTGGATCCGCCACTGTTGATGAATACAAAAAGGAGCAAAAGATGGATGCTCTTTGGCTATCATTGGCTATCTAAGACTAGCATAATGGAACAGTTATTCAGCATACTCCATAGCAAAAGATGATGTGTTCTCGTAAGTTGACTCTGACAGCCAGTAGTTTCTGACAAAACTATGTACTACAATGGAAGTAGAGTGTTGGCGAATCCAGTGCCATTTAAACTTTAGGATGGTTCTGGGCTCATTACTATAGGTAAACTTAATACTTACAATAGACCACATTGCAACCCTTAAAAGCTTTTCTTCTATAAGAAAAACAAACAAGCAAGTGCTTGATTCAACAAGAACCTAAAGGAGGGTTTCGTGTCCTAAGAAAAAAAAAAAGACAACAGGATTTTAAAGCAATCACCGACTTCTTTCCAACTAAGTAAATTCCTGAAATAAGTCCATCCATTAGATGTTCCTTGTAACAGATGATTTTGGTTTTTCATGACACTTTCAGCCCATGTATGCTAAAGGATATTGTTAACCTCAGCCTTATTAAACAAAACAAAAATCATGAAGTATCTGGTTGTAATCTGAAAGAAGGAAATGTTTATTTAGATTTGTGTTCATCTCTTTGATATGAAGTAATTTTTGTGCCAAGATATTTGCCTGGTTTTCTGTTCACCTTTAACCAACTGTTTCTTGTTGCTGTTTGAGTGCAGTTTGCGTTTAATGTGCTTTTTGTTTTGCCTTCTAATAATTATGTTTTGGATATTTGCCAATGAGGTTGGTTATAGCCACCTTGATTACACATGTACTGAACTTGCTTTTGCCATGATGGCGAAAAGCCATCCAGTTTGCCACAGGCCTACATTGCTCCTTCCATGAAAAGGCAACCTCTTTGGCCATCAAACTTTCTCACTGAGATTTCTTTTCAGGTGAGAATTCAGTCCTCTTTCTCATGAGAAAGAGGAGACTTTGAGAGGATGATGCAAATATATACATGATTGCTCAAAACCCACAAGAAGTAAGCCCAAATGAATTTCCACTTGTCTACATGGTATCAAAGAGTAAACTCTTAAGCTTCAAAATGTTATGTAACTTGTTAGAACTGGACCATCCTAACCCTTTCAAAAAGTGATCGAAATAAGTGATAGAAGGTGTAAAACATGACTTAGTAGTTCTATTACACAATGAAAGCAGCACCTGTTAAAAAAAACAACAAACAAACTATGGTCCAGAGAAACTTCTAATATCGTGAGTCAACTTATGTTTTAAGCCACAAAATTTTGGCAGTATGTAGAGAAAAGATTAGTTTTCCAGGTTAAGACAAGCTTTACAAATTTGAGTCCGTCAACCCAAATGACTATTCTGGTCCATTATAGAGATTCCTAATCAGCAACTTTTTGTGGGTTTTGAGCAGGGCGGTCACATATGGAATTGTCATGAAACCAAAGATGTTTACATTTTCCATGTGGTAGGCAAGTTTTGTTTTGTTTTGTTTTGTTTTGTTTTGTTTTACGAGTTTTACGAGTTTTTGATTTGGCTACTTACAGTCGAGTTGCAAATTAGTAGCATCATAATCGTATATGGAGTAAGCAGCAACTGCCTGAGTAATACCAGGGAGGTGGGAACCTCCCTGGTAATACAAACAAATGTACCACAGTAATGATATGGTCTTCTATATCCAAGATAGCTTCTTCAATGTTACCACTGCTCTACCAGAGGGCCCTGCCATTATCATGTACTCTAGCACTGCCTCCCATTTATTCACTTTGGTCAAGAGGGAGCAATAGTAGGTAAAAACACCTTGTTCAAGGACGTAGGGATTTGCTGGGATTTGAACTCAGGACCTCCAATGGAAAGGCAAGAGTCTTTTCCACTATGCCATAATGCCTCCACAGTAAAATTTGAACAAATCAGTATTCAGAGCAATTCGGCTTTTCTATTGAATGCATTTATACATCAAATCATTTCATGGGAACTGAGAGAAATGGTAGAGGGATGGACTTGTGCCTTTAACTCTTTGATTACAAGCTGTTTGATTCCCTATAAGGTTGATGCCTTGCTCACCTGTTACCAGTAATGAGTGGGTTAAGTGAGTTGTAAGATATCCCAAATGGGTGAGTCGTGTTCTAAAACTGTTCTGTGGCAGAGTTTTACGTGAGCTTTTACGTGAGCTTTAGGTAGCTTGGTAACATTGATCTAAGCACAACTGCTGTCAGTCTCCTTATCTGATTACCACAACAATAAGAGATTTTCTAGATGTTGGTTGCAACATTGTTAAGTTTGAAGTTATTTTTAACTCAGACCCTATTTTTGCCCTCTTTTTGACTAAAATTATATAAAGTGAGGTAAGCAACTTTCATGGCTTTATTAAGATCAGAAGATAGTCTGCAATGGAGAGATCTTGAGATTGTAGAAAGAAAAGGGTGTGATATAGAATTCAGACCTGACTTAACTCATAGAAGACGGGTGTCGATTATACTCGGGCAGGTGCCAATGGGAAACATGTGTTATAACAAAGTCAGATTGTCTTCAGTGGGTTAAGCTTACTGTTTTCTTTTTATGGTTTCTTTTGTTTGCATTCTCACCGATACCTCAACATTCACTTCACATTTACATTTTAATGTTGTTAACAGCGGAATCCTGCAATTCATTTCTATGTACTTTTTTTGTTTGTTTTGTTTTTTCGAATGAGATGTTGAGATTTTAATGTTTAACGTATTCATTCTTCACTTTTGTAATCATCTGAAACCATTCCGCATGGTGGGTAAAGTGATCCTTTGATTCCAAACCAGGGCCCCATTTCATAAAAAGTTGATATGATAACAACTCTTGCTGGAATGGCAATTGTCATGGTAATGACAAGAGTCCAGCTTCCTGATTGGCTGTTGCTATTGGAAGTTGTCATTCCAGCAAGAGTTGACATCCTAACATCTTTTATGAAACAGGGCCCAGATGTATCAATTGATTTTATAGAATGGATACAACAATCCTTTGTCATCAATGGGGTCATACAAGCATGCACAGTGTAAAACAAAAACAAACACACACTGGAGAACACAGACAAACAAATAACCAGTAAACAAACAAATTCCATTTTTTAATCATGCAAAGATTGGATGAGAGAGGATTGGTATTTTTTTTTTTTTTTTTTTGGGGGGGGATGGAGGCTCATTTTCAGGATGCTGGCATGAATTGGAACAAACTTGAGAACTAAGATCAAACTATTGGTTATAGAGGGCGCTAGACCACTTTTAACTGTAGCCTCATAAAGTTGTCTTGGTTACTACAAACTGCAGTCAATCAGTAGGCTCCTATTGTATTGCCTTAGCTGTATCATAGAAGAAAGTGACAAGTTATATCAACGCCAGTTTTAAAGCAAGTGCACACCAACAAACAAACAAGCAAACAAACAAACACACAAGTAACCAAACAATTCATGAGTTGAGCTTGATTAGTATGATTCACCGTCATATAGGCACCAAAGTGTCTTGCTGATGGTATTATAGTCCTCCAACTTATTTTATTTTTTTATTTTTTGAATTCTCAGGCTGTGGTTCTTACGTCCCTCTCGCAATATCAGCCTCCTAAGAGAGAGGCAGGAGGCCGTTGCGTTCTTCTTGAATCCAAGGAATGCTGAGGTGACGGCCTCGCTTCAAGACTGCCTCAGGAATATCAAGAACGTTCCGGTAAGTGTGCACATCTCAATTATTTGAATTATATACTAGGAAAGGAAGAACTGTGAGAGACTGACACATTGGGAGCAACATGCTTTGTCAATGACACTGTAAGGAATTTTTATGACTTTAACTGTCATTGCTGTCAATGTTATGTTATGATTTCCATCATTGTCAGCATCATCTTCATCATCGATACTACATGTATCTTTAGCATCATCAAGATCGCCATGTCAGTAATTCCGCAGTCATTTCATCATTATTGGGTACCAGTATTTTGTTGGTATTATCATCATTATCATCATTACAATCATCTTCTTCTTCTCCTCTACTGTAAAAGTGGTTTCTTTTGCAGTGGTTTTATTTTCACGCTTTTCGCGCTTTGAGGTTGAACTGTGAATTTAATATCACGCGAAAAAGTCAACACTGATGGAAAAGTTCTGTACGCGAAAGAAACCACTTTTACAGTATCATCTTTATCAATGCAGTCATCTTTGCCATCATTATGACATGACTATTCCCTGGCTATCAATCTTGCTTGAGCTATTGTTCCTTGCAATCATTATCACTAATATCCATGAGCCCATTCATTACAGTGAGTAGGTTATGCCAGGCTGTGGTGTGTGAAGATCCTCCACCCAACTTCCTCATATCCATCGCAGGGCATTAAAACAAATTAAACCAGAAAATTAAAAAAAAACTGTTGAAAATCAATCATTCCGTAAAAAAAAAAAGGACAAACTTGTGAATGTGAAATGATTTTTGTATTGATGTAGATGTCCAGAGGCAAAATCAGTTTATTCTCTGTATGTGCATAACAGCATTTCACAATCTCATAGTTCTCTACAAAGAGAGGTGTCTGTAGTGACAGAAAAAAGCTACCAAACATGGACTATTGATATACAAATAATACACAGGTGAGAGTGCGTTGGTGGAGATGAAGCGCACTCGAGACATTGTAAATACCCGAGAGTGAGCTGCATCTCCACTAACGTCACAAACTCAAACCTGTGTATTATTTGATTTATAAAATGGGTCGAAAACTAACAGCATTTTTCACGTACCTTTGTGGGTCAATACCGGTCAGCTACATGCTCAAAAGTCAAGATGTCCGAAGATGTTCGTCCCAAACATTTGTGACCGTCGACAACGGTTTCAGGCAAAAGTCGGGAATTTTGAAAATTCATTTTTTCACTGAATCACATTGCCCATTTCCTAAGCTTTGCATTGATATAAAACACTTGTATTCTTCGGCACCATAAGTGGGCATAGAAAGAGAAAGAAAATGCACTTTTTAAGTTGTTAGCCTGACAAAATTGCGAGAAAACAGGCTCTGAAGATTCACCTCTTTCTCAAAGACAATGTCTGAGCGGCGATGCGAGGGGAGAATCACCCATCCGTACGATGGTGCCAATCGATGTTAAGCCCCGCCTCTAGCAACCACATCGCCTTCTGATTGGCTCACTGAGAGAGTCAAATTTCCCGGGCACCTTCCTCGGAGCTCAGCGTATGGAGCCGAAAAACAATGCGTTTCGCTCGGTTTTGTTTACCAGTACGTCTTTCAAGATGGCGAGTACGATAATTGCACGTATGGTGTACATGTACATGACGTGTATGGTGCACGTATTACGCAATGGCATCCACACTCCACGACTGTGTGCATAATTATGTAACAGGAGCGGTGGCGAATCCACACATTTACAAATCGTGTTTTCATTGTGGTTGATTTGTCTTTATCATTGGCGACCCTTTTGCTTAAATAAAAAAAAAAAAAAAAACACGACTCATTAGTTTGGTGCGATTTTGATGTGTAGTATTTGAATATAATTGGTCACATGTGACTGCTCCTTTCCTCTTATCTGCCTTCCATTGGGTCATAGACCAGTCTGCTGTCATAATCTTTACTACATGTACAAGTAGACACATTTGAGAATATTTAGTTTTCTTTTCACACGATTATGTCATGCAACACGATTTTTGTTTCACTTCCGTTGTCGAACATTGCGTTAGAATAGTTTGGACAGAAAGCCAAACGAAGAGCACGCACTACAGAGCGAGCGTATAAACCACTATAGCAAGAACAATGGAGCATGTAATCGTGGACGCGTGGACAAAGCATTCCCCACACGCTGCAACTGGTGTCTCCGAAAGCTGAATTATGTAAATGTATGCCACGCACCAGCCAATCGCATGCGAGACCATGCGCCGTAGCAACACTGAGGATATTGGCGCGGCGTTCGAAAGAAGCTCGAAACTGACGAGTGCGATCCAACATAGCGTGCTTAAAATTCCATTTTCGATAGGAGAAACTTAGTCTTATGCTATGAAATTTAGTGTAGATGTAGAAAACATATCAAAGATTTGATTTCTGCAAAAAACCTAAATCGACAAAAATAATAGTCAAAATCTTTGTACCCCGCCTAGAAGGGAATTTGCTCTTGCGACTTTTGCCTGAAACTGTTGTCGCGGGTCACATTTACTCACGTCGCACTCGGAAATCCCGCACATGTAAGTACTGTACGTATAAGCGTATACGTACGCCACATGTTATGCACAAGAAAGGCCGGCTGGCAGCCCGAACGAGAAGTTATTTACAGGATTGACAGCGCGTATAGTAGTGCGTGACGCACTTGTAACAACTGATTGAGTGCGCACTGCTAGTGTAAACATTGTGACGTCAGTGACTTAACGCTTTTTTGCAAGGCTGTGCAGGATCGTAAAAAATCATGCACGCACACGTGACTCATTTCAGCGCTTCCAATTGGCTACATTCTTGAACCCATTTTATAAAGCAACTTATTGTAGTTGTTAACCTTGGTTTGCATTAATTATGAGATGAATTTATCAAATACTGTTGTTTTTTTTCTGTCTGCCATCTGACAGAGAATCTTCAAACAGATGCAGCAAGCCCAGGTGTCTATCACTGACTGGCAATCCCTCTACAAGGTAACTAAACAACCTCCTCTTGAATATTCTTCTCCTCCTCCTCCTCCCCCTCCTATTTTTTTCCTCCTCCTCCTTCTTCCTCCTCTTCTCCTTCTCCTTCTTCTTCTTCTTCTTCTTCTTCTTCTTCTTCTTCTTCTTCTTCTTCTTCTTCTTCTTCTTCTTCTTTTCTCTCTCAGTCTTTGTAACATTGATATGAAATCTGCAAATGCTTTCTTTTTATTGCACCATCTGGATGTTGTTCAGTAAAACTTCACCTTTTAACCTGTTCAGGATGGACTGATTTTGCTACGACGCGCATTTTCCATAGACACCTGCCCGAGTATACTTGGGACTCGTCCTCAATGGGTTAAACATGTTTTTTTTTTACACTTCTATTCGTTGTTGTTGATGTTGACAAAGCACTACTACCACCCTACCACTCTCCTTCAAAATTAGATTGAAATAATAAACTGCTTTGAAATTACCGATAGTGCCATCTTTAATTTGTTTTTCCGTGTAGCAAGCATTCATGTCTGTTTTTTTTTTTCTTAAGCAAGAGACTGTGTGATAAGCAAGAAGGAAATATGAGATTTTTATGAGAAAATGAAACACTAACAGTTGTAAGAGATCATAGGCCTACATGGCTGTGTTGGAAGCAATCTGTACTTGATTTTCCCAGCTTGTCATTAATGTAATTTAGATTATCTGCACTTGAATATACCCAACAACAAATGTAAAACATCAAGGTTACCCAATTGTTATGACTTTTTTGATTTGTTTTTCTGAAAGAGTGAGATTTATTTCCAAGTACAGTCACAAAACCTGTGTACAAATACCAAGACCACCCATAGGAGACAGAAAGAATAGATCTGCATAGGCTAGGTGGTCATTGTAACCAGGTGGTCACTAGATCAGGCTTTACTGCAGATTCTATTCCTAAGGCACATTCTACCTATTTTCATGTGTGTTTTACAGACTGCATACAATGCCATCGTGATAGCTGACGTGTGCAGAGCACAGAGAGGACATGTTCCAATCTTTAGAAAGGTACATTGTTTGATTGCAGACCATCTTACATTTCCATTGCCATTACATCATTTTCGGCCTGAATGATTATTTTCACTCTGAGCATATCTGCAAGTGCTTGTCATTTGAAAATATGATAATGATAATGTAAACTTCAGAATTTCTTACATATCTATATTCCTGTGTTTAACTGCTGCATGTTTTCTGTGAAGATACAAGATGTATCAGATTTTTTATAAATTATAGGATGCACATCGTTCAAAACTGTAGTTTGTGTTGTCTATGCAGAGTAATTTTTGAACTGTCTTAAACACACCTTTGAATAATGTACACTGATTACTCAGTGTACATTATTCAAAGTAAGACTTCGTTGCACGATGTGCATAACTTGTTTTGTGAAACAGAAGTGGAATTCTGGTAATGAGTTACAGAAAGTAATATTGAATGATGTTATTACATCTTGTAAGCTCTGGCAATGTATTCTTGCATGTTTTGTATAACTGATCATTACCTTGTAATTGAGTGAAAATGAATGGCAGGTGATTACCATATTCTGACAGTAGGGCATAATGACTTTGCTATTTCAAGTCATCCCTAAGTTTAGCATTTGCCTTACTAGTTCTTAGTTGTGATTTAAGCACAAACAATGTAGCAGCAGTCACTGTTTTCTTCCATTTGCTGTTTGTGGCATCTTCATCTGAGGAATTGTTTCATATCTTCTTTTGATATGTCATACATTAAACTGTGACCCGCTACAACAAAAGGATCCTAAAGTCGCTGACAGGTGAGCTAAGAAAATCGAGTTTCAAGTCAGATCACCAAAATCTGTCAAAACATTCGGATTTCTGTTTTTAACATAATTTTGTAGTCTAATGTATCTATATCATCTGCCGAAATTTCGAAGCTAAATGATCAAAGGAAAGGCCTGAAAATAGCATTTTTCTGGGCCATGCTTGGCTTGCCCGTCAGCGACTTTAGGATCCTTTTGTTGTAGCGGGTCACAAATTCCTGATGTACAGAAACCGACGATGCTGTGAATGTGATCTATCACTTGGTCTACTCCCACTCCATGTTACCTGTTTAGTCTCAACCCACATGGTCTAATCCTCTTTCGTCTACAACCAGTACGTCTAATGACCATTTAGTCCTATTGCCACTTAGCCTAATGACCAGTTGGTCTACTTCCAAATGAGCTATGCCCATTTTGTCTAATACCCACATTACATTAGATGAATGGGAAAAATCCAAGAAGATAAAATTGCAATGGACTATCTGGTCATTAGATGAAATGATAATTACCCAAACTGGGCATTAGACCAAGTGAGGATTAGACCAAATGAGCATTAGACGGAATTGATTGTAGACCAAGTGAGTTTAGCCGCACTGGTGTTAGACGAGCTGGGAAGTAGACCATCTGATATTAGAACATGTGGTGATAAACCGCTGTGAATAATAATGTGTATGCATACATGCAGTAGGATTTCTGATTTGCAGAACAGACATGAGTTTCAAATATACAGTAGATGGCAAATATTTTGTGAGCATAACATTGTGCAAATATTTTTTTTAATGCAAAAATGTGAATTGAACTGAAATGAAATCAGGACTTGTACAACAGTCTTCTATTAAATTCCATATGTGATGAAATAATCACAAGTTGGGAAGATATAAGCATCGTCCCTCTTCAGAAGCAAATTGAGCAAATTACAGATGTCCCACCATGAACAAGAAATACATTATACGTGTATTACGAGGAGTGCACCTACAAAATATGCAATAGAAGAAAAGAAAAGTATATATACAAGTTGTAAGATAAGACCATTGCAAAACACAGGGCATAATAGATGTTGAGATTTGCATGTTGTCCTATTCATCCCCATGTGCAGATCACAGAGGCATTCACTGAAGACCTCCATCATGTGGCACTGGCCATCAGTCAGTTGGTATGCAGACAATTCTTCTTTTTTAGTCCTCTTTTTTCATCTGTGCTGATTTTTTTTTTTTTTTAATTCTTGTATTATAAAGGGATGGTATAGTTTTGGTTGAGATAGTGCGTCAGGTTTCCAACTTCTTTGTGAGATGATGAGAAACCTCGTATAAAATATGAAAGAGCATACAATTCTAAGAGGAATTCAAAGTTTAAAGGGAGGCAGTCCTGAGAATTTTCACTTTATGATAATTAAGAAGAGTAAAAACTATAACCTTTCATCAATTTATACACGTGGAAAGCAAACACTGTCTCTGTACGCGATTTTTTAAAAAATAATTCCTGCAAGCGATCGTATAAGAGCCTGCAAAAAGGTGCAACATCATTGATGCCCAACTCACCAAGTTGACAGCCGTGCCTCAGAAAACCAATTTAAGTGTTCAAAATGATCATATCTGATTTTGTCATAAAATGTGACAATATGTGGTTTTATTATTTCAAACAAAATATTTCAAGCTTATTTATATATATAATTAATATAAAAATAAATAGTAAACATGAATTTATAAATAACTAGGGAGTGTACGCATGACGAGCAGAACACGGCTGGGAAGAGTTGTGCCTCGGTGACGTCTAACTCTCTGCCAAGACTTGCTCATTAGCATATTCACCATGCAGATTCACACTTTTTCAATCAAAATTTACGAGCTTATTTGATGATTTGAAAGTTTGTTTTTGGTGAAAGTAGTTCATTGGAGGTACCAACAAGAACATATTTTTTTGAAATTTGTGAGGACTGCCTCACTTTAATTGATGAAAATTAGTTGGCTGAGATGGCTGAGGTATACAGACAGAAAATGGTCCTAATAAAAGGTCACGACCATTTTGTTTTACTTTGTTGTTTTTTTTTTTATAGCTCAGCCATTTCAAAACCTATTGTCATCAAAAACTTTGAATACCTCTTAGCACTGTGTGCTGTTTGCTACCTCATAACTGATTTCTAATTATCTTGCAAAAAGTTAAAATCTAAATCCCCGACCTCAACCAAAACTATATCATCCCTTTAAATATACGTATGTGTGTGTATATATATTGTATGTTTACGTAATACACAATGTAGAAATACAAATATTTGTATGTAGATAGATGGATGGATGGATAGATATGTGAAGATGATCAGTGAGTGAAAACTTTAATGTCTTCTTCAGAAGTACATTGTATGAGATAATGATATGACTTGATCTTTAGTTGAATGATAAACATTTTGATATGATAAATACATTTTAGAGCAAGGTGATACAATACGGAAAGTGTCTCTGTGCCAATTGTACCAATAAGCTGTCTATGTAATATTTTATAATAATATTTTTTATAATATTTTATTTCATAATAATGACAATGTTGCAATGTTGCAGTGTTGCAATGTAAATGTATAATCTGTCCATAATCTCTGTTGGACTGTATAACTGAACTAACTCTCTTGTATATGCACGCATATCTTTATTTCAGGTTGACTTTGAAGAGTCATTCAGCCAGAACCGGTTTGTGGTGAAGCCCAAAGTTGATGAAGAATTAGACCGCAGTAAGAATTATTGTCTTTTTTTAAAGTGTTATGTCATGTAATCTTTATCTAATATTACAAGCAAAAATGGAGATTGTGACTTTACACTGTTGTACAATTAGGGATAGTTGAATATTCACTATCCATTTAGTGTTGGAACTTTTACATAAAGTATTTACCGTCGAGATATCTAAAATAACCTCCACATAGGTGAAGTGTGCATGCTTGAAAAGATTTTGGCTTTATTGAGTTATTTCGACATTATCATTTTGTGTGTTATTGTGTGTATGATTCCTTCATTACACTTTAGAGTGCCACTTTGCTACATACAGAAGAGTGAAATATGAAACCTGATGAATAGGCAAACCCATACATGGTGTAGGTCTATTTAAAGGGACATTTCAATAGATGATGACACGACATTTGCTCCAGCGGCAATTGCTCCAGTCTTATTTTCGCAAAGGACTTAGGGTTAGGGTTGTGATAGGGCTATAAATTTAGTTTGATGTGAGGATTAAGATTAAGATTAGGGTTAAGGGTTATGTTTGTGGGTAGAAATTATGTTTGACTCAGCGTGCAGATATCCATGGGAGTAAATGTCACAGGAGCAAATGTCATGGAACCAAATAGACATGTGTCACGTTTGTTTTCCATTGTGTTTCAGGAAAGAGGACCTACAGTACACTGCCCAATCTCATGACTCAGGTGGCCAGAGAGGAGCTGAAGAAACTCAGTGAGGAGATTGAAGAATGCTCAGTCATCTATGTACCTCAGGTGAGAGAGGATGTGGCAGGGGGGGGGGGGGGGAGAGGAGGAGGGTGTATGGGGGTCATTCATTGCATCTTCATTTTTTTTCTTTTTACTGAACTCAGTTTGAAACAAATACAATGTAACTTGAGAAACTTAAGACGTTTCACTCATAAAAATGATACAAAAAGTTATCACATCAAATGATAATTTATCTTTGGGCCACCAACATCATTAACTACATCAGACATTAGAACAATGTAATATTTATGTTATTGCCCCACTTTTGCAAGCAGACAAAGTATGTGGGGTGAAAAATTGCTCATTGCCCAGTGATGAAAGTCAACAGGATTTTGTGTGTGTAAATGCTGGCAATAAGTTGGAAATTTGGATAGACACTGTAAAAGTGCTATTGCATACTTGTAGCAAAAGAGTTGGCTAACTGTGCATCCAGTAATAAGAAGTCCCCTATAGTCTATTTGTTTTCACTTTCTGAAATGCAGTTTAGGATGTGATTACATTAATATTGCCAGTATTTTCAAGTTTGCTCTAGATGTCAGATTTTGTTTATACGATATAATAATGAAAGGGACTGGCTATACTTTCAGAGGATACAACATTAATTGCCCTCAATAGACACACAGGCCTAGTGCCCTAGTCTTTGACTCAGACAATACAATTCTAGTTCAGCAAATAAATGTTGTATTCCCCTCAAGGTCAGTCCATATTATATTATCAAAGTCTGCTGAAAATGAAATTGTTGGTTTTGATTAAAACAGGTACCATCTGTCACTTTTGAACAAAGCCTACTTTGTTTTTAATGTCCTGCTTGCCACCACGTTGGTAACTCAGTAGAATCAGTAACAAATCTTGTATGTGGGCTCAAAATTTAATCTTTCACATATCACTTTGCTCTATGTCACAGCTGGGCTACCTACTGGCAATACCTTGCACCCCAAGAATGCTAGAGGCAAATGATTTCAATATTCCGGGTCTGCAGTTCATGGTAAGATTGTTTGTTTGTTTGTTTTTATGGTGGTTGTATAGATCCTTCTCTTTGTTTATGTTGTGACAAATATTTGCTTGTACAGCCAAGATGTTAAAACAGATTTAACTACTGTTACAGGCTCAGCAAAGAAAATTAGATTTTTCAGTGCTTGACTGTGCAAAGTCCAAGACCAAGACTGTGCTCTAAACTCCAATTCAGACTAATTTTCCATTTTTTTCCCATTTTTCTCTGTCAATAATCATTACTGTCTTCTATAAACCAGCTATGAAATCCTGTGAAATGGGAGAAGTTTTAAAACATTGATGATTCTTTCATTTAGCTTGCTATAAGATGTGTTGGGTTATTCACATTGTAATGTAATCCTTTCTCTGTTGTGTCTATGTGATTTTTTTTCTTCCATTTTTAGTTCATGTCGAACAATGTGGTCCACTACAAGAGTGCAAGCACAAGAGGTTAGTGTAATTATATATTTTTTTGTAGGTTTGTCTTACAAAACGTTTGTTTATTACTTCTTATTTCATATCATCCAAGTTACATTGAATTATACCGACCAGTGGACTCAAAATGTGAATTGATATATGTAAGGAATTGTGTGAATATATACACGACAAAATCCTAGATCAGTTAAAAAAGAGATACGGAACAACAATTTAGGAAAGTAATGTACAGTGTAAATAATATTGTTACTGTAAATATGATGTTAATGATGATGATGAGGAGGAGGAAGGTGAAGAAGGAGAAGAAAAAAAAAAGGAAAAAAAGTAGTAGTAGTAGTAGTAGTAGTAGTGATAGTAGTAGTAGTAGTAATAGTGGTAGTAGTAGTAGTAATAGTGGTAGTAGTAGTAGTGGTAGTAGTAGTAGTAGTAGTAGAAGTAATAGTAGTAGTAGTAGTAGTAGTAGTAGTAGTAGTAGTAGTAGTAGAAGTAGTAGTAGTAGTAGTAGTAGTAGTAGTAGTAAAAGTGGTAGTAGTAGTAGTAGAAGTAATAGTAGTAGTAGTAGTAGTAGTAGTAGTAGTAGTAGAAGTAGTAGTAGTAGTAGTAGTAAAAGTGGTAGTAGTAGTAGTAGAAGTAATAGTAGTAGTAATAGTAGTAGTAGTAGTAATAGTGGTAGTAGTAGTAGTAGTAGTAGAAGTATTAGTGGTAGTAGTAGTAGTAGTAGAAGTAATAGTAGTAGGAGTAAAAGCAGTTGTAGTATAATCATTGTCATATTTTATGTTTCCCTGTTTACTTTACATATCTGTTGTTCATACAGTGCTTGATGCTAAACTGGGCGACACCCACTGCGACATCACCGACCACGAAACTCAAATCATGCATCGTCTCCAGAATGACATTCTTCCCCGTTCACAGGTCTTCTTTGCCGTCATGGACTACGCCGCTGAGTTGGACTGGTAAATCAAAGTATCCATCATACTTGTACATGTGATTTTTTTTTTCACACTTTTGAAGATACATTGTACATTTGTTGTGATACATTTGTACATTTGTTGTGAAGGGGTAAGATTCCCTGTCACTTATTGCACATTTTTTCCCCCCTGATTTGCATAGATGTCTGGAAAATAATTGTCAATGAATAAAGATTACCAGAGCTGCCAAGTGTCCCTGATTCTGCAGGAGTCTCCCTGAAAATGTCAAAATCTGTTCATGTCTGAATAAGAGAATATTAAATTTCCCTGATTTGGGAATCATTTTCGCCCATGAAATGCATCTAACACCCAGATATCTCCCTGATTGCTGTGTGTAATCTCCCTGATTTGGATGTGGGAATGTTGGCAGACCTGGAATACCTAGTTGCTCTAATCTCTTATGTGTCTCCATTACCTTATAGTTGGGCTGAGGCACATCATTACATATACACCTGGGTGGGATTTACTAAATCTATAGTTTTTTTTTCAAATTTGGATGGATTACTGGTAATGAATGCCAATGAAAAAGCTTGGCTAGTTGAGCTAATTGAACAAAGTGCCATGGTGCATACAGGGTTAAAAGATGAATAACCTTTGTGGCAGAGATGTAACTGAGACAGATGCCAAATCCCATTTTGTTTTGTTATTTCTTTCAAATGATACTTCTCAAGGTGATCTTTCCACTTAATTCTGAGTTACAAGACTATACTGAGTACTAGTAGTGTGCAACACTTTACAGATCAGGGACTGATCAGTTAAATTAAACTAGGGTCCCTGTCTACTTCCTTCACCCAAAACCATTTGATAATGTTTGTTTAGATAATAATAATGCAATACATTTATAAGGCGCTTAATACGGATGTTTCTAAGCGCACAGTTTACTGGAAAATCAATACTTAATCCAAAATAAAACAAAAGTAGATGTAAGTCACTGGTCAGTCAGGCTGATGTAACGTCTGTCTCTCATTGTGTCATTAGCTTGATAGCCCTGGCCATTGCTGCCAAGGAGGGGAACTATGTCCGGCCTGAGCTGACCACCTCCGGTGTGCTGGACATCAGAGGTGGACGACATCCGCTCCAGGAGCTGTGTGTGACACCCTTTGTACCCAACGATGCCCAGTTTGGTGGGGATCACACCAGGGTGAAGATAATCACGGGACCCAATGCCAGTGGCAAGAGTGTCTATCTCAAGCAGGTCAGAGCAGTTCTTGGGTCTCTTCTTCCTCTCATATACTCTCATTCACTCTCTTTTTCCCTCTTATCTCTTTCTATCTCTCCCTATCTCTCTATCTGCCTGTCTCTTTGTATTTCTCCCTCTCCTGCTCTTATGTATATATATATCTCTCTATCTATCCCTATTTCTCACTTTATCTGTCTCTATCTCTCATTGTTTATCTCCCTCTCTCTCTATCTGTCTGTCTCTTTGTATTTCACCCTCTCTATCTATCCTTATCTCTCACTTTATCTGTGTCTATCTCTCATTGTATATCTCCCTCTCTATCTGTGCCTATCTCTCACTTTATCTGTGTCTATCTCTCATTGTATCTCTCTCTCTCTCTCTCTCTATCTGTCTGTCTCGTTGTATTTCTCTCTCTCTCTCTATCTATCCCTCTCTCTCACTTTATCTGTCTCTATGTCTTGTTGCATATCTCCCTCTCTATCCTTATCTCTCACTTTATCTGTCTCTATCTCTCATTGTATATCTCCCTCTCTATCTATGCCTATCTCTCACTTTATCTGTCTCTATCTCTCCTTGTATGTCTCCCTCTCTCTCTTTCTGTCTGTCTCGTTGTATTTCTCTCTCTCTATCTATCCTTATCTCTCACTTTTACTGTCTCTATCTCTGATGATATATCTCCCTCTCTATCTATGCCTATCTCTAACTTTATCTGTCTCTATCTCTCATTGTATATTTCCCTCTATCTCTTTCTGTCTGTCTCGTTGTATTTCTCTCTCTCTCTATCTATCCCTATCTCTCACTTTATCTGTCTCTATCTCTCGTTGCATATCTCCTTCTCTATCTATCCTTATCTCTCATTGTATATCTCCCTCTCTCTCTCTCTATCTGTCTGTCTCTTTGTATTTCTCTCTCTCTCTATCTTTCCCTATCTCTCACTTTATCTGTCTCTATCTCTCGTTGCATATCTCCCTCTCTATCTCTCTCTCTACATAAAATACATGTACAATGTGTCTCTCTTTGTCTCCACACTTTCTGTATGTTTCTGCTTTTGTCTTTTTTCACCCTTTGTTTGAATAAATATTCCTAAGTATTTGCGTTGTTGCTGTTGTTTACAAGATGGAATTAGTTGTCTGATTATTCACATGTTTGCCTGTATTGGTGCTTTGCTGGACATTGCATCTGTTTCTGTCTGTCTGAGATGTTCCAATCAAATCTGTCTGTCTGTCTGTTTATCTCTGTCTTTTGTCAGTCTAACCTTAGCTAGTATTACCCAGTGTAATTGGTACAGTAGCTGTACCTTCAGTTACCTTCAGTTTCAGTTTATTTCATACTTCTCATACCATGTTACATAAAAAATAATAACACAAATTCTGGTTTACGTTGTCAATATTGAACAAAGGAATATTCACACATAATGTATGCAGTAATTACAAAGATGACAGGTCAAAATCAAAAGTACAGTTTGGGTTGTACAAGGAGAAGTATGATGGGGTCTACATAAAATCAAACTTGTTTGGCTGTAAGCCCCGAATGATAACTATTCATAAATGAGAAAAAGAGTGGATGAGAAAGTTCAGACCAGATCAATTAATGATTCCAAATGAAGGAAATGAGGTATGCCTATGTGATATAGACTAAACTATTGCGAACGATAATTGTGACTGAGTTTTCATTTGCTTTCAAAATAAAATGTGGTAGTTGTATATTATGTGCTGTTGAGTCTAATAATGAAAAATCTTCAGAAGCCTGCATCCCTTGTGGAGGGGAAACTTATATGTTTGAAGTATTTAAATGCACCTCCTCTTTAATTCCATAATAGGTTGGGCTGATTGCATTCATGGCCCTGATTGGCAGCTTCGTGCCGGCTGAGAGTGCCTGCATCGGTCTGCTGGACGGTATCTACACCCGAGTGCACACACAGGAATCTGTATCAGTGGGACTATCAACATTCATGATTGATCTCAATCAGGTAAGATTTATAACATCAATGAATTAATTGTTGCTTGTATTTCCATCATAAACATATATCCATAGACTTAAATGATAGTCCTGTGATCGGTCATTTACATATATCTTTCTTATTTGAACTTTGAGCTAGGAGAGGCCTTTTATTTTTATGACAAAGTAATTACTGTAAAAGTGGATATTTTCAGGCGACTAATTTTCGCACTTGGCTTTGTGAGAAGAGTTTAGTGTGTTTTTAATTCAGCGGAATCAAGACATCAACTATTGGAACACATGCCAAGCAAAAATATTTGCCTGCTTTTATTTTTGCACTAGTTTCTGGTTGCGCAGAATGCGCGAAAATTTCAACACCGCGAAAATTTCCACTTTTACAGTAGGCCGTACTGCTATATGCCCTTCAGTCTTATCCTTTCCGTCCCACTCTATGCATGGAAATCTGTGCCTCTCTTACAAACCCATTAGATTGTAAATCATGTTTCATGTCTCATCCTGCTATGGCTGTTGATGTGATGTACTCTTCACAGACTTACTCTGATTCAGAAGTTGGATAAATTATAGTTACAGAATGGGACCACATGTCTATAATGGCCACTTTTTTTTGTCTCTCCTGGGTGGCTGATGTAGACAGGTTCGACTGTACTTGGTTTGTGTCAAAGAAAAGACTGATACCTTTGTAGAGAGTCAGTTGTAGCGAGCTTAGATATTGACTAGTGTAGCGAGCTTAAATATTGACTAGTGTAGCAATGATTTATCAGAGAGTACCATGTCTAATTAATCTTTTCCCCATGATGTTCTCATACTACAGCTATCAACAGCCGTCAGGAACGCCACGGAATCCTCCCTGGTCATCGTCGATGAGTTCGGCAAGGGGACAAACACCGTGGACGGCCTGTCCCTCCTGGTGGCTGCTGTACGGCACTGGCTGGCCCTGGGGCCGAAGTGTCCACACCTGCTGGTCTCCACCCACTTCCATGCAGTAGTCCGGGAGGGGCTACTACTGGCCTCCAAACTCCTCTCATACCAGGTTTGGCCACCAATATTATGTTATCAATGGTTGCATACAAAATTAGTGCTCAACAACCTCTTTTAATCGCACAAAAACATTAAGTTTCATCTGTGATATAATTTGCCAAAAGTGACTGCATGTGATGAGAAAATTGGCTGAGTTGCTATTAAATTGCAATGGATTACAGGCTGATATAAGTACATGTATGATACAATTGTGAACAAATGCAGATTAGCCAGAAAATGTTCTCCATATAGGAAGAGTTAATGCTTGTAAATGTCTTGCTTTGTGAAGATGCTTTAAAATCATGTTTTTGTAAATGTCTGATGTAGCTGTGTACACAAGTGAAATGTCATTTGGAAGAGTTTTTATTTTTAAGGTCTTTTGTTTTTCCTACTTTGCAGAGGTATATTGACATGAAAACAGTGATATGACTTGCCTCTTCCATTATTTTTTGCTTGTACTTCATATCATCAGCTGACAACTTTAAGGGCATGGAGTCAAAAGGGGCCTGAGCTTTCGATCCTAGCAGAATCTTCGTCAGAGGCAAAATGATCTTTAAGGGCATTTAAATAGTGCTGACTCTTTCTCGTGGTTTCTGATCTCTTATTGTTTTTTGACCGACAAACATTCTTTTAACCAGACCATGGATGTCCTTGAGAATGAAGGAGAGCTGGTCTTTCTCTACCAGCTGACCAACGGTCATGCCAACTACAGCCATGCCGGCCACATTGCACTGACCGCTGGACTCCCAGAAGAGCTGGTCAACAGGGGCAAGCAGGTATGACAGTCAGCGTGGCTCAGACCGTCTTGTGTCCATCAAGACTGTGTGACATCAAGAAATTTATCACCACAGCGCTGTTTTTCTTTTCTATGTGTATGTTTTAAAACTTTGCCTACAAAAGATATAATTAATTAGTATTCCAACACTCTTTCATCATGCATGAATTTTGAATCCTTTACGCAGTGATGGGGACTATATTCACTATTGAGTTAGTAGACAGTGGTTATGATCAATCATGGCATGAAGTATTAAAAGGATGATCATATCTCAAAACCTCTATAAGAAATAAAAAGTGGCATGAAAAAATGGTGAAAAGGAAAGATTGATGAAATTAAGGAGATAAATTGGAAAGAGAACAAAAGAGCAGAAAGCATGAAGAAGCGTAGAAATGTAATAGGGTTGAAAATATGCTGGGAAATGAATGACTGCAATAGATTTTACCAATCATAGTAGAAAATAGACGTGAAGAGGAGAAAAGAAATTGAGAGGGTTGTATATTGACTCCATCAGTAGCCCGGTTTACACGTACACCAATTAGCGGGATACAAATCTCGAGATTTGCATCGCGATCGTCATCCTGAGTTTTTTGCACGTGTGGACAGAAAAAACCCGAAAATTAGCGGGATAAGCATCGCAATACTAATCCCAAGAAATCTTGCGCTGGTTCGTCAATTAGCGGGATAATTGGCCCCGCGCTGGTACGTGTGAACGGTCGGGATTAGAATCTTGAGTTTTTACATATGTATATCCCATCATGCAATGCGCACATCACAACAGCGAGGCCTCTGCGAAGAGGTTCTTCACATCTTTGGCGCACCAAAACAACAGCGCGCAAACCGCACCACTGACGCGTAAAAGACAATGGGCAAAGGAAAGTGCGCACAGGCAGTGATAGAGAAGGGCGCTGCGTGACCCAGTTTGCAGGCTTTGCTGTTATCTCTATCGGTAATTAGCGGGATAATTCGGTACTTGTGGACGCTTGCCAAATTAGCGGGATACCGATCGCGATCGCTATCCTGCTAATTTGGTACGTGTGGACACTCGCAAAAAAACTTGAGATGTGGATCGCAATCGTCATCCCGCTATTTTGTACGTGTGAACCCGGCTAGTAACAAGAAAGAAGCAGGGACAAATGTTTAGCCACAAACTGGCATTGTACTGTAAAGAAACCAAACTGAGGAATGAGTTCTTGTAAGGTTCCGTTTTATGTAACCCTTAAAGGGCAAGACAGAAGAAAGAAACAAAAAAGGAGTGAAAACAGGTAGCTTTTGTTAATATTCTATAGACTCTTGCATTACATGTATCTATGCACCTGATTCTATCTGATCATAATATGTTTATGTACACTGTAAGTGTACTTTATTTGAAAAACTTTTTGGTCACTGTCTTTGTTTTATAGACAGTGTCAAATCACTCACTGTGAATTGTTATCTGTTCATGAGGCAACTAGTAAATATTGTGACGGTTGTCTGTATTTGTCCCTCGACTCTGTCTCCAGGTTTCCAAACTCCTACAGGAGAACAAGCCCATCCTGCGAGTGGACTCCTCCAGCTCCGAGTCCCAGTTCAGGCGCTGCCAGGAGATCGTCACCAAGTTCCTGGACCTGGACCTAGACTCTGACGATCTAGAGGGCTTCCTGAGAGAACAGGTCCTGGAACCTCTGTCTTCACCGGCTCCGGAAAAATCATGATGTGTTTCCCATTAAACATCATGGACGTAGTTTGTTGCTTTTTATATATTAAGGTATTCAACTCGGAAACAGAAAGAAGTAAACTCCACTGAATGTCAGTTTTGTTCTCATCTCTGAATAATTACTGTAACTAACTCTATCTAATTGATGTATGACATTAAATGCATTTGGCAATGCATTCACTGTATAGTCATGCATTGACCTTAGGCCTCAGTTTGGGCCAGTTTATAACAAAAAAAGCAACGAAATAAAGTTTACACCGACAATCTCACTTTTGTTACAGTCAGAGTTGAATTTAGTGTTAGCTAAGTGTTAGTTGAATGTTAGTTGTGCTATTTTGTAAAGAGATTTGTAGTCATTGCTAGTTGCAATAACTTCAGTTAATTCAGCAGTGGTTAAATTAAAATGCTTGCTGCTGATTGGTTCTGATCATGTTGCCGTGTGCGGTGCACTGTAGTGCTCAAGAACTAGGCTGGAACTTGAACGTTACTTGCCATTCTATGCCCTCTCAAATTCAGAGATTTTATTTTGACATCCCAACCTGCATTCTCCAAAAGACTACCTTTTGCACTTCTGCTACAACATTAACTGTTTGAATGATCTTCCCTTGACATAATGTTTTTTGTTGGTACAAAGTTCTTGCTTTTATTTTTTTTTGACCTCACCCAAACTTAAACACTCTTCAAGTGGGCAAAAAGGTGTGATTAATACACTGTTAAATACTGTATTTCCTCACAAACCTAAGTATTTACACAAAGCATGTATTGCAGTTTGGTTTGGAATATGTTTATAACTTTTCCTGTCATATGAATCATTTATTGTTGTTTTTCTCAGGGAGTATCTCCTTTATCTGCACTGTATGCAGATGTTGTTTGCCAATGACTCACAGGCTTTGATTTTCTGAAAACGTCTAGTATTGCATATGGTACTTTCATTCAATTCTGGTTCATTATAATAGGTGTCTTCCAGCATTTCAATCTATTTATAGTTATTTAGGCACTGAAAAAAAAAATCATTCCAGAGAATTTGACAGTTTAACCCGTTGAGGACGAGTCCCGAGTATTCTCAGGCAATTAAGTGTCTATGGGAAATGCATGTTGTAGCAAAATCAGTCCGTCCTCAGCGGGTTAAAAATAAAGGGAAAAATGCTATACCCTTCTTGTGATGTAACTGGTAATCTCATGTTGAGAGAATTGCAGTATATACTGAATTCTAAGAAATGGCAAGTTTTCTTCTTTTCTGACTTATTTTATCCTCATGTGAGTCTGAATGATTGGAGCACAAATAGTGATGCCAAGAATTTTCATTCCAAGTTGCAGCAACATTTATTGTATTACTGCCGCTTCTCATTTAAAAGTGATATCCCTGAACATGATGTTTCTGTGGACAGGGGTGTGAAATACATTTGTGACTGTGTCGGTATAACTAATAGAGGCTCTCTGCAAGGAAAAAAAAAGATTTGACTCTGTGGACTCAGACTCTTATCAGGTATAGATTTGATATGTTAAATGTCAACTGTTCATGCTGTTTTAAATTGCCAAGTGTATATTGTACACAGGAACATTTTTGAACGTTTACTTTTGTACATTCTGTCTCCTAAGACAAAGTATTTATGTGTTTAATGCTGCAGACCGCTGACATTTTAATAGTTCAATATACATTTCCATGGATTCAACAAGGTTAACGTAATATGTGCTTAGTTTTAGTTCATGAACGCAGAGTGTGACATGTGCAAGAAATTCCATGCTGCCAAATGCTGTGTGTCTAATTTGTATCTGTGATTCATTGTACTCACACCCTTAAATCATTGTGAGTCTTGTTGGAAATCATTTTGTTGAATTAAATGTTTTGCAATTGAATAACACTTACATGCCATTTATTTCTTTGTATGTGTGTGTATGTGTGTGTGCATTTTAGGTGTATATGGGGCTGCGGAACTTCAAAAACGATAAAAAAAAAAAGAAGAAAAGATATCACACCAAAAGCGATCACTTTCTGAGGGTTTGGGGGAGACCAACAGACCCCCCCCCCCCAAAAAAAAAAAAAAAAAATGGAGTGAAAAAACTTCTGCAGCCTCTATATATGTACACAATATGTATGTAGGCATGTGTGTGTTTGTGTATATGTGTATTTGTGTAGTGTTGAGATATACCTGGTAGTACATGTACATATGTTGAAATGTATGGGCAAAGAAAAAATGGAGAGATTAAAAAGAGAAAATGTATTTCCTAAGAGAAAGTGATGGAGAGTGGGAAGATACAAAACATGAGAATTAGAAGTGTATCAAGTTTTGATTTTGTTGAAAGTATGGTGTAAAGAGAGTAAGGTACTGCATGATTAATTGGGTTTTGTCAACTCTTGCTTGTGTACATGTACCTCATCCTAAAGGAAAGAAGAAAAGCCGAAAAACAAAGGAAACTGAAAAATGTGTGCAGTAAAAACTGAATAATGTGTGCAGTAAAAACTGCCTAGCTGCTTGATGGAACTCAAACACACCCTGTACAGCAGACACATACATGTTGTCAATGCCTAACTTGAATTGAATTGAATTGAATTGAATTGAATTGAATTGAATTGAATTGAATTGAATTGAATTGAATTGAATTGAATTGAATTGAATTGAATTGAACTTGCTCTTGAGTTTTGGCCGTTTGATTCATTTATTTTCATGAAAAGATAATGCTCCCTATCTGAGCTTGCTCCTACATCCACACACCAAATGATACTTGCATACACCCACAGATACCATCATACACACAAAATGTGCCATGCACAGTGTACTAGATTATTTCAGAGTATGAAAGTGATATAGCCCCCTCTTGAGTTTCAATTGTGACAAGGCTATGATTCTTCAGTGTAACACACCCCTCAACAAAAGGATAAACAGGAATAAACAAGAGAACTAGAAAAGCACTCTGAGAGTGCAGACCACTGCCAAGCAGCTCATTTCCACCACAGATCTTGTTCTTTCATAGAGATCGGTGGTTTCCACTCATACATGCATGCTGAAAATCACCCAATTTCCCAATATAGATGCTTTTTGTTACGTCATCAACTTCCAGCTGCGCGGCGCACCTGACCCTAACAGAAACTAGAGCATGCACTTTAGTGCGCGTATGCAAACCTCAAATATGCGCAGCTTGAACTCCTACAGTGTAAGTTCATTGACCCTATGTGCCAAAATATCAAAAATCCTTCAAAAATCCATAAAAATTCCTGGATCACTGCCAAAATTTAATCATCTGTTCCTTGTGTCACTGTCGACCTTTCCTGCAAGTTTCATTCAAATGTTCACAATATTTTTTTTTTTCATTTTGCAAGCAGACAAACAAACAAAAACAACAACAATAAAAAAACCAACAAATCAACCAATGCCAATGAAAACATAATCTCCTTCCTTGGCAGAGATAATTGATATAAAATTATATATATCAAAGGCTTGAGCCATAATGTGACAAATTCAACATTTTCTGGTTCCAGGGAAAATCAGCAGAAATCAGAAAAACAAATAAAGCGACAGAAACTTTCAATATTATATGGCTTGCATATATTTTTTTCTTGTAATTTAAACCCCCTTTCTCTCTTTCTCTCTCTACCACACAGCATACACCATGTCAATCACTGATTAGATTTTGTTTGCATGGATCTCTCTTTTATCTTCCCTTCATTTCTCATTTTCTAGGTGAATTTTGATAGCCGGTGGCAAACAGGGAGTCCCACGTAATCAGTGAAGCTGCCCACTCCCGCACAGTCGTGCATCGGTTCATTCAATTTCAATTATGGGGCGTCCTCACCCCTTCAGATTCTCGAGTGGCTCATGACACGACTGTGTTTACACTTTCTCCTTTCTCCCTCACAAGGGCCAACAAACACTCGTTACGCTGCAATTTGGATAATCGGCTCAATCAGATCTTTGTTGATCTACTTGGAATATTTGTATACCTGTCTGTCTATGTATTTGCATTAAATTAGTAGATTTTCGTTAGCATCATACTCAGAACTATTGTTGTTATTTCAGTTGTGATTTAATTCGATGTCATCACTGTGAAAACATCAATTGAAGTTACCCTTGTAAAATTTGACCACTTCAAATGCTAGTTCTATGGTAGTAAGTCTTTATTTCTGTTTTGAATACCAAGTGGCATGCCTTTTTTCATTGAGCAATAGCTCACTTATCCTTGGACGATTTTCTCTGAGATTTCAATATGTTGTAGCTGCCACTTCAGCTGCCACTTCAGGCTATTTATTGTCTTGCAGCCATTGTTTGTTGATTGGATGTGGGGTTCTTGTCGGAAAATAATGTGGTTGTAATTGAAACTTTGGTTTCGATTTAGGGTGATTTTATGCAATACTCATTGTGTATGGGCAGAACCTATGGTTACAGCTCGTTATTCCGAAGGTTCGTTATTCCGAAGGCTCTTTAGTCCAAAGATTCGTTAGTCCGAAGGTTCATTGTTCCGAATTTCATTTTCGGATCATCGGATCTTCGGAATAACGAACCTTCGGAATAACGCCACAAATGTTCGGGTTAACGAACCCTTTTTCATTTTCGGATTAACGAACCTCTAGGTATAGGGAATTTGTGTTTCGGATTAACGACCCTTCGGAATAACAAACCTTCGGAGTAGCGAACCTTCGGAATAATGAACAGCACCCGAACCTATAGCACATCATCCACAACATGCCGAGTTCGAATCTCTGTTCTGTGATGAACATCTCATAAATGACATGGCCAGTCATCCCCAATCAATTCTCAAATCTCTGGGGATTTTTTTAATATCAGTGCAGATTTGAATTAAACCAGTTCCGTGTAATGATTCCCCAACAGAAGCTATACAGTGAAAAAAGATTTGCCAATTTTCTACTGCAAAATTCCTTCAGTACTTGATGAATACACTGTTAAGATTTTCAGGTGACTGTGTTGATATCTATTCTGCCAACATGCAGGAGGAGATCAAAATCACATTATTAACCCTATTTCTTTTTTTTTTCTCTCTCTGCATAACATGTATGTTCATTTATCCCCTTTCATATCTGTCTGTATACTATCACCGATAATCCATCTCATTATCAGCATATACAGAATAGCTGGATAGATGTAGATAAATTGAATGATAGATAGATAGATAGATAGATAGATAGATAGATAGATAGATAGATAGATAGATAGATAGATAAATAAATAGACAGGTAGTTGATGGATGGATGGATGGATGGATGGATGGATGGATGGATGGATGGATGGAAAGATAGATAGATAGATGGATGAATAGATAGATGGATGGATGGATATATGGGTGAATAGATAGATAGAGAGATAGATAGATACAGAGATAGATAGATAGATGGATAGATAGATAGATAGATAGATACAATGGGTAGATAGATACTATTTTATCTGATTGTTTGTTTCTTTACTGTTACTGTACATAGCACTGACCCCATCTTTAAAGGACAAGTTCACCTTCATAAACATAAGGATTGAGAGAATGCAGCAATATTAGTAGAACACATCAGTGAAAGTTTGAGGAAAATTGGACAATCAATGCAAAAGTTATGAATTTTTAAAATTTTTGTGTTGGAACCGCTGGATGAGGAGACTACTACAGCTTGTGGTTTCATATGCGTACAACAGTATAAAGAAAATGTAAAGAAAATTCAACATATTTTCACTTTTTTCGCATAATAAAAGAACACTTGACTTGCCTCTTTCTAAAGACAGGGGGAATAATATTACCCATAACATATGTCGGTAACGAGTCAAGGGAATGTGTACTTTTTTGAAAAGATGAAATTTTGTGAGATTCTCTTTATATTTTCCTTATATTGTTGTACGCATGTGACATCTAAGTTATTCATACACTGCAGTAGTCTTCTCATCCAGCGGTTGCTGCACAAAAACTTCAAAAATTCATTACTTTTGAACGGATTGTCCGAATTTCCTCAAACTTTCAATGATGTGTTCTACTAATATTGCCACATTCTCTCAATCCTTATGTTTATGAAGGTGAACTTGTCCTTTAAATTCAGTCTACAAACTTCTAACCAACCTATTGCCACATATCATTTAAACAACAACAACAACAATAACAAAAATCTTACAGTATTTTGTATGTACTTGACTCTAACACAGCAAGACATGACATTAACAGATTACAAGTAGGTGGATGATTTTTTTTTATTCATTTCATTGCATACATCATTTTGTACAAATCTCAACATAAATTTGACATAAATATATATTTTATTTGGTGTTTTGTCTTCTTCAAAAAAGTTACATGTTATCTCTCTTTTCCCACAAACCAAGGTGCATGACTTTCTTTTAAAAATCTTATTGAGTTGCACATCGTCATTTCTACCTGTGCAAACAAATCAGAACATTCACTGTACTGACATATTACATGGATTTCAAAATGTTTGTATACACTCTTCTGTTTTGAACACAAATAAAAAGCGACATGTCTACCCAGTATGAATACAATGAAAGGTGAATAAACCGATAATTTGCACCGTGTTCGATATTTAAGTCAAAATGGTCTCTTCCGTCTACCATCGCTACGATTGTGTCTCTAATTTGAATATGAATACATTATAGTTGTACATGTACACATAAGGGTGATATCTATCATACAGCTACCAAGTAGAGTGCAGGTACACACATGAATTACACACCGCTCTTTCGGTGAAAATTACAATCAACAAGTATGACTTTACGGACTCAAATTCTGCACTCTGATACTTCTTTTGATAACAACAACGTGCTACATGATGAACAGCATATTTGAGATGCTCTGTTTAAGTGCTTCAGTTTATGATTATTACATTAGAAGGAAATGTCGAATGGAGTCCCTATTAAAATCTTGCCACAGCCGCAGTAAGCTACAGGTATCTATATATAGCATGTTATGAAACACACTGCCTTTGAAGCATTAGCCTGTCACATATTGCTGCATTTTGTCATAAGCAACACTCATTGTCACAATAAAAGATTTGACACACAAATGCACACAAACAAGCAGTGAAGTCAAATGTACACATTGCAAGAGTTATCATAATTTCAAAAACAAACATACGAAGGAAAAACAAACACAAACCATGAGCATATAATTAACTTAAGTTTGTCCTCGTTACATCTGCTCACTGTACACAGAATCTTTATAAAGACACAATTACGAGTACAAGTGTATGTGTCAGTAAACACAAGTGCAGTCATATTTGTGTAAAGAAGGCATGCACCGATCCATTACAAGGAAAAATTCACACATACTGCATTTACACCATAATTACAGCAAAGCCCTATCGGTCACGTCGTACTGCAGTGCCGGAACCGATTAAATCCGGTAATTAAATACACGAGTAGGCGATGCATGTATTCCTGTCACCCTGACACTGATCACACTAAGCTATGCTTATATCGGAGAGCGTATTTACCAACTAAAGGTGCACGCCTTTGCACAAATCAGCAAAGGAAAGGTACACCTGTAGCAAAACATTATGGAATATCTCACCAGCCTTTGAACTTGAAATCTATGTCAGTTGCAGACCCCCCCCCCCCCCCCATTTTCTTTTTTTTCATATTTCTTTCCCAATCAGCATTATGCTCACCGGCATTGTGAGGGTGCATGATAACATGGAATTGAAATGTGTTGACTCATTATCCCTCAAGGAGACTTTTTTGCACATCGTCTCTATGGCAACGGACCTCTTTTCATCAAATTCTTTGCACACAATTAACACTCGAGTCTACCTCAACCTGACACTTGATATGGTTTGTAACCATCCTCCACATTTTGCTTTCTTCAGTATTCCCTACCACTGGTTGATGACCACACATTGGCATAGGTCCTGCGGAATTCATAGTCCTCTGTTTCGGTACACAGTGGCAGATCCAGGGGGGAGTGCACCGGGCACGCACCCCCCCCCCCTTTATTTTTTTGTTAAAAAAAAAATAACATGAAAAAATGGGGGGGGGGGATTGCATGCGCCCCCTTTAATTTGGTAAAGGTGCCCCCTCATCACGGAATTCCTCAATCCGCCCCTGGTACTGGACGCTGTTAACAGACTTCATTACATAGTCAGTCAATAAGATAGATGTCAATAAATAGTATGGTCTAATTTATACATTTCAAATCTGCTTGTATAATAAACATGATTAGATCAGAATGATTTTACATAAAATCTGTATTTAATATGTAATCAACACAAATAAAATGGTGTAAATATATGGAAAGATATTCAATCTCAATAACTTTTTCTCCTAACTGGCCATCTTCCTCACAATAAGAGACAATTTCAGTATTGATCTTTATGCTATTCAATGTTGCATTACTCTCTGATTATCTATTGTATTATTTTGAGAAAAAAAAATCTATATACTAGGCATGTGATGCAATTTAAGTATGTGCCATTCTGTTCATGGATGGATGCACATGCATGCCAACTGAAGTTCAAAGTTCACATTTCTATGCACATTAGGGATGAATGGACTGGGGTACAAAGGACTTCCAGCAAACTAGGAGAGGATAATACAAATATTGTCTGGAAGCTTTCATTTTTCTCTTGGCTACTGAAAGGAGGCTGAGCTTTAGAGAAATTTGCCTTTAAATAGCTGAGAATGGCGGTGAACTGTATAAAAGTCAGTCGAGAAAGCTATATGGGTGCCTGATTCACCTGAATCACACTCCCACACCCACACCCACACACACACACGCACACATATACACAAGCCTCATCAATAATGGCGGGGGTATACCACTGTCATGCGACCTTGTGTTGCAAATCCTGTGGCTAAAGTTATAATTCGAGTACTCATCATTCCACGTTGCATACTAACTCGCAGGAGCACTATCGCTGCAAATTATCTGGCATACGCCTGAGTAGGTGCAATTGCTTTGCAATCAGTGTTTCATGAATGATCATGCATTAACAGTTCCACATGTGTCATGTGCATTCGTTATGCATGCTACAGTGTAATATGCAATCTAATTTCAGGCACTGACTTTCAAAACCTTGGAGTAATTATATCAGGACAACATGGAAGAGGTATTATAGTCTACCTTCCATAATTTATTTTAATTTTTCCCTGAATATACTCATTCTTTAAACATCACACTGCACTAATTGGGTATAGGGCAGAGTTCTGTATTAAAGGCAATCTGATTCTGAATGCAAGCAAGTGTTTTACGGCCACGGGGGTGCTTTGATATTGATACATCTCATGGTACAACTGTAAGTATTACAAGGCACAGGTTTGGGTTTAGACTAAGAGATCAGAACTGCCAGGGTACTGTAAAAGTGGATATTTTGGCGCGACCAATTTTTCGCGCTCGGCCGGGTAAGAAGAGTTCTGCGTGTTTTAATTCCGTGGAATCAAGATATCAACTACTAGAACATTTGGCAAGCAAAAATATTCGCATGCTTTTATTTTCGCGCTAGTCTGGGCAAAAATTTCCACCCTACAGTAGTTGAGCCTGCATTGAATAGCTCACATGCTACACACAAAACAAAGGCAGTTTAGATGTTGGAACAATTGGTAGTTAAGTTCAGTTTTTTCCTTTTTGATCTGTTGTTCTGGTCACAAAGCTCGATCTAACAACAGGGCTGCCAACCTTGAGTGAGAACAGTATGAGAAAGTGGAGTGACCAAGGGGGGGGGGGGATGTTGTGGAAGGGGGTTTTCCCCCTTTCACAGCAGAGAGCTTTGAAAATTTTACATTTTAAATATGGTGCAATCTGGTGCATACTGTAGTCATGATTTCAACATGTATGCAAAGAGTGGATGGATGCGACTGCAAGGAAACCTTTAAACTTTGGACTTAAAAGGCATATCAACTACTAGAATATCAGGGATTATGTAGATTTTTTTTGTTTTACTTCCTATTTTGGGGGGTCAGAGTGACAGAATTGGGTGAATTGCATGAGTCTCACACAGATTGCGTGAGAGTCGGCAGCCCTGTAACAATGGCATTCTGCTTCTAAAAGGATCATAAGGTTCTTATGATCAATCGAGAGTTCACTTCACCACTTTTGATTCGATCCACTTGAAGGTCATGCATCCATTTTGAAATGTCACAAAATTTTGCACGGTTGATAAATAATGTTTCCCAACATCATGTGTGAAATAATATAGTAATACATCTCAGAGCTTAGCACTGTTTTTTTTTTTTTTTTTTTTTTTACAGAAATGAAAAGCTAACCCCATGTCACTCAAGAATACACTCCCTTTTTGTATCAAAAGTGACAGAATTTTTTCAGGGTCAGTATGAATTCACTGGAAATCTAGTAGTATCATTTCCCTCTCCATCATAAAGAAGTATCCACTTTTATTATTCTGAGGAAACTGAGGTCTAAATTACCTACACCTCTACAATATACCAGCTTATGAAAGGAATATAAATTTCCGGGTTGCAAAAAGGGACACATGAACTTTTTTTCCCCCCACTACGAATTCAGCAATGGAGTGAATAAACCCGGAGAGGCTCAACCCATGTGCTCCCAAGAACCAGGGGTGCCATATACCAGCTCTAGGAAATAACCAAACCTGAAAGGCAATGGGTTAAAGTATTTGACGATATACAGAGGCACTGAAATTCTTGAGAGTCGAACGGTTAAGGGCACTGTTCTGCATATTTGTGGTCAAAAAGGCAACTAGTTTCATACAATATATATCAATATAAATCACAACTAGACAACAATCTCTTAGATCAATGCTGTCGACTTTCATGACAGCAACAGCTGTTGAAGATACTGCGTGATGAGGCTTGACTACTTCCGACTAAAATTGTGATGCAGCTCGTTTTGATCATCATTCTCTTCACTTCCTTTACCATTGAGAGGCAGTCTCCTCATCTCTACAATGCCTTGATTCATCGCCGATGCTCAAAAGCCACACCTAACATTTCCATGACGTTCTCAGTACATGTACACACTGCACTGAGCAGAATGAAGATCGTTGTTTCACATTCGTTGACACGACTAGGCATGCCTTTACACACAGGAAAAAACAGCAACTATATAATACAGTGAAGAAGAAAAAATAACTTTATGCTCTTGCACTCATTATATTCATCTCTGCTCTCTGTCAATCAAATATAATTTCCTCCTCTCTCCTCGAATGATATTTTTCTAGGTTCCCCCTATGAATTTGATCAAATGCAATTTGTTCACGACCATGCATATGTGTGTACCCGATATATGTGTGCGCTCATGGGCATTAAGAGCTCCCCTCGCCATCATGTATGACACAATTATGTCCGTCGCATGGCTACCACATGTAATGCAGGCACGCAGTGGGATTGGCATCTTTGACCGTCGGCACTCAAGATGCCAGAACAACGAACATCCAAGGCCACGTCGGGCCTTTGGGTCACAAACAGGAGGAATCGAAGAGGCTTTATACAAAACTGGTTTTAATATATCTTGACATTGACTACATCCAAACAGAACTGATGACGTTTCCTCCACTGGCCAAGTTTTTCCCACATTGCTATTGACTATATAGACACAAGCACAAACAAACACACATACATACATCCACACTCGCTCATTGGCAGGAAATGTGATATGAAAGATTAGAACAAAACAAAAAATTGTTCATGATTACAAATGAAGGCTAGGTATTAAGGCAGGCCTATTGAGTGTGATGAAAGACTACAAACAGCTACTGATATTCTGTACAGCATTGTGTAGAAATTTAAACAACAACATAATGACAGTTACAGCTTCATATACAACCGTAGATTCCTGTGAAAGAAATAATCATCTACACCGTGACCTCCATGGTGATTTTTACGGTGCGTTTATAATTACTATCACAAAAAGCGAAACAAAATAGAAAGGGGTTTTTACCTGCTATCACACACAAACACATCAAAGTGAAATCTGGTTAGTTCTGCTTTCATCCAGGCTGTCGTTATTCCATATCTAAATATTCTCCCCATCAAAGCAGAATTGATCATTCTGAAATTAGAGAGATCATTCAACATTTTCATTAGATTGTCTTTAGCAGGAGTTAAAGTGCAGAAGATTCATAGCACAAATTTTACTTGAGGTCATAAAATGGGCACTGCATGGGTAGTGTTACATGCCAAATTAAGTATTAAAACAAAGTAGATTCAACCATTTGATGCAACTGAGAAGTGCTCACCAATTCTCCAACACAGCTTACTCGCTTTTCTTCAAATATGCTTGTTTTATATAATAACATGCAGAGACTCCAACTCTCCCGTTTTCGACGGGAGATCTCCCGCCGAAAACCCATTTTTGCAAAATCTCCCGTTCTCCCGTTTGAGATTTAATTTCTCCCGCCCTGGCTCTGTGTCTCCCGTTCGAAAGGATTTCTTACTTATTGCTATTGTATGTTGCAAAAAATAAGCCTTAAAGCACCAGAGAGCATCTAGAACCCTGGGAACTTCGCGCTTCGCACACATCAACTTGGAGTCTCCCGTTTGCTAGGGGTTTCAGGCGGGAGAATCTCCAGATCAGAAGGTGCTTTGGGTTGGAGTCTCTGAACATGACTGAATGACGAGCCAGAGGTAGAGTACAATGTTTAAAGGGAATATGTACAGTATTTAGCCACCTCTAAGATTCATATAAGTCCCTTGGCCAAGAGTATGAAACTAAGACACTGGGTAAAATATATTCAATGAATGCAACTGCATACATCTCTCACTTGAACATCTAATTTTAATGTCACCCCAGAATCAATTCTTTTTTGACATGACAGCAATTGAAGTGTGTGAATTCAACAGATTTCTAAAAATGCATCAACAACATCCATGCTAATGTAACTGATCACCTCTAGAGGTGCACAGACCACCCCCCCCCAAAAAAAAAGACAAAAATATGATACATTGAATACATTGGCATTTACACACAAAGGTCACAAAGCAATGCATTCTTTTACAGCATACATGTACATTATCTCATGTGTACAAACAGAGCAATTTGTTCTTGCGTGAATACACATCTAACACGTACAGTGTACGAAATGTACAAGTTGCATTGCTGAGTAAATGTACAAGTGTAGATATACATGTACCATCCCTTTATTGGGTGAAACTATATATCTGTATGTCTTATATTAAAGCAGTGACTTTGCAACATGATGACTGAAAGAGCTGATTCAATGAAAGATTGTAGAAGTTATCAATGACAAAATTTTTCCTATACGGTAATGCACACATACACACAAACACACTGTGAGAGATTTACTGAACACTACAATAAACAAATAGACCTGTTGATATGAATACAAATAGATATTTACACCCTACATCTATACTAAAGTTCACAAGAGTTACCAATAATGAAAATCCATGTGCAGTACTTTGTAGATCTCTGTTGAAATGTGTGGCAACCACTGCAGCTTAGAAATACCCATATTTTATATTTAAGTAGCACTTTTTCAGGCATAAAAGGCGATCCTTATCAATGGTGACTATACAGAATCTTCAATCTGAACAAAAAGTGACCAACATAAACTAGACACAGTTGACCAAACAGGTGTCAAACACTCATCAGGTTTCCATATAATCTATAAATCTGACCATGGCCATATCTGTAAGCTGCAAATTAACAAGATACACAAAACCACGAAATATATCCATCTTGTGGTAATGCTCTTCATATACAATACCAAGCAAAATCAAAAACTAGCTTTGTGTGTGTATCCAGTGGAAAACAAGACATTTCATGATAACACAGAACGAAAAGGAAACAGACCAGACTATAAAGGGAATGATCACTATGATAAATGTATCATTCAAAATGGAAACCAACAAACCAACATAATGACTAATTTCTATCCTGAATTATACATTTTTTTGAAATTCCCTACATCCAGTACAGCTTTGATTCTGAATAGTTCTTTTCTTCTTCAAGTTCGACCTCTTGGTAGTCACCTCTAAGCCACTTAGTCGGCCTGAGCATCTCTCAGGGATAAACTATTTTCACATGTTGTCATGACTACAACTCAGCATCATCCTCTTATAAAAAAGAGAGAAAAAAAATGACTGACACAACAACACAGGTAAACACTGTATGGATACTTTGCATGTACAGTATACACAAAATGACACTTGTTGCATGAGAACCATAACCATAGGCAGGAGACTCCCATTCTAACATAGTCCTCAGGACCAGCAATTTTCTTTCGTTATATTGAAATTTTTTGAAAGCCAAACAAAAGTATATAAAGATATATAAATATAAGATGATAATTTTGGAACCTCAATTTTTATTTCGTTGTAATGAAACTTTTGTTCTCACTGAGTTCATTATAATGGGAGTGCACAGTATACTAAACCTCAGTATCGAATGCATGTTGAACATCTTTTACTCCTCCTATTTCAAATATTTGTGTGTGTGTGTGTGTGTGTGTGTGTGTGTGTGTGTGTGTGTGTGTGTGTTTCTGGTCAAGGTTTTGAAAGGCATTAAATAAGCCATATTCATGTGATGCCCTCTACACTAATCACATACAAAAGTAAATACATATCATTTTTTTTCAATATATTACATGCTCCTCAGGCTTTAAATTAAGTATGTCTTGTAAGGAAATGCAAAAGCATAAACCCCAATGATGCACACCTGATATCAATTCGATGAATATTGAACATTGCATTGGTGCAAACTATATAGTATGTAAATCCTGAAAATGACAATCAATACCAGCTGGTGGGATTCTAGGCTAACCTTGACCACACACAAAAACGCCATTCAAATCATTGACATGGCAGAAGGGCAAAGATGAAAAGAACAGCATCAACATCCTTTTAGCGCTTCGCCCAACAAGAATCAGATACGAGGACATATTAGCCCAGGCCCGGGACGACCCTCCCTAGCTTTGCAAGAGAAAGTGGAGTTTGGATATTGTGGTCAAAGTTCTTCGTCATCTTGTATTAAAGGAGTAAAATTGTAAGCAGGTTCATTTCAGTACAGATCTCTTATCTATGCAAATCTAACCATTCTTACAAGTGTAGATAGTTGGAACTAACTGATTTAATTCATCTACCACAGCTATAAGTAACCAAGATAGATTTTTTTTCACATTTTTGAACATTTTTTTTTTCTATTTGTGACCTTTGTTGAGTATAAACATAAACTCATGCATTACACTGGAATACTGACTATCTTGTGCGAGTCCACATACTTGTATCCCAAGTTTTTCGGGCCTACATTTTCTTCAGGAATAAATGCAACACTCTCATTCCCACAGACATTCCACTATTCTCAGAGTGTACCATCACAGTGCCCAGAGATCCTGTCTCAACAGAATTTTCATCACACATTAACCTGAGACTAAAGTGCCAAGTTGCTTTTCTTTCTTATATTCCTGCCACTAAATACCTGCTGGATTTGAGATTACTTTTTACTGAAAGCTCTACCTGCATTCCACAGACATGAGAAGTGTCAATATACAACCCAAACAATTACCTTTGCACCTGAGTGGGTATTTAAATTCTTGACTACAAGAGCAAAACCGATCAAGCATACATAACTTCCCTATGTGTTCAAGCATTTAACGTACGACCTTTGGTATAAATATGGACAAGCCAATTTTTTGACCTTTGGTATAAATATGGACTAGCTAATTTTTAATCAACAGGCAACTCTCAGACAAACCATACATTGCCAGGTATACTCCCCCTGTATTCTCTGAGCATTGGATTTTATATATAATATCTTCCTCGCCTCTCTCTAGCCTTTGCTGAAAATGGCCTGTCCCCGAGAGGTGGGTTAGTTTCATTACCTGTCAGGGTTGGTACCAGTGTCATTGTAAAGTTAACAAGAGAAGAAGAGCTCCGTATATGGGTGCTTCAGAGGTTAAGCCTATTGTCATTGTTTGAAAGGTGACTGAGTAGAGGTTACAGAGAGGTCTTTTTAGAGCGACTATGGCCTAGCATAAAATCTTCTTGAAAAGAAAGAGGTAAAAATCTGGCCTTGTTGTATTGTTAGAGGACTATAATAATGTACATCTTGTGTAGATCGTCCATATGCATACACCATGCAGAGTAAAATTACACACTGAGCCAAGCGGATTTTGCATACTTCAAGGGTATACATGCACTCAATGAGAACTCATTTGTAAACATGTTCAGAAATGTATTTTTGCCATTAAAAGACTGTAATACTACTCATGGGCAAAGCAAGCGATGCTCTAGTAATAGTGTGTTTCTGAAATCACTATAAGTGGTCAGTCAAAGGTATGAAGGGAATTTTGCAATAGAGTCTTGTATGATTCTGGGTGTGCATTGGTAAACTCAATGTTTTGACCTTAAAAACACGACCTAGTAATGGAGTGTGTGCCTATACGTACGTACTCTTGCCAGAAAGCGTATTTGGGAATTGTGCATTCAATGTACAGCTATGGAGCGTGTGACGTAGCTGTGGTATGGAATGATATTTGCAGATAGTGGTCTATGAGGACACCTCATTAGTAACTCAGAACATGTTTGTTAACGCAATTCAGAAGCATATGATTATAAATAAGATCTTTTGTGAGCCTGAAACTCCTTTATGATGGAGAGAGAGATAGAGAAGGCATGAAATAAAAAGAATGTACTACAATTGGATTGGAAGAGTATAATACTGAACATATTCTCAACATTGATCAATTTTGTCATTGCTTTAGGGAGCGCTAGAAGCAATACAACCATGTGATAACCATGGTGATTTGCAGTAATATTTGACTCAAAGTGAGAAATCATAAATCAATTCTCATCTGCCAATAAATATTATCACCAAAATTTCAAACCACACTTTACGATGATATTCCCCAAAATGACTTAAGCTTGCAAACCTGAATACTGATAATATGAAGAGTTTGTTTGCAAAAACCGATAAGTCCATATTTGTCAAATGGAGATATTTGCGATTAAAGGTCAAGAAAAATAAAGAGAATCATAAGAAAATTTTTGCTTCTTTTGACCATAACTTCAAAAATGTACCTTTAGATGTAGTGAACAATATATCATTTAAATGGTATTATTTTGTACTTTATGACAGAGACCGTACTTCAAAATCTTCAAAAATGGACTTATCGGTTTTTGCAAACAAACTCTTCGTATTTTCTATGCATTTAAAATCTATCAACTTCCATGTCTTGCACATTAACCCTTGTGTTTTGAATGCTGATTGGTACAGAAATGACCACAGCACTGGACACACTGTGTGAAGATCCTAGAGCACTGGAAGGGTTAAATGTAGCCGGCTAGTTCACAACCTCCAGTCAGGGAGGTGGGACCCACCTCCCTGCTCCAGTGTACCACTAAATTGCACCAGGCAATACTGTACATTCATCATGTCAACTGTCACTTCAGATGACATCAAGCATTCTTTGCAAGACCAACCCTTTACAGTAAGATGTGAAGGAGTGCTTACTCCATTTTTGAGCATGCAGTTCAATGGCTCTAGACTCACTCCTTACCAGTAAGTATATCACTGTATCAAGCAATGACAAGATTTATGCAAGTGTACATGCCATATGTATGCAACATATGTTTGTATATCACAATGGAATCCCATTTTCTTTGCTCATTTTTCCACTAATAAATTATATTCATTGCTGGTCAGTCTTCTTCTGTTTGCATTTGCTATATTCATATTTCTCACACTTGGTGTATCTAGAAAGTACATATTGTCGCTGGGGTGACAAGACCTTGCATCTGCAATTTGGGCGAAAAATGACTTTAAAAAAAAATTAATGATCAAATAATCGGTTAAGTGATGTCCTGTCCAAACCCTAACTGTCTTACCCAAGAAATGAAGCCACCACGGCATGTCCAAGGAAAGGCTATCCCATTCGCTATAGTGCTTTGGCTGTCATGTTTTTTGGCTCTCCTGAACATTTGACATTTTGTAGATACGAGGTCTTGTTACCAAAACTAGACATGCTTTGACAACAAAAATTATTTTATATTATGTGATAATCACAGCACAGCCAATATTCCTTCCTGTACCTCTAAATATCGTTTATGTGAGTTAGAGTTGGGAATTTATGAACTCTAATGGGTCAACCAGCACTCTTTTATGAGCCCAGTGCAACATGTGGACTGGAATTGACGTTGTGCTTTGTTATGTTTTTGTTTTGTTTTGTTTATGTTTTTGTTTTTTTGTTTTTTGTTCTTTTTATTGAAGGGGCCAGGTGGGGGTAGAGTAGGACACCAGGGTTGAGGAAGTCAACATCACCTGGTAATGCCTTATTGTTTGATGCTTAATTCATATTAATTGTGTTTCATGCCAGCGAGCTGGAGTTAAAAACTGCAAATAGTCACATCGTACACCATACATGATATTAGGGAGATGGAGGTATGTATACAAATTTCACGGTGTAATATAGGAGACAGATAGATAGGTAGGCAGACATGATATAGAGGAATAGACAGATAGATGGATAGAGACAGACAGACAGAAAAAGAGTTAAAAAAAGAAGAAGATTGAGAGAAAGAGAGATAGGAAGAAGCTGTGAGGAACCAATACTGCAAAATTTCAGTGTGAATTGATCCAACTGGTTAGGGGCCTCCCCAAAATATTTGATACCAGGTTTGACAATGACCATACAACAGACAGCAAATTATATATGGCTCCAACACTGGCATCAAAAGGGAACCCTGCCGTCTCTATAAAAAGCTCCTGCCCTCATTTCTGGTCAATTAAATCTGGCCAACGAATCAGGTCAGAAAAATCAGAAATCGTGTCATCGATGATTCTCATTTTTGGCAGCGTGCGATGAATGAGCCAGAGTAAAGTGAGTGATATGTCTACGACCGGGTTTGTGATTTATACACATACCCCAGTATCCTAAATCATGATCATCTGTATGCCCCCCCCCCCCCAATAGTTGATATTTTTAGTTTAGGTTTCATAGAGGAAGGGTATATGAGCTGGCAGAGTGGCGTGTAAAGGTTGATAGGTTTGCATTGTTTGAGAACAAAGTACAGATTTATTGACCAACACCCCCTATTCTGAATAGTCTAGATTCAGACTGTTTTTGCTATGCACTTGCTTCAAGGTACGATGACACACTGTATAGGAACTGAACATCAGTACCAGTACATTTTCTGTGTCAAAATACATGATATCAGTGTGATGAAATATATAAAAATGGCAATAGCGTGGGCATCAATTTTCTACTCCCTTTGCTACGTGGGATTTCTTTCCTGCCAATCATTTGAAACCTCTGCTTATAATAACATTTTTTTTTTTTATGACAGTCCAGTATCTCATATCTGTCAGTACCTAAAAAATGTCAAGTTGTCTTGAGTGAAGTCTAGCATCTTATCAGCAACATGCATGATTTCTGCGCTTAAACTTCGACCAATACTTTGAGCTGGTTCCCTGCATTGTAATGTGTACATGACTGCACATCACAACCACCACTTCCCGCCATCTCCTCCTCTCTGTATGCACATGCAGTCAAATAACATAAGGTTGGATAGACTGCGGTACCCGAATTCAATTCTGCAAAAAACATTCATGAAAATATGTCTTTCCTTATAGATATGTGGGAGATATCTTACCCAGCATTGATCATGATCTTATGACTGAAAGAATGTAACTTGTACATAGGTCACTACGACTGACTATGTGCATTCTACAGTCATTTTGCCCTTACTATTACACATAAGACGGCACATATGCAGCTGTGATGTAGATGAATGCCATATCAGTTTTGTGTGCAGGTATGATACTATCGCACACAATATTACATGCTCTACCCCTATCCAGTTTGTCTGAACGACATGTAGTGCTACCTGTTTGGATTGCGGAAAGCGGGCGGAGACCGCAGCCACACTACACGCGATACAAAGTCTCTCTTTACATTCCCCATCAAAATGTCATCATCAAGAACAAATCAGATCGTTAATACTGGATGGATAAATGTTCACTTCTAGGAAGAAATGAAATAAAGGTGGCTGTCTGCGAGGCTTGACGGAGCTACCTAGCAACATGGAATCGTATGACATTGAAACAAGAGATTTGAAATTAATAAGAATATCCTGCAATGTGTTGTATATGAAAGCTGAGTATAATACTTTATATGCATAATTGCCTTTCTGCCCTATGTCGTGATAAATCCATCAACAAACAAGTCTTTTACTTACTGCCCTTATATGTGTCACCCAATTTTGTTGGAAAATAAACATTGTAATTTTATCCACTAATGATAAAAAAAACTAAGTGCTTTTGTATATTGTTTTATGTTGTCTATAGTTAGCTATACTGTAGCACAGCTCAAGTTCAGTATCAGGAAATTACACCCAGGAATAAAGGGGGAAAAAAAATATTTGCTTGCCGATTATCATTTCATTATCATTCGATTAACATCATTTCACAAAGTGCAGACCCACAATAAATTTTAACTAACGATGCTTCGGCAGAACACGTTGATCTGTTTTTGAAACTCTGAATTCACCTGTCTTTATCACTATTTTGATATCACTGAAATATAAGGAAGTAGTTCATGGGAACTCTTCTCTAGCTATCTGACATTCTTTTTGCAAAGGGCAACAACTCCTGGCCATCTTTGTTATAAAACAAAGTAAAATCATCCAGAAACTAACACAAAGGAAATCAGGGTGGGAAAATAAAACCAAAAAGCAATCAACCATAATGAACAGCACAAGCCGTTGTTTTTGAGAAATTGCGGACACACGGCTGTTTGCACGACACAAATAAGTCCTTCGTATCTGAATAGAAACTGACTGAGTGTGGAATAAAATCATTTGTTTAAATCATGGCCATGACATAATGAGTGCAACAAGGAACAAGGACTAGGTAATTCCCAGTAAACATAAGAAGAAAGAAATATTGTATGGTTTCAGGGGAGTGATTATTTTCATCGCTTCAGAGAAAAGAAAATTATTTAATAACAAACTGAGATACTACCCACTAGAATTTTTTTATTTTGTACAACTACATGAAATTTGGTATTGATGGCACACTAGCGATGTCTACAAACACATACTCGACATGCATAACTTCCATGTAAGCACTTCAGCCGTCCCCATGCTATAAAGAGACATAAAATGTAAATGAGTTACCTCTGCAAGTATGCGGGATATTTTTTTCCCCCTGTCGTCTCCGCTTTATCTATAATCCTGATCAACATGGGCATGCTGTGTGTATAATATGCTGTGGTTTGTTGGTTGTGCCTGCATGAGACACGCCTCCCTGAGTGGCTGTATTAAAGTCTATTAATATCATGTAGCAACAAGCTCTTAACCCTTTAGCATCTGAATATTCTAGGTACATAAGGGCCTACGGTCCCCTGGAAGGTACAACAATATCGCTCTCATTTCGACAACTTTCTCAGGATAATAGCTCACTGCATGTTTATTTTTGTCTATTATAAGTTATGCTACATGAAAGCCTATTATGACTTTACCAAGAGAATGGTGTGCCACAGAAATAATTCTGACATACTTTTGTTGACCTGTGACCTCTTTCAAATTACATGATTATATATTCTATATGAAAACAAAAAAAGAAAATGGGAAGGCATAAAACTACAGAAGAATGGACGGGTGGTTTAGGGAGTAATAAGACAGGTGGTTTCGGGCATTTTAGTTGCTGATGGGTTAAAGGTAAATAGACCCAGGATTCAAGAGGGATGACGTTGTTGCATGGACCATCTCCCACTAATCTGCCATGTTGGGTATGTCCAAATTAAGTTACAACATGTCAAAATGGTCGAAATAATATCAATCTCAATACATCTCTTGATTCCGCAATGGTTACCTAGCCTTACATCATCCGGTCATCGCATTGTGAAATGAAGATGGCGGCGGTCATAACGCCATTCAGCAGCGCCCTCTGTGTACCTTTAATGTGCGGATTTGCTGAACGCAAGTCTTTTAGAATTCCTCGAACCCCTCTCCCTTTTAGGACCAAAATGGACACTGGTGTTAGTCTCTGAATCAGGTACAGATTGATATTTCTTGATGCGGAAGTTCAACCATCATTTGTCCAGGCAGCGTTGTAAAAAAAAAAAAAAAAAAAAAAAAAATCTTATTCAAGATTCTGGATTTGACATTTTTGGCATGCACAAAGAGATTTTTGTGAGAATTAATCATAAATGACGCATACAACTCTGCACATTTGCCATTTTAGGGGTGGGGGGTGGGGGGAGGGGGGGATTGAAAACAACAAAAGGGGAAGTGAGGTGGGATGATCTCTGTACGAAAGAAACATACAAACAAAACAAAAACAAAACATGGCAGACCTACAAGTATGTAACCAGGGGATACAATGTATACCAGACAAGGAATAGGTCCATTTGATATTTCCATTTTTTTGTGTGTGTGCTCCTTTCAGAGATTTTCTGCCCGTCTGATTTTTTTTTTTTCCAGATTAAAGGCCATCTCCTTCGTAATTGTGAGTACTTGTGAAATAAAATGGAGCACAAGAAGCTGTGGTGAAGTGTATAGACAAGCCTTATAGAATATTGAAGTGATATACTTGCTATCAACACATCACACCACAGATAGAATAAGTGATATACACTTGAAGTTGTAATTTAGTTATTTTCTACGCACCGTATTTGACAGTGCGAAGCTGTATACCATATAATTAGCGGTGAGTCGTTGATTACCTTCCATACACTGTTTTGCAGTGAGGAGGGTGTGTAGACAAGCATTATGGGATACATAGTATAGTAACTAGTTACTTTAACACAATGTATTACAGTGTGGAAGGTGAATAGGCAAGCTTTTGAATATAGAACTACTGTATGGTGATTTTTTGTTTTCAACACACTGTATCATGCACAGTGCAAAGGTGTATAGACAAACATACAGTAACAGAATATTAAAGTAGTCGTCTATTTCGACACAATGTATTTCACAGTGTGGAAGGCGAACAGGCAAGCCATACAGAACAAGTGATTTGTTGCTTTCAACACGCCGTACTGCACGGTGTGTTTCTGATTACCATGGTGGTGTTAATGAGGTTACCTATCATGTGAAGTTGTAAACCACAGAACCACAAGGCACAGTTGTCTATAATCGTCTTTTGTCTCATAGGCAAGCCCTCAATCAAGGCACTCTCCTACACGACTCATTGTCAATTTCCTCGGTTGGCGAGATGCAGATTTAGCTTGGAATGACGTCAAGCGGACGACGAGCGACAAATCTCTTCCACGCTGTAAACTCAGGCACAGTACTGAGGCAAGAATAAAAATTCTATGCCCACAATATGCTAGACTCGTATTTCGAAGACAGGCTACTAATCAAAACCTGCATCACACACACACACACACACACACACACACACACACACACACACACAAACATGTAAACGAAATGATTTTCATGACCGGTAGATGCAATATACACATGTAAATGACATAATCAACATTTCTGAATACACAAAGTCACAAGTACGAGCCTTGCGTTCAGTAGATGCAACTGGGGCTATTTTACCGCTGATTTGATTCGTTGCCTTTTTTTCTCTATGTCTTTTTTTGATATTGAAAATCGCCTCGTGCTTCACAATGCATTACACAGGCTGCATGTGTCTGAATATGACATTTAACTACAAACTGTTGATATTACATACTTGGCAATATAACCTGCTGAGTGACAATGACCACCACGAGTCACGTATATTATCAGATTCTCACTTTAACAAGCGCGTAAGAATAAACACAAAGATTCTACGAGGGAAAACACGGAGGCACCTGAATCACATACCAGATGAACTTGAAAGTAATGGTGCACCTACTAATCGGAATCCATATTTTGTTGTTGTTGTTGTTATTCTTCCTCTTTAAAATTGTTCGTCAAACTCAGCCACGATAGTGTTGCTATTGGCTCCGTCCGTCTTAAGTCGTTTCTCTTTGGCGTCGTTTATGAAGCCCCAGACCTCAAAGACGAACTCCTCGGGGAACCCAAAGTCGTTGAAGTTTTCCTCGAAGGCCGTCATGAACTCCACAAAGTCATTCTTACCTTTAAACATGTCCACGATAGATGTCGCTGCAGAGTGTGGGAGAATGGACAGGGGGAGTTTGAAAATCATTTTCAGTAAACATCAACACTCTGTGCGTATATTATGCCGATTAACATTACGAACAATTCATTACAATTGTACATCTCACGAAACAAGATAAACTTTTTTTTTAATAGCAACATTTACAAATGCAAAACATTTCGAGATTTTACAATCACTGATATCGTAAGACTTAGGAAAAGGAATATGCTTTATGAATAAAAGTTACAATGATTAAAAGATCATTGTAATTTTCAAATTAGAACACTTGTATACATCATCATAATGAATTGCCACACCACAACTGATGAAATGTTTTGAAACAAAAACATGAAATCCCTCAGAGTCAAATGTTTCTTACAACTTTCAGCTCGATTTATTGAAGTCAGTTTGGATGTGGAGTAGAATCGAGTTTCCACACTGTTGAAGTGGATAATATTTTAGCCCCCAGTCACAAGGATCGGTAAACGTGACATCCTTGAGGACCCTTTGAACATATAATGTGAGTTGTTGGATACTATTACCATTGATATCGCAACAACGGTAGTGGAGTTCATTGGATCTACTGTGGTGCTTCTAATTCTCTCATTTTGTGCATACGTTGTATGTGTCTTTGTGTTTGCATTTGTGTGTCTTTGTGTTTTTGTGTGTCTTTGTGTTTGTGTAAGTGTGTGCATTGTTTGTGGATGGGGATGAGGTTGAGGAAAGGAAAATTGTTGTTGGAATCATTCACATGTAGATCTATTGGCTGTTTTATTATTATTATTGTTTTTATTACAATTATGGTCTGATTTATCAACGGTATATTGCACTGTAATCATTCTATTTTACTCTTAGTGTTGTCTTATTATTCAAGTGAAGATTGGTTGCTTCATTGTTATCATACTTTACGAGCAATGCTGTTTTATTTTACTTATGTCTTAAAAATTATTAAATATTATAGAATTGGTTGATAAACTGTTATTATAATTCATTGGTAATGTTGTTTAATTCAACTTTTAGTGTTGTATATCAAAAGAAGACCGATTGTTGTACTTTGACCTTCCTAAGGGAGTGAAAACTGCTCACCCAGATCGAGATCTCTGATTCCCATGTAACTCTCCAGACAGTCATCGACCTTGCGACAGGCGGCTTCTTCGTACTCTGTGGGCTGCAGAGTGATGGGAAAAAGTGTCAAGAGAAATGAAATATTAGATAGCGTGAGAATTAGAAAGAGTCAGAGAACGAGAGAATATGAAGAAAAAGATGAACGAATGCATGGATTGAACAAAACAGGACAAAGTCATGCTATAGTGTAGAGTAATGCTTGCAGAACTAATGGTCTGTTGCCAATTTGCTGTAATTCCAGACATATAATATAGTAAGACTGTGTATTGATGTTAATGCTATACAACTGTACGCTATCAACAGATACAACTGCACAGGCTGGTGAGGATCTGTATCCATAAATCCCACCATTTCTTTGAAAATATCATAATCATATGAACACATCATCAACAACAACATCATCATCAAACTAGCTGGGTCAAACTTGGTGCCAAGAGAAATGATCCATAGTTTGCCCTGCACGTATGAATGCTTACGAATGATTAATCCTACATATCTGCCTAAAACACTACCTCTTACAAGTATCATAGTTGCTACAAATAAAATCATTCATAGTAATATTAGCATATATCTCTACAAAATAAAATTGTTTTATATTGGACGAACAAAGACAAAGTATAACCAGTCACATGGCAGCATGTAGTCATACAGTACATTCTCTGCTATGTGTGCTTTTAAAAAAGCCTCTGAGGTTATGTAACTCTAAAAATCATATTGTAAATCTCATTGCATATTACGTGTGTTTGTGTAGTGTTTTGATATCTTTTTATGGTATTTCCAGAACACATTGATCGCCTTAAAAGTATTTTGAAAGTACAATGTATCCCTCCATATCTATCTTGGTTACAGTGCCATCACTTTAATATAGTACAATGCAGTGACATTTTTATGGCAATTCTTGGGGTTATTTATGATAGACTAATACTTTACACTCTTGATGCAATACATCTTGTAAGGGAATAATAAGGTCATAAACAATGACAAGATTTTAATCCTCAAGTGGTTGATTGGTTTTGAGGTAACAGTTCTATAGGAACTCAACTCTCCAGCCATAGATTCTTTCCACAACTCATTAGCCACAAGAATGAAGAGGTGCGCTTCAAAGAATATACAACCTCATTCAGTACTCTGCAATTAATTCTGCAAAATGGAACAAGCATTCTTGAACCTACAGCTGTATAATGATGAGTGAAATATTGCAATCAAACCATATACAATCTTGTAAGCACTGTGATATACGCAGGTATAAACTTGGCACTCTGTTGTATGCTCTTGTATGAGTTATTGTTGGTGACTGTTGCACGGTGGAGGATTAAAGGTCGTATATCACTTTTGCAAATGTCATGAAATTTTGCATGACTTTTAAAAGAATATTGTCGCTCAATGTTGTGTGTGAAATCTTACAGTTATACACATGAGAGTTTTTGATAAAGAAATGAAATGAAATACAAAACCTGATGTCACTAGAGAATATGCTCTCCATTTGTAACAAGAATAAGACATTAATATTCTCATCCTGGGGTCCGTATAAATTCACTGAAAATCTGTAGTACTGTTTCCCCCTCTATCAAAAACAAGTTTCCAGTAAATCCTGAGGATAGGTCTGAATTACCATCCTCTACAATATGAATGGAATCTAATGAATCTTATGAAAGGGATCTAATTTTCATGGTTGCAAAAGGGTCACATGAACTTTAAGGGAGTATTCTCTATAGAGGAAGTTGTTCCTTAATTCACATCTCTGTGGTAGGAAGTAATCAAGATGGCTGAATGCACCAATTTCCTTGCTATAGCTTGGCAGTAGTGTGAAGTATAGGAAGTTCTTCAGGCCGAGTTCTTGTGGCATACGAGTTTACTGAACTTCAAATGGCTAACAAAGTATAGCATACTATGTGCATTTACTGTCTCATAATTGACTTCATGGTTTCATTCTCATCTAAGGGCGGTGAGTTGGCTCAGTCGGTAGCGCGTCTGCCTCACGATCACGCGGCCCAGGTTCGAACCCGAGCCTGGACTGAGCAATGTTGTGTGTAAACATACCGTCCCCTCTAGCAAGAGGCAAAACACTCTGTCCCTCGGATAGGACATAAAATGGAGGTCCCGTGTATGAGAGAGTCACAGCTCATGCACGTAAAAGATCCCGCTTCATTCATTCATCGCAAAGAGCAGGGTGTCTAACCCGGTGAAGTGGTCCCACCCCACATCCAACTGGACCCCATGGAAGACCAGCTTAGTGTAGCTGAATATGGGCAATCCAGCCATCTTCACAGATGGAAAATGAACAACAACAACAACAACATCTTAAAATTGACATGCATATTAATGATCAATGATTGGACTGCAGTGGTGGATCCATTTCTATCCGCGCACCCACGGTGCCCCTCCCCCTTTTACTTTTCTGTTAAAACAAAAGAAATAAAAAGAAAAAAATTAGGGGGCGCGAGCGCCCTTCTCTAATTTTGTAAAGGTGCCTCCCCTTTATGGAATTCCTGGATCCGCCCCTGGGACTGTATGCTGTTGTTGAAAATCTTGGATACTATATACACATATGCCATTTCAATATTCCGCGATGGTTTTATTTTCACGAATTTCAGGGGTCAGGGGCTACATCAAACTCTGAATCTTAAATAAAACTTGCGAAAATATTACTCTAATCCCAACATGAATGTGAATGCGTGCATACTGTACATTGCTCTGTCCATTTGAATCTAACCAAGTGCTTGTTTTAAAGTTGTCAGGAAGTCCCGATTTACAAAAAATTAGAATCTATAAATCATATGGCATATAAACAGTCTATCATAATATCTCATAATTCAAGACATCTGGCATTTTTGTGAATAGTTATGAAATGAGAACATTAGAAATGGCTGGAGTGAGTGATAAGTATTACTGTAAACCAGACATTTTTGTGTGTATGTAATTTCACAAGGAGCCAAGATTCACACTTAAGTAAAATGTGCATGAAAAGTTTTGTCTGTGTAATGCTTTCTAATAGGTAGAGGCAATTGGCGAAAGTTTAAATCTGCAAAAAAATCTGTTGGTCCCAATTCGAGAAAGTTTCATGCCTTAAATGCTTTTGGTTTTACAGTCTTATCTCATCTGAAGAGAAAACTATATTCCCACCTTACAGACAATATGCATTGCATTTCTGTTACAAGAGGCAATATTTTCACAAAACTGAATTCATGTATACAAATGTAGGCCTATACATGTATCACTAAACTTGCAATATTAAACAGCCTCTCAATCAATGAAGAAAAAACTGAATTGCTTCATATATGTTCACGTTTCAGGAAAAGGAGTTTGCTTCCTCCGATAACGTTCAATGAGTTTATTCTTCGTCCTACTAGATGTGCACGCAATCTAGGGGTTCTTTTTGATGATCAACTGACTTTGATTGATCATATCAACAGTATATGTCGTACAGCGTCATTTGGACTACATAGAATTGGTTTAGGTAGACGCTATCTTGATCAATGTGCGACTGAACGACTTATACATGCTTTTGTAATGAGTAGAATTGATAATTGTAATGGATTGTTATATGGCTTGTCAGATTCAATGTTAGGTAGACTACAGCGAATTCCAAATTCAGCTGCAAGATTGGTTACCCAAACTCACACATATGACTCTATTTCTTCAATATTACACAAGTTGCACTGGTTGCCAGTCAAAGATAGGTTAGTTTATAAGTTACTTGTAATTGCATATAAATGTCAACATCAGTTAGATCCTCATTATTTGCAACAGCTCCTCCAAGAATATCAACCTTCCAGACAACTTCGCTCAAGCACCGAACAATTGTTAAAACCGGTTCATGTATCGACTAAGTCATACGGTCAACGATCATTTCAATATTCAATACCTCAACTTTGGAATCAGCTCCCTAATGATATCAGAGAATGTTCATCATTAGATCAGTTCAAGTCTTTATTGAAGTCTCATTTGTTTGTAAAGTAACCATTGCTCTGTAAATTGTTTAATGATGTGTTTTAAGTTGATATATATGTAATTTTCTACTTTGTATTGTGTGTTCTTACACATGTATAATCTGTCTTTTCTCATTTCTAAAAGCGCTTAGAGACTTGAATGTAATTTGCGCTCTATAAAAATGGTTTATTATTATTATTATCATTAATATTTGAAGAAAAAAAAAGATGATGATGACCTACATGTACAAAAATCGAATCAATTCAATCCTCTTTCACCTATAATGTCAACAAAGTCATTCAGTACAAATTCAGAAATATGCACTCAGCCTGAAACATCTGGAAATGGTTCCCAAAACACATTGTGTCTCCCCGCATGTTGACACGGCAGGGTGTGAACAACGTTTACCTTGTGGGTCAAAGTGCATGATATATTTCTCTGTGCTCTTTTGTCTTCGATGACAAATAATACAAAAATGTGCATTATACTATTCCAAACACAGGCAAATCAGCTGACAAACGGCTTATGTAGAATGCATTGTCTATGCATAAAGATCACATATGTACTGTAATAGAGAAATCTTCTAAATAGGAGATGCCATAGGAACAGGATATTTGCTTCTCATATTATGTTCCATACATGTGCCACACTGCTGTACATTGCACATTGCATGTGATTGCAGACGCTAACATTGTAAACAGCATCAGAGCACTGGAAACAAAATATTTTTACCTTTCCTGCAATAGAAGACATGTTTTGTAATACAATTTTGGAAAAACAGCATTTTCCATGAAACCTGTAGTATTTTTTTCCAAAAAAAAAAGGCAATACAAAAAAGATGAACTGCACAAAAGTAACAGTTAGTATAGATCTCTGTGTGATATGCCATGCATTGTACGCAATTACCAGTATGTGTAACATAACGACTGCGCTTGAGAACATAATATTGGAGTCCACCATCGACAAAACATCTTTGAATCATTCTTTATCATCAATTACAGGTGTACAACTGTATATCATGTACTGTACATGTACATGTACAGTTGTATACTTTGTACGACAGCCTAATGTGAGGTCAACATGGTGGAATTGAGGGTCAAAACTGTTATCACCGGATTTTACATGATGACCGTGTATCCTTGCATGCTATAGAAATATAATGGATCACGCAAACCTACATTGTGTACACATTCACTGTAATCACCCTGAGCAGCTAAAGCTCACATGCAGCTTGATGAATGCACAGACCCTGGCCTGGCTTAGTAACCATTTGATCAATATTTCCATATTGCATTTTGCTCACCATAATATATTAAAGGTAATATGTGATCGTCAGGCAGAGCTTTGAGCATTTGACATCAAAAACACATCAACAAATTTTGCTAGATTATCTCAACATTTTTAACACTATCATTACTCATATGTACCGTTTCTTGTACACAATAATTAAGTAATAATAGTCATACAGTAGCAGTGGTATCAGATTATACAAATTTGTGTTTGCCTTAGAATGTAGCATTTACTTGTAGTAACTTGTTCTTACTTCTTTCTTCTTTATTGTTTTAGATTTCAATTTCATCAACCCAAAAGCAACAAATATACATGGGGCTCTATGTCATCAGTCTTGAAGAAAACTTCAGCCAGTTTCTCCTGAAATTAATCTTTACCGTTTCAAAAATCACGTAATGGCTGGAAGAGAAATTAAAAATAAAACTCCATATGACCCCATATGACAGTCTGAAGTCCTTTCTTGCTTCTTATTACGATCTACAAACCATACATGATGAATACATGCACATGTACAAATATGTTTTTCCTAAATCTATCTTAAAAAAAAAAACAAAACAGTCATCGGTAATGAGAGAATAAAAGATATCCGTGACTTGTCAGGCAAAATGTCAATGGTTTTGCTCCATAAATTTCATCAGATGTTTTAATGGTACCTGCACTCCCAACACATCTATTACAGTAATGATCATTCTCTGACACTCTAATTGAAGCCATAAAGTGTAGTAATTATGAATAGCCTGAACCTGCATGAGAGAAATGGTTAGTCTATGCAAAACAGACCCAGACGATAACATGTACAGTCGAACCTCTCTTATCCGGCCTCCCTTTATCCGGATCTCTCCATTATACGGATGCAATCTCGCCGTGATTTCTTTTTTTACATAATTACGGGAGGAAAGGGGGATTCCCAACTCAATCTAACAATGGCGACCTACAGTCGACTTTGCCGAGCCGTGATGATCGAATTTTGAAGCGTAGTTTCGTCGACTCGTACTGTTTATTTTCAAGATCTACTTGATATATTTCTTAATAATTATTTAGGTAAATAATCCCAAGAATTTATAAAAGAAAATGATTTCATTCTTGCAAACACGAACTTCTATTTTGGAGTCTGTTACTGAGTGTAACAATGAAAAGGTTGCAGTATACACATTACTACATGTGGTACTACAATGGGCTACATCAGTACATGTGTACAAAGTATATGTACATGTATAAAGCATTGAGTCTCCCGTATCCGGCCAAATCCCTTATCCGGATGAGCCCCGGTCCCGACTTGTCCGGATACGAGAGGTTCAACTGTACATAATGTTCGAGACAACTTTAATGCCCTTCTCATGAAATTCTCAGCCGACGATGTGTTGCACATTGTTTCATGACCAACCATAGTTTGGAGTGTCTGGTATGTAAAGGAAAATATGATGCTTATATTGTCACCATGTCGTTTTCAGTGGTTGTTGTGCTGTTGATATAGCACCAACACATTCACAAGCGAGGTGAGCGCAAACCAACTGTGTCCGCACAAAGGTTGGCTAAAATAATCTGCAAAATTGATAATAATCAGCCGATAGAATAATTTCCCTTCTCAAAATTGAATTGCAACTTTAGTCGATTGATATGTGGATGTATTTTGAACAAAATGGTGTGCAGTTTTCATGAAATATCTACTGAAAGGACATTTTGTGTACCAGTCATGTCAAAATGCACAGCAAATCACTATAGATGCGATACCATGAAAATTCTTCCCTGATAATTTACAAGCCAGGAAATATATAATTGGAACTTATATGACAAACCATTGAATAATTGTGTACTGTCAAGTCACTTTGACCAAAAGAGTGCTACAGTGTAAATTTAAGTTCGATCACCGGTGCAATACAATGACAAGACACAAAATCATTAAATTTAAAGTGCAATACATGACTCAACAGTAAAATTTTTCTTTGGTGGTCCATTCCAGCCACTATGAAATCTTTGAATTTGAAATTTGGGTGGACCGAAAAAGAAATGTAGAAGTCCAAAATAAAAAGAAATGCACAATTTCATTTTGAAGCTTAGCTGCCTGACTGAGCTACCAACAGATACAATGTAGCCCTTTTGAAAATCTGGTGCCCCGACATCAATTCTTAGAGGCCTGGGCCACCATGCCAATGGCCAAGGTTAATGTCAAGCCATGACATGTAATAAGCATTTTTCAAAAGCTTCTTTGGACACAGCTTTGCTGAATGGTTGTGATTTTTACAACCAATTGCTATCTAGAAGCAAAATTTGGTAATTTATATGTCAAGAAATTCAGATGGGTCCCTAAAGACCCTTTTGCTGAGCTTGCCCCCCCCCCCCCCCCCCCCCATGGACAGACTCCATCCATCTCCCATGATGACCAGTTGCTCACATCTTTTGTAAAATTTCCCTAGCACAGCAAGAGGGTCTTAGAGGGTCTTGGTCAAAGGCTAACTGTCATTTACAATGGAAACTGATTTGGTTTCTCCATCACAACACACTCTTTCACAGCAGTAGACTTTATGTGGCTTTCACTCTACACTGTACCTTATTTACATGATATGGAATATCTTGCATCAACTCACGCCCTGGGTGCACACACACGCAAAAACAAAACATAAACAAAACCTCTCAAAGTATTCTAAAATTTGTAAGGAAACCATCATCTCAAAATTGAGAAATTATTCGGACAAAAAAACTAGCAATTTCTCGCAAATATAGCACCTCAAGAAATTGGCAACACGTTGAAACACAGGCAAATGAATAGTATCCACAGTAATTCTGCTAGGAAGCACACAATATCCTGAGACGTTCATGGAATGACTTGCCCTTCAATGGATAACAGACAATAATTAAACATCTTGGAGTGTCTTATCAGACTAAAATTTTACTTTTATTAGTATTACTGCTCATTTTCTGTTCAAAATATAACTTTGGGTTTGGGAGCAAATTTCCACAATTACACTTAAAATTCATGTTTTCAGAGCTTTGCAACCGAAACATGAAACATGAATTAACATGAATTTGTTATTTCTATGTGGTCTCTTGTTACAGGTCTCATTTATGTCAACAGACAAATAATTCCACAATTTAATACAGGAAATACTCCACTTTACTTTTAAAAAAGTCAGAAAATCAAATCTATCCACCGGACTACAATTTCCACCATACATAGTGTACATTGTATGCAGGTTTGCAATCAGGCTGCATAGTAATCAATAATTCTGGCTACAGCTACAAGTAGCTGTGTTACAAATCTCACCAAATATTGGCTGCAAGTCGAACTTGAATGCAACCAATTTACATTCAAGGACGGCGGACTGGAGTTTTTCAAACCCCCCCCCCCCCCCCTCGAAAAAAAAAACCCCAATAATGATAATCACTACCTCGTCATTTTCTGCTAAGCATATCAAGGACACAAATGACATGGTGGTCTGTTTGGGTGGGAATTCCACGACATAGTTTCCTTATCAAGTGCGTTTGCTGGTTTCATATTTATTTAAACATCGATTAATATTGAAACGCTATACACAATGAACCTTTTTTTTCTTCTTTACCGTTTGTGTTTTCTTTTTGCTTGTCAGTTCAAATTGAAATACAATTGCTTTCATACATATTGCACAGTCTCTACCATGCAATCTATGCATGTTGCTATATTAAAAAGCAGGTACAATGCATTTTCATGCAAATTTTATATTTTCCAGGATATTGCTATTACACCTTTTCTTGACAAAGAATATTCTATACCATGACATCAACATTAAACAACAAAAGGTCAAATGATGAACAACATGTACAGTAGGCCTGCATGTACCTGTTGTAAATTATCAAGCATTTGATTGGTTAATTGCTGAAGTATTGCAGAGCACTTCATATTGGTTGATTTCATCAAGATTACGCCAAGTACACTTATAAAGCTAACACAGGCGCTGCTTGTTACTGTTATAAATTAAATACAGAGGTTAACTTCAGTGGCCACACATTACACATCACATCTCAGAACAGAGAGAAAGGAAAAAGGTAGCTTATAAATTTCCTTCACTCTATATTTTTTGTTTTCAGTGATCTTTTTATTAATTCCATTTCCTTTGAAAATATAACAGTTTCAAAAAAAAAAACAAATCATATTGCACATATAGCGTGTAACATTTGTCATAAATGTTCATGCATGTACGAAACATACATGTATTCCATGAAAACAAGAATAATCATTCAATTCATTTTAAGGCAGAAATCAAGCAGAAAAAAAAAGGATGAATTATCCTCTTTATGCTAGCACTGTCTCGTTTGTGGCTAATCAGTTCTTGTATCTTCTTCCACCCCCCCCCCATAAGTTCATAGTACACCTGAGTCTGTACGACAACAATGGTTCGACAGATCATAAAGATAAATGTGTATGTGTATGTGTGTGTGTGTGTGTGCGTTAAGACATGAATAGAAATATCATACTTTTTACTCATATCTGTATTGACGTGTGCACTGCCCGTACTTGACTGAAAAAAACTACATAAGTACGGTATGCACTGCTTGCAAGCGTGCAGTTGAAAGTCCTTCATTTTACCAATCTGTGCATGACATTGCATGGTACAGTACAAAAGTGTATACTGCATAATGCTGGCATTGTGCATGTATGAGCATAAAAAAACAAACAAAAACAAAACCAAACAATCAAAAAGACAAGAATAGAAGTAGGCCTATATGTTCATACATGTATTACTGATGTGAAAATGAGAAACATAAAATGTGACATAATACAAATGCAAATTGTGATATCAATGGGACTGAAGGGGAAGGTTTTCCGCACACTTGGTACGCAAAAACTATGGTGTACATGGTTATTCAAACACAGTTGAGGTGAGACCACGCAAATGACTGGGCACTTTGTGTGCTGCAATACTTCAGTACACAGAGAATGGTGTTTTGTCCACTAACAATGTCCGGTCTTTGCACCACTGCAATCTGTGTGTTTGTGCAGTGCACAATATCTGAAAACCATAAAAATGTGTATTTGTGTAAAGAACGCCAGGAAGATGGTGAAGTTATAACCTTCTTTGTAAGATATCTCGTGACATACAGATTGTATTTAGCAACTTCTGCACGTTGTACCTTCTTGTTTTCTGTTGTACCTTCTTGTTTTCTGTGACAAACAAAATGAGCTCTGAATTTAAATGACGTATCGTATTCATCTATTATTAGGTTTTCTACAGGGATGGATTGTTGTAGAGCAAATCATCTTAACAACAGAGAATATGAATTATTTCCTTTTTTTGTGACAACTTTAGTTTTCTTTGGTTATATGGGCAACACACTTTGGACTTTCAAAAATTCAGTGTTTTCTTTTCTCAAATTTTGCCAGTCAACCAATATTTTGCAAAATTAACAACTCTAAAAAGTATTACCTATCTACCATTACACAAATATGTCCTATTGTCTTCACGGTGGGATATTGCTAATTGTTCTCTTGAAAAGGGATTAGTACTTTGCTTTCATTCTGTCAATGTGGTTCTTGATAAAAACAAAACAAATCAACCACAGTTTGTCTTAAGGTTCCAATTCACTAAATATCAAACTAGTGAAATATATGACACACATAGTATATCCAGCTAACCATTTTGTATCAAACTGTTGTACAGAACGTGTAACTCTTTCATTTTCTGATGTAATTTGACTTTGTGTTATGATTTTAATGTTTTTCACATGAAATGAGTGATGGGGTCTGGAAAACTCTGTAGTATTTACACAGAGTGACATATTATACAAATAATGAATGTTTATGAGTGCAATGGACAGAATATTTCATGAGGTAAGAGATAAAATGATCCATTCAACGAAGCGCAGCCAAGTTGAATGGATCAAAGATTTCATCTTTGACCAAATGAAATATTCTGTCCATTGCATGAATGAAAAACATTTATTATTTGTTTTATGTGATGCCTGAAATAGATCCTTATCATTTGAAGTTCTATTAATTCAGAAACAAGAGAGAGTGCTCACTGAGCGCTTTCCAATACGCGAGCACGCTGTCGCATACACACACTGCAAACGAAAGCGTTTTACACGCGTCGTGTGCCGGGCTCTCTGCATGCGTGCAATGGAGCAAATCGTATGGATCCAAAATTGCACGGTACATACGTTGTATCTTATGGAGCCACAATTGCATGGGTGACGACGTCATAGTGAAATGGGACAAATGGGACTAATGTATCGTCTATCATCTGCCGGAATTTCGAAGCTAAATGATCAAAGGAAAGGCCTGAAAATAGCATTTTTCTGGGCCATGTTTGGCTCGCCAGTCAGCGACTTTAGGATCCTTTTGTTGTAGCGGGTCACAAATGATCAATGTCAAACAACCAATCAAATGACAAGGATCTAAGCTGTATTTAGGCGTTATATAAACACGTATACACATGGTTGGTTCTTACCAGTGCTTGGACCTTGGCGGGGCCTTTGCTGTATAACCTCAAGGTTTCCTTCCCTGTCTTGATGTTGTTGTTGCCAGCAGATGCTGCCTTGCTGCCCCTTGGCGCAATCTCATCTGAAATTAATGAGTTCAGAGCATATTGATGAAAAAAATAATATCCACACAGGGGGAATATATTTCAAGGTGATTTACTATAATCATATGGGCATTCCTTTGAAACTAGAGTACGGGAAATACATCATGGTTGGATGATGATTTTTGACCCTGATTGACATTTAGCATTTGGAAAGATTTGTTTAAACAAATCATGAACATGATTATTTTTTTTTTTCAACTACAGTAGGTCTTCAAGATACCAGTACTTTTTAAGTACAGCTTGTACAATGGGAATGCCATGAAATCCATGCCATGTCCGACATCAAATGGGCATGTACAACTGAGCAGAGCAGAAATCAACCATTCCATGATCTAAAACCTCTAGGAATATATACTCCACAAGAATTGAATATATTACGAAATAGTTAGATACTGTTTACAAGTTTACAGAATAAATGAAATTCACCAAACAAATTTTCTGCAAGTGCTGTCAGAGTAAATGGTGTTCAATTCTCAATAGGTTTCAGACGAAAGGAGACTTGTTTAGTCAAAATTTGCAGTTAGTATGAGAGTGTGTTGTTGGTTTTTTTTTTTATAACAGTACTCTCCATTTTGAATCTGTGGGAAAATTCATGGCTCCTAAAAGAAATTTTCAATACACAGTCTGTACAATTAGAAATTTCAAAAAGATCATCCACAGTAGCTCTCTATTGTATTCTCAAATGATTTTTCTTTTGCTAGAGCCATTTTGACTGTACTCCCACTGCAACCCCATGTACCTTAGCAAAAGTGCATCATGCAATACAAAAACAGTATTTTTCATAAGAAAAATCTTTTTTTTTTCCTTCTTGCCTGAATCCCAAATTAATGACTACGGATTCAGCGAGTTGAAAAACCCACAAGTATCACCAGCGTCAAGCAGTGAAATGACGGAGTAAGACAAAACGATGAGGTTGCCATTGGCAACAGACAGTTAGTCTGACGAGGGGGATAAAGACAGATTTGTGATGCCCAGGGGTTGCACACATCTTTACACAATGCCATATGATATGAACTCTGTGTTGGTGAATGTCATAATCATCAAGTGTGCGGTATAAAAACCTTCTTTCCTCAGGTTCAAGGATAATTGTGGAACATTCTGTTGGGACTGTCACAAAATACAAAATTGGGTTTAATACAATATGTTAAAGGCATTATTTACCATTGCAGATGAAACAAAAACCCAGCTTTAGTGCTTCAAAATAGTTCGAAAATGGGAGTTGGGGATAGAAACAACCAATGTAAAATGTTACTTTTTGGGGAGATGATGAGAAACCTCATTATGAAATATGAAAGAGGAGTATCTGAAACAAGCGATACTATTAAAAGGGGGAACCCACCTTTTATTAGGATTGCCTAGTATACTTTGTTTTTGGATATCTCAGCCATTTCAAAACTGATTTTCATCAAATAAACTCTGAATTCCTATTCAAATTGTATGCTTTGTAACATTACATACAGTGATTTTTCTAATTATCTCACAAAAAGTTAAAAGCTGAATTCTCGCCTCAACCAATACTACACCATCCCTTTAACAGTCTCTATGAATGTAAATTCACATAAAAACAAACAAAAATGCACCAGAAAGAACAATGGTTTTTTTTGTATGTCTGACCTGCATCTGATGTGCATGTTGCATGCACATATCATTATCAATTAACTACAAAAATCAATCCTTGATGTACATTGTAGTACCGTACCCATGTTCTGTGCTATAGTGTACCTAGTTTCATCAAAGGTCACTACTGAAAGCATGCCAGAAAAGGCCAGCAAAATGAATACACAAAATGCTTGAACCATCACTACCCTGCTCAGAGAAAGATTATGTGCATTATTAAAGGGGTAGTACAGTATTGGTGGAGATGAAAATTGGGTTTTAACTTTTTTGCGAGATACCAAGAAAATACTTGTGAAATAGTACAGAGCATACAATTTTAAAAGGAATTCAAAGTTTATTTGATAAAAATCGGGTCTGAAACATCCAAAAACAAAGTAAAACAAAACGATCGTAATAAAGTGTGGGTCCCACACTTTATCAGGATCGCTCTGTTTTGGATATCTCTGCCATTTCAAAACCAATTTTCTTCAAATAAACATTGAATCCCTCTTGGAATTACATGCTCTTTCATATTTCATAAGAGGTTTCTCACTATCTCACCAAAAAGTGATAAAAACCTGAAGTTAAGTCTCAACCAAAACTATACGATCCCTTTAAAGTACAACGTTTGTCTACATTCATCTCATTGGAATGAATATGTGACATGTCTGCCCACACATGTGTATAGACATTGCACTCACTTTTAACTCAATTTCCTACATTGTACAGCACATTCCCCTTTTGATATACTGTTGTACGATGTGATACTGCAGTTGAATGAAAATCATTACATCACTGGTAATGTTTAAAATTTGCAGACATATTTTGTGTACAATATATGCGGTGAGAAATACCGGTTCTGGTCTGCTTTAGGACACACTTCATTGTTCTCCATTGGATGTCTGATTTAATTGCTCTTTCTTTCTGTTATTAATTGTAGTGTTATAACATTCTAAAACTGCTGAATCATCTAAAATTTAATCAGTGCCTCCCTATGATGATTGTCAATATTTTGCATTGTAAAGCAAACAATCCCCTCTTTTTTCAAGTTAATCAATTATCCATAGATCATTTGCTCATTTCATAAAAGGGTATGTGATGCTTGGATGTTGCTGTAATTGCAGAATTTACCATGGTAATGACTCCAATACAGGCATCTGATAGGTTACTCTGCGATTGTTGCAACAGTTATGCTCTATTAACTGAGCATTGATGTGATCGACAACATAATTGGCCATTTACTATGAATACAGATTGCATACAATGTACATGTGCAATGTAGTTTCAATGTACAATACAGAGAAGTATTGTATGTCATACTGACTGAAAATAATCCAGCACTGACTGGTTTAAGTCAACTTGAATGTATAATTTATCTCCTGTATCCAGAGGTCTTTGCATTGATAGTCCCTTGTGTAGAATCCGACTGTTATATGCCCCAAAATATGCAGTTGACAAGACTCATGGTGTGACCCACTTCAGCTAGCAAAAGTTTTAATCTAAAGGGTTGGTTCACACTGGTAATTAGAAAAGCACTCTGAAAGCACAAACCTCCGGCAAGCCAGCAACTCATTTCCACCCTTACGCGTACATGCATGCAATTTACCTCCTTGTTTTTGTATACATGTACATCATTGTATGGCACCTTGCCCGAGCAGAGCACACGCTTTAGTGCGCGGATAATGTAAACCTCCAGTACGCGCAGCTTGTACCCCAAGTTCATTGACCTTATATGCCAAAAGATGAAAAATCCTTCAAAAATCCATAAAAATTAGATCACTACTAAAATTGAAAGAGGTGTTCCTTGTGTCAATATTGACTTTTTCTGCAAGTTTCATTTTAATCCGTATGCAACTTTTTGAGTTATTTTGCACTTGTAAAGAGAAATCAACGCCTATGATCACCTCCTTCCTTGGCGAAGGTAATTATCATAATTACAATACCTCTGAACCCTTTTCTTGGAAATACACGATTGCCTCCCTTTACGACTCAAAAGAAAAAATCTATACATCAATAGAGAAAGGTTTTTTTTTTTTTTCTTCTTCTGATCTACATCTGCAAATGTGACCAGTGGAAGACGAAAACACGAGTCAAATAACTCAATGTTTACTTTTTACAAGGTTCCAATATTTGAATTGAAGTGATTTGTGTTTGCTAACCATCACATACATCCATATGACATGTATCAGCACTAGTATATCATAAATTTCCAAGCAGGTAACCTGATATTCAATTGTAACATACATGGAACCTGCCAGCTTTAAAATTCAGGAAATAGAAAAAACTGGGAGAAAATTATTGACCAAAAAAAGAAATTAGAATTTCAGCAAAATCTCATACATCACTATAATAGCATGTGTTGACAATGTAAGAACTCAAGGTTGAGTGAAACTTCCTCTTTCCTAAGAAAAAGGAACATTCCCACCAAACAGGATCAGTTTGCAGGTATGTTAGAAATGATATTGACATTGCTCTCCCCACCTCACCCCCTCCCACAAAAAAAAATAATAATAAAATCTAAATTCATGTCTGTGCCACACATTTTTCATCAGTGACATATGATAGATTTCCCCAAGAGATGGCACAATACTTACTGAATGCTTTGTGAGGCTTTACAAGCTTCATAGTAAACTCCTGGCCAATGGGTAAATCCTTTAGTGCCCTCGCGACCTCGAAATGCCGGCAGCCGATCATGCTGCGGTCGTTGATCATCACCAGGTGATCGCCGACTTCGGCGTAGCCGTTCTGCGCCATCACTGATCCTTCCTTGATCCGTTTCACAAAGGCGAAGCCAGCACCATTGTCCGTGATTGTGAGTCCCAGAGCAGCTTCGCTCTTCTCTACACATATCTCATACTTCTGCCCCTTGATGTGCGCGTATATCGAGTCGCTGAGACCAATTTGGCCACCCAGTAACTTGTCCATGTCTACCTTGAATGTGTTCAGTGTGCAAAATATGATCTGGGAGGAAAAAAAAAAAGACACGTAAATCAAAGAGTTGTAGCAAAGTTCAGAGCTCATTCAGTTTGTAAAGTTAACAAGCTAGTTAGGCCCTAGATGTAATCTTGTTACATGAATGTGGAAAAATGCAATGTAAATTGAATAAATAAATAAAAAATATGCCTGCATTATGAAACCTCCCAAAACAATTGTCAACATTTTATGCCATTACTGATTTGGAAAACTATACATGCATAGAGTATCTTCCATTGTCGACTAGTTGGTCATCTGTCTCTACACCACATGTGCTGATAACATTGATCATGAATGCAAAGTATATTTGTTGCTTCGAGGAACATCCCTTCTTCATATACATTTTTAATACTGATCATGACATGATTTTTACGTATAAATTATTACCTTTCAAAAATTTGAAAAACCTCCAATTTGCTGAAAAAGCCTTTCATTTTACCTAACTTCAGTATTTCTTTGTCATAAAGTTTACACCTTGTAATCATGAAAAAATGCCTCCAAGTTACTAAAGAGTACTTCATTTAATAATAAATATAATGGGTACTGTAGTTATGGGTAAACTCGGCCCCAGAGCACACATTACATTTACAAATGGCCGAGTTTACCCGCTAGGTCGAGTTTACCCATAACTACAGTATAACTGCAATCGAAAGTAGAATGTGACATTTTGAAACACATTCTCTCTGGAAATTTGATAAGGCCAAACATGGCCCACAACATACTTCCAATACCTTCTGAATGACATGCATGTACAATTTAAAATGAAGGGCTACACAATTAATCATTCATGGAGTATAAATCCATGATAAAGGTTATAAGTTCATAAGTTTTTCACAAGGCGACACTACTACCAATTAACTTTTATTTTCTATTCCTATTACTATAAGATCTAGATTTAATTCATGATCTGGTTGAACAATGTGCCCTGTCAGTAAATATATTAAATGGCTACAGCATTACCAGTGAATATGCTAGTTTTATATAATTTGTGTTTTTTAATGCTACATGTACAGTTGTATTTTTTTATACTTCTTTTAAACTGCAGTGTTTGTAACTAGTTTTGTCTATTCAACATCTCAAAGACCTTTCATCACCATGATCACGTTACCTGATCTGCTGGCATGGAGAATGCCTGCCCAATTTTGTCATAAAGTTCTTTGACATTTGTAAATCCCTCTACTTTTCCAGGGGGGCTCCCGTGTGCTAGGAATGCGTTGAAAACGAGTCTCCTAGGCGTGGGGGGCTCATAAACTTCTGTCGCCTGTCTCCGTGCCGGTGACTGCTGTGATGCACCACCACCGCTGCCCCTACCGGATGGCTGCATAGCGTCGTTAGCTACCGTTGGGTTGCCCGACGGACTCCCGTACGATGGAGCAGTGGTTGGTGGTGGTTCCCCTGCGCCGTTATAACTCGATGGGTTCGTCACCGGGTCCGCGAACCCTCCTCCGTGCTTTTTCTTCTCCGACTTCTTCTTCTGGAAAAACGGCATTTTGGACGAAACTTTCTTCCTCACCGGTTGTCTGCGATAGTTATTCCAACAAATACGAGAGAATATTCCTTATCTGCTCATCAGAAGTCCACAAATATTCGCCAGGATATTATCCGGAAATTGGGTGTCAAATACCATACCTATCATTCATTCATATCACTCGTCGAAATCAGTTAATTTACGCATGCGCAGAGGGAAAATGAGGTCAGCGAAAAGTGCACGCCCTCCCAATCAACAGGTGGACGTGTACGGTTCGGCTTGTTGATGATGTTCTTGTGTCGATTAGGAAATAACAGTTTATGGTTTTCCTCGCATATGACCATATATCCGATTGTTCCGATATGAAGCAGTGATTTATCTCTACACTAATGAGCTTCGCGGAAGAGAGTTTCAAAAGAAATCGATTATGAATCCTAAGGATTTCGTTGACAAATTGTTTTACCAGGCGACCTTGGGCCTCGAGGGTCGAATTCATCACTTCTCTCGAGGATAACAAAACAGAAAGTGTTGATACTACTCAGCTTGTTGATTGCTTCAGAAATCATTCAGAGGATCAGATTTCCACTTGCATGGGTGTTTCGCTCCTGCATTGGTTAATGATGAAGGAATAAAAACTAAACTTAAAGGGCAAAGATAGTTTCACAAGTGGTTTTATGTAGGTTGCGTGTATATGAAGTCAATTCTATTGTAGGGCCTATGCATCTTAATTTGATTCCACATTTTCTAGAATGAATGTAGAAAGAAAATTCTCGCTTTAACCTTCCTCAGTTGACGGTGATATTCTTTTAATATCTTAGCTGTCATTGTCATGTATCTATTCATGATTTTGTCTTACCAGTCTATGTGCACAAAAGCCTTATATGTCGATGACCAGTAAATGAAGAAAAAGAGGTGAAATAATTTGTGCAAACATGTTATATAGAACACTATGGGGGAGGGGGGGGGGGGGGGGGAGAGGGGTGGCCTCTTCCCGAAACATATTTTCTTCAAACCTGTTCTTGGTATAAGAGAGTAATACATGTTTGAATGTCCTCCTCAGCAGATAAGTTCTGCCTGTGCCCAGATATTTGAGAAAAGTGAAAATGAGTGAAATTTTGAGAACAATTAAAGCAAATAGCGAGAAGAGAGTTCTGCTCAACACCTAGATCACACAGAGTTACCAATTTGTCTTACCAGATACTTTCTTAACTTTTACAATTACACTGTTATAAATTTTTGTATGTATCCAATTTTCCCACCCAAAATGTCACAATTGTGATATTCAGTTTTCATACAAAGTAATGTAATATCAGGATGGAATTTCCCTTTAAGTAGTTGTGTAGGAATTGATGAGCATTCTCTTTTCTATTCATCAATTCATCTATTCACTCATTTATTTTTCAATTTATTTATCTACCTACCTATCTATCTATCTATTTATCTATCTATCTACCTATCTATCTATCTATCTATCTATCTATCTACCTATCTATCTATCTGTCTGTCTATCTATCTATCTAACTATCTACCTATCTATCTATTTATCTATCTATCTGTCTATCTATCTATCATCTATCTGTCTATCTATCTATCTATCATCTATCTATCTATCTATCTATCTATCTATCTATCTATCTATCTATCTATCTGTATAAATGTGTACATGCTAAAATGTTCATATATCTGTATCTTTCTATCTATTCCCTTTCTCTCTCCCTCTTTATCTACATTACACACACACACACACACACACACACACACACACACACACAGTACACACACACACACACACACACACACACACACACACACATCCTATATTTCTAAATTCAGAACAGGAGAACATGCTCTGTATTTTTTTTTTAATATCAAAGTGTAATTCCACTCCATATTTTTGATCTCCTCAAATAAAGTGAAGTGGGACATTGTTGTAATGAGGTTGGATATAGCAAGACACCTTAAAGGGGAAATCCAGCCCAAATATAAGTTAGCCTGATTAGAAAGAGTAAAATATTACGAGTTCAACAGTATAGCTTTGATTGAAATCGGATGAAAAATAAGGAAGTTATGGCATTTTGAAGTTTCGCTATTTTGGGGGAAACAGTTCTTGAACAGTCAATATGAATATGCAAATGGCAATATGAATATGCAAATGGAAAAGTGAGCATGTCATTCCCTCACAACTTGCCATATAGTTTGTATATACAATTTTGGAATTTCCAGTTTTTCATTCAAACGCAATTATGCCAGAGGCTCAAATCCTCGTATATCTAAATGATCACTATTCTAAAGTTATTTAACCAGGAATAACATCATGTTTCAGACTTCAATGACAGAAACATTGAATTTTCATTTTTTTTTTTTTTTTGTACACGATCAATGGAAAATTGTGAGGGTATGACAAGGTTAGCTCACTCATTTGCATATTCATATCCACTGTACACGAACTGTTTTGCAGAAATTAGTAAAACTTCAAAATGTCATAACTTCCTTATTTTTCATCCGATTTCAGTCAAATTTTTACGGTTGAAGATTTTACTCTTTTTTATCAGACTAGCTTATATTTGGACAGGATTTCCTCTTTGAATAAAGAGGAAATTTGCAGGTCCCATTCCTTTTACATTCTTTTTGTTTTTATCCCTGCTATATAACAAGATGCCAGATATAACAAGGAAATTTCACTGGTCTCAAGCAGCTGGTTAAAAAGAGGTTCCCCTGTACAATCAAACAGAATGGTACAGTCTCTAACGAAAGTGGCATCTAAAATTTTACTGAAAAGTATGCAGTTCCAAAGTTTCATACAGTGATATCAGCAGCAATTGCACATTTAAATTAGACAAGGTGATCATGTCATGGTCTCACCAGTATTCCATGGAGACCCACACACAAATCTTCACTAACTCCTCCCCCTCGATTGTTTTTACATGAAATTCAGAGGACTTGCTTCATACATTGTGTGCATCTTGTTTTTATGACTCCTATGGGAGAAAGTCTTCCAGCTGGTAAATTTACAACCCAAAATGCAAGTTTTGTGATTATGTCTTGGCATGAACTAGCGGGAGAGCTGTGAGTTAATTCCATTCCATATCTATCTTCACCCGTTGAAGTCTACTCCTGAGTATACTCCGCTAGGTGACTATGGGAAATGCACGTTATATCAAAATCAGCTTGTCTTCAGTGGGTAAAGTCACAACTCATTTCCACTCAAACACTTAACATTTTGCACAATGCACCACTGCACTTTTGTTTTTCTTTCTCTTTTTTTTCCCCTCATTCTTCCCTCCCTCTCTCTTTATCGCCACTCAGTGAGTGGCGACTTGTACCGTATGCCTAAAAAGAAAAATTACAACGGGACCCTCCGCAAGGATATCTTTAAAAATAGTGAATCAATCCAAATACAAATTCAGGGTATGAAACCATAACTCATTGCCCACATCTTACAGAAAACCCCATTTGATTTGCTTCAGTAGTCAAAGAGAAATGAGGAATTTTGTAGAGGATGTCAAGAATCTCTTCCCTCCAAGTTCTGTCTATTGTATTCACACACAAAAGCATCGAAGTGCTAAACTTGGAAGAATCAGACTCATGACATGCCTTACAACATTCCACATTTCTCTGAGATTGCTTAACCAAATTTCATGGGGTTTTCTGCAAAATAGAGCTAAGATGTTATATTTTAAGACCCTGAAGTAGCATTTAGACAGTTTAATCATATTGTGTGTTATCAATGCAAAAATTTGATTGTAATTTTTTTTTTGTGACATACTGTATTATTATATTCTTTTTCTTTTTTCTTTTTTTTCTTTTAATGTAGAACCCATTAAATTCAGCCACTATTAAACAGTCCATCAATGCAATGTGTTTACAATGTCATATGTATGTCGTATTGTTAAGTTATCTTGTTAGTATGTCGTATTGTTTAGACGATCATTTCTGAGGCCATTGTCCTCGTCAAGCATTTGCTTATGATGATGGCCTCCTGTATTTCTGTTACATCCAGAGTTGCTTAATTTGTCTTTGAATGACAGATGTACAGGTTCCTATGTTTGCATAAATGTATGCATAAAATAATGCCTGTTTGTTTTCATCTTGCATTGTTAGAAAAAAAAAAAATGTTGGAAATTTGAATTAATCATTTATCTGTTTTAACTGTCAGATTCAAATTATACCCCTGCTCAGTTAGTTCGTTCAATTGACTTTGTATTTCATTTATGTATGAAAAAGAAATTCAGAAATAAAATCAAAATAAAAAAAGTTTGGTTTTAATGAAACTTCTGTACAGTGGAACCTTGCTAAAAAGATGTTGGATATAATAACACCCTCATATAACAGAGTGATTTCGCAGGTCCAAATGCTTTATACTTCTTCATCTTTTTAAATCCTGATATCATAAGAAACTTGATACAGTCAAACCCGTCTTAGTGACCGCCTGTCTACAGCAGCCACCTGCTGTATACGACCACTAAAAACAATTCCCTCAGAGAAAAAGCATGTCAAAGAACCTGTCCATAGTGACCACCTGTCTATAGCAGCCACATTTTTTTGTCTCCCTTGGGTGGCCGCTACAGACTAGTTTGACTGTATAGCCAGGTAATTGCCATGAATATTAGTTCTTCGTTATAACAAGGTTCTTCTGTAGAGCACTAAAATTAGCTTGAGAAGGAAGTGGAGTTGCACTTATTGTGTGTAGCTTAGTTGGTAGTGGTTCTAAATCCTAGATTGATTATTAACTAATCAAACTTTCATCTTTCACACACACACCAGTGGCAGCAAATGGCACAGCATTGTTAACTCTTGACTGTGACTACAGTCTGAATACACACATCACCTTGAACGACATGATTATTTGAAAGGTCAGGCCATTTCTGATATTCATGCAAATATCACAAAGGATGATGTCTTCCATGCATCAAAATCACAAAGACATATAGATGACCTACAGACAAAGGAAAGTTGATTTTGTATACACACTTGCTTTACCCTGGCAAGATTTATTGAGATCACCTATTAACCAGATGGGTGTTAATGTGATAAAATATCCCCCCCCCCCCCCGAAACCCTCCCCCCCCCCAAAAAAAAAAAACAAAAAAAAACAAACAAAAAAAAACAACCAGTATACCATGTAAACTCCTTTCCTTCAGAAATCCAACAAACAAGGTACATGTGTTACAAAAACTTGGGAACGAAAGAAAGATAAACCAAGAGTTTACCAAAATATGAATACATGTATAAGCAAGATGAAAGAAATGCAGCACCTTGTCATTCAATATGCATAGTCACAAAGCATGAACAGACAATTTACAGACTGGTGCAGAAAATAAATCAAATACAAACACCCCTAACCAATTAAACAGATTTAGATACAGAAGAAGCTTGTCCGTAAATGTATGAGAATTGAAATTAGAGCATCTTAAAGTCATTTAGCTTTGATAATAATAGTAAAAAATAAAACCTAACACAACTAAAAGAGTTTCATCCAGACTGGGGCAAACAAGCTAACAAAGTAACAGAAATTTACAGTGTTCACATGAATTTGTAAAACAGCAATGTTGGTGGCAGATGGTATGCCAAACAAACTAGGCAATGATAAATGGCATTATGTACCAGGTATGAGTGAGATAGTCCATTGAATACACATCGTTTCATGTGTAGAGTATGTTTGCAACAATGGACAGGGCCACCTACACATAATAACAACTGAGAGGGAGGGACAAACTGATTTACTGTGATCTATCACAAATAAAATATTGTTGAGTTTCTCATACTCTTGTGGACATTCTTCATCATGCACAAAACGAAAAATACCGACAAAAACTTAATAAAAAAAATGTGCAACAAAATTTGAATCTATCGTCATCACTTCACATTTGATTTTCATTTTTAAAAGAATACAACAAAACAAAAATAAGACTCAGCTGATATCTGTGTCATAAGTTTTCTTATGGAAATATTATCTCCTGTAACTGCTCAATGTGAACATATTTCACATACAGAATATCATTCGCACACCAGTTTGACAACTAAATCAAACACCTATAAATTGAAATAAATTGTTTTAGACTACACCATACACCACGTACCACTGTAGATAGTTACAGCTGTATTTTCTCTCTGTGATACAAACATATTATTGCACATCTTATTCCTTGAAAAATGCATCTTTCTGCATTAACATCCCTCTTCGCATTTGCTATTAATCTATCATTTATTCCAAGTTTTCAAAATGTATTTAACGCATAGCACCATGAAGTATATGCATCTCTACTTTGAATCTCACTCTTTGCAATGCTAAAATCATCACTTCTGTCATAACTATCATGATAGAGCTCTTTTTTGTTTAGATAATAGAAGATATAGCAAAACAACAAATTTACCATTTTTACTATTTGAACTTTGTTTTTTGCACCAGCATGTCTGTTTCTGTAAAAATGAGAGGATTTCAAGAACCAAATGAAGTCAGCTTTATACCACAAATTATGTAATCTATTACTAAAACACATTTCTTCTTTCCTTTGTTCATAAAGCATGTTACTGACTGCACTTCAATAAGACGATTGTCTTATCAAATAAATGCACAGAAGACTATAGCAAAAGCCTGCTGAAAACATGAACTATGACAGTTTAAAGAAAGATAAATATGCATGGACATACATGTAACATAATGTGGTGTCCAGTGGGCATTCCCTGTGACGTTATGACTGTGCATTTTGCAAAGTATTTTGTGTGTAAATTAGTTTAATTTCAATCCTCCTATTACATACTATTTCACTTTGCCTCACCAAACTACATCAAAGACAAGAAATAAATACATTTATGCTGGATAGGTTTTCTGTAAAGCCCATAGACAGCTATATCTGGAAAATCAATGACACTCATTTTGTGATTGTATTGTAGGTTGGCACAAACTTACTTGCCCTCTTGCCTTAGGCACGTAAAACTGACTGCTGGGCAAGTAAGACGATGAATGGGCGTTTGCCTGTGAGGAGTACAATGTATATGGCCCTTGTCTTGTTATGACAAGTGGGTGAAATATGTTGGTAATCCCTCACATTGTTTTCATTTGTTCACGAATTCACTGTTGGCCTACTCTCTGCTGGGGCGCATTTCCTCTGGTTAGAGCCAATCACAAATTCACACAGATTGGTTTCATTTCCTTTACCAGTCATGAGAAGTTTCAGCCTACTAACCACGTTGAGAATGTACTGAGAAAAAAAAAACTTGACAGCAGTTCCAAGGGATTGATATGAATTGTCACAGGCATGATCCACAGGCCTTTAGTTATGAATGGCAACTCTGCTCAAAGCTACACTGAGCAGCACTCAGCTTCACGTCTCACCCAAAACAAACTCCATTGAAAGTCTGTCAAGAAATCATTGTCACACTGGTCCTGGTTGCCATGGCAACATCATACAGTCCTGATCTGCTCGTGGGACTTGTGATGGAAGACGAAGGATACGTTCTTGGTCTCCCAAACTCCCCTCAGGGCGGAGTCAGCGATGCCTCGCTTGTCGGCACAGTGGTTCCATTGTGACAGGTCACTGCTGCAGTCTGAATCCTCCGGTGGGGGCCGCACCTGGATGTTGTTCACGCAGCGACGACATCTGAACCTGGTATACAGTATCAAGATAAGACGTAGCAAGCTTCCACTGATTACAAGTCATGAAAAGCGTGGAACTTTTGTTTTCAGCTACAGCATCTTCTATTATCATAAAATTCTCTTAAATTTTGAATTTTCTTGAGTTTGAACTTATATTATATAATCAGTTTGCAGAATAATTACATTCTGCATAGTGAGTGATTTCATACTGCAGAAATTGTTCATGGAGAGCATCTTCTTAAAACAGTTCTTAACAAGGTAACTGAAATGTGCTAAATCTGTTCACAACATGACAAATGCTTGAATATGTTCATTTGCAAACTAAGAATCACCTAATATTTCAAGTTACCTCAAATGAGCATTAAATAAATCTGTAGCGAGAAGGCAATATGCTAATTGTCTGACTCCAATTTATGTCATAAACCATGCACTGACTTGTCATGAGTGTCGCTGAGGGTGTCGCCATGCAGACGGAACAGATCCTTGAGCTCATTGACAGAGAAGTGCCTCTCGACATCCTCCTCGTTGTCCACCACGCAGCTGGAAAGGGCCTTCTTGTGGGCCTGCCTCTGGAAGATCTTCTCCTCAATAGTCCCAGTCTGTAGAAGATTGGTACAGATGAGAAATAGATCAGTCATGACAAGGCTGGGTATGTGCATGTTCTTATTTGCATGGCTTAAAAGAAAAAAAAAATGTCTTTAAGCATGTAAGACTAGTTGCTGGAATACAAGGTCACAGAGTTAAGTCATGGAAACAACATGTTGAAAGTCAGCATTTAATTCAAACTCTCCTAACTTTTGATGAGATATAGTTGGCATAGGCGCAGGTTGTGGGCTAGCAGGAAAATCAATGTTTTGACATTGGGCACTACCTCTGAATTCAGACAACCAACTTGTAAAAATACATCACATGTGTATGTGTATTCTTCTTCTCATCATCCAGATGATTATCATCATCATTATCATTTTCATCAACATCATCATCATCATCATCATCATCATCATCATCATTTTTATTATCCTCATCATCATTGTTATTATAAAGTACCGAACTCATAGCCATTAATCGCCATGGAAACTGGATCTAATGTCTGTGATTAGTTGCTAAGCATGCTCTCACCAGGTTCCAATCCACTGCCAAAACCATATGCCAGGACATTTTGTGTGGAACCAGCACCAAGCTAAAACAAAAGACTGTGAAATCATCACTTTGGTACCCTATTGGTCAGAAAACTTACTGCTAGCAGTCTGTAGATGAAACACTGCTTTTTCTGCCCATCTCGCCACACTCTCGCCATGGCCTGGTCGTCATTGGCTGGATTCCAGTCGGGGTCAAACATGACCAGCCTGTTGGCCCCAATCAGGTTTAGGCCACACCCACCGGCCTTGCTGCTCAGCATGAAGATAAACTCTGGGTTCTGATTGGGTGCGAACAAGATTGAGATTAACAATTTTGACAATCATGAGCACTATCTGGTGATTAAATGAGTTTTGTCACATGTGACAACAAAATATCCACATATCGGTATATATCTCAGATACATTTCTCTGTTTTCTTGAGAATCTAAAACATTACCTTTACCCGTACTCCGGTTATACTTCTGTTCTCTTGGGATCCCAGTCTGTAGAACATTACTTGACGATCGATTGTGCCATAGCTGTCATATTTCCCAATGAACTGCATGTGACTCACCCTTGCCAGAAGATCGATGGATACTGCTATGGCCCAATTTATAATCAATTTTAAAACATTACATAGCAATCATGACGTGGAATGCTCTGAGACAGCAATACTGTCGCCTTTATTTCTTATGCATATGGGTCCATTTTAGAGCAAAAATCATTCTGCAAACATATGAAAAGTATATTTTATTTGTAATGGCATATACCTGACTCTCATTTATTACAGCGGTCTTTTCAACTTCTGAAATGTTACAGACTGATCACAATTGGAAAGAACTTACAGATTGTCAGCTATGATAATTTTTTTTTTCACATAAGGAAAACAGACATAACAGACTTATTGTCTAGACTCACACTTGGATTGTTGAAGCGTTCTACAACCTTAGCTCTCTTCTTGATTGACATGGTGCCATCCAGACGGACATAGAGATAGCTGAAGGAGACAGGGGAAAAAAAAATAAAAAAAGAGAGGACGAAAACATCACTAATGATCAAAGCAGAGCACATTCTATTCAGGCTCATATGAGACTGCACTAATGCTGAGGGGGGTATTTCATGAAGCATTTTGTCCAACAAAGTTGTCGGACAAATTTGCTCTCAGCCAATCAGATGCAAGGATTTCAGTAGCTTGTAACAGTTTGTCAGAAAAAATGTCTGACCAAAACACTTCATGAAATGCCCCCCTGATGTCCTCTCATCTGTTTTCAAAATATGAATTTGCAGAAAAACAATATGCACTCATACATTTTAATGAGCTCATGTTCACATTTGTACTACATGAAATGTGTCAGAGGGCTGAATTCTCATTTACATACAGGGGATGATTTCTCTTTTAAAATTGGATGGCAAGTTTAGACTATCTTTTGAATAATATGGTGTACACATACTGAAATTGCTACACAAATTACATTTTGTATATCACTCATATTCCAAATCACAGCTAATTACTGTGATACCAGGAAAATTATTCCCCGAGAAAGCGAAACAAATTTGACATTGCAAAGCTGCAGAATAATTGCTAAAAAATGCACAAGCATCAACACTTTCAAATAACCTTTTTATTGTATTGAAAGATGAAAACAACTTTAGAAACAAACAATTAAACAAACATAATCCAAACAAAGAAATAAATGAGAGTCACCCTCTCAATCTGCAGAGCTGCTCAAAGAGGTCCAATGTCTGGGTGTAGTTGGAGACCAGCACCACCTTGTCGGATGTGGTTGTCTTGGTAACAGCAAGGATGTAGTCCAGAACTTGCATTTTGCCTTGAATGTGAGCGGAGAGAAAGAAAAGGGGAAGGGGGAGCACAGACAAGAGTTTTAATTTGCAGAAGATCCACCCCTGAATTATCAAATATTTTATTCCATAGGGAATTGTCCAACACACATGCTCCTGATAGTACAGGCATTTCAAAAGGAATCACCCAGTATCGGTTCAAAGTCTGAAAGCATTTTCAAAACACAATTTAAAGAATAATAATTAACCAGTTTTGGAGATTTCTTTAATATCCAGCCAATATAATTTTGACTCAACATTCTAATTAGACTCTAAAAAATCTTTTATCCCCCTCTCAAAGTATCAATGCAGCACACCACGATTCATGACAGAAATTAACCGATTCAAACAATGGATTGTAATATATAAAGTATAAGTATGGAGTCAAAAGGGGCCTGAGCTTTCGATCCAAATAGAATCTTCGTAAGAGGCAAAACTAATTTGCCACATGGCAAAACATACTACTCAGGGTAAAAACAGGTGCAAAAACCAACACTAGGCTAAAACAAAGTAACAGAATGTGGAACATTTAACCCTAACTAGGCCGGGGGGGGGGGGGGGGGGGGGGGGGGGGGGGGGGGGGGGGGGCCTCAGAGGCCCCCCCCCTTTGACGTTCCACGCGATGTATCGCAATCACAAAAAGCTATCGCCGCGACGTTTCATGACTTTTTTCTCTCAAGTTTCCCGCATCTTTTGACACCAAATTTGCCACGCCCGGGCGCGCGGTTCCGAAGTTACGCATAAATATGTACATGCATGTCAGACCAAAAATTGCTCAAAAACGTTAATTCGTGTACAATTTCAATGCAAACTGTGCTTACAGGCAAATTTCATAAAAGCATGATTATTTTGGTGTTTTATTGATTAAAATCAATGAATAACATATTTCCTTGTTCGGAGCGATGTCGCGGACAAATTTCATAGAAAAAACAATGAAAAACATAAAGTCGAAAAACAAAGAAATACATAAGAAATTCCAAAAAACAAAAAAATACTTAAGAATTTTTTCTGATATCACAATTTTTTTCACTACATTTGCTAAGGACACTAAAAAGAATATTTCAACAAAAAATGTGCCTGTTTTGAGCTTTATTTAGTGATTTATACCAAATAGTCTGATTTTATGCATCATCATGCATAAATTAGCATAATTTAGCATAAATGATGATTTTTTGAAAAAATAACTTCATGGTATTTTAGATTACATCATAGGCAATGTGTGTGCCAATTTTCGTCGCGATCGCGCGGTCGACGGCCGAGATCTGGAGGGGGGGCCTGGGAGGCCCCCCCCCGGCTCTATCAACTACCTAAATAGCCCGGCCTAGTTAGGGTTAAAGGACAAGTTCACCTTCATAAACATAAGGATTGAGAGAATGCAACAATATTAGTAGAACACATCAGTGAAAGTTTGAGGAAAATTGGACAATCGATGCAAAGTTATGAATTTTTAAAATTTTTGTGTTGGAACCGCTGGATGAGGAGACTACTACAGCTTGTGAGTCATATGCATACAACAGTATAAAGAAAATGTAAAGAAAATTCAACATATTTTCACTTTTTTAGCATAATAAAAGAGCACTTGACTTGCCTCTTTCTAAAGGCAGGGGGAATAATACTACCCATAACATTTGTCGATAACGAGTCGGGGGAATGTGTACTTTTTTCAAAAGATGAAATTTTGTGAAATTCTCTTTATATTTTCCGTATATTGTTGTACGCATGTGACATCTAAGTTATTCACACATTGCAGTAGTCTTCACATCCAGCGGTGACTGCACAAAAACTTCAAAAATGCATAACTTTTGAACGGATTGTCTGATTTTCCTCAAACCTTCAATGATGTGTTCTACTAATATTGCTACATTCTCTCAATCCTTATGTTTATGAAGGTGAACTTGTCCTTTAAGAACCAATGTTATGGAAGTTGCGGTGTGGGGGATATATAAGATACCTGATAGTTCTGGTCTGATCTTCTTCAGATTGAAATTTGGCGGGAAGTACTGGAGAGTGTCTTCAAAGCCATCTTCCTCTGTTGCACACTTGTCGTATACAAGAGATGGATCTGTAACATGGGACAAAACAAAACAAACCATTAACAGACAGGGAAAATTGTGCATTGTATCATTCTTGATATTACTAATAAATAAGAGGGGTTACAGTCAATTCTACAAAATGGCTTTTTATGCCACATACACAGCAAGAACACATTTATGTGGGCACACTTGATTTGCAAGCGCATTTTTTTATCTTTGACACTTCCATTAAAAACCATGATGAAATGTTTTAAGCACATAGCATTATTTTGGAACATTGCCGGTGGCCCTAATTTGGCACCAAGTGTTTGATAGCCAAGTGATTTCATTAGAACCTGGTGAATGGTCTCAGAATTGCTGAGATCACATCTAAAATCATACCATGCCTTTCTCATAACATCATATCACACTAATACTGTCTAAAAAGCTCATGCATTTGTAATCTTTAAATGAATACTCAAAACTTTTTTTTTAATGTTTACTGTCTGGGCTCGTCGCACTTCATTCAGTACTAAAGTTGCTATAACGTTGCCACGTCATCACAATGAATCCAGTGCTGTTGCACCTTCCCAAGATAATTCATTGTTCCAACTTACTGCAAATGTTGAATATTTCGCGAGGCTTTTATTTTGGCGAATTTCGCAAGTCAGGTGCTTTTTGCAAATTTAAATATGCATGAAAATAGTGACTCTGATCCTGATATGAATGTGACGTGCATGTATACATTTCTCTGTTCAGTACTGTACTCCACAATCGTGAATTTAACCACTTGTGAAGTCATTGGGAGGTCCCAATTTGGGAAAAATTAGACTCGCTAATATATATGGTATATACAGTACATGGGTCCCATCCAACAGACTCCATGCCGGCAAAGCTACAATCTTTGAGATATGCCCCCCTAAGAAAACAAAAACAAACAAACAAGAACAAACAAACACCAAAACTAAAACAAACAAACAAGAACAAACAAACACCAAAACTAAAACAAAGTGAAACAAAGAAACAAACACCAAACGAAAATCCAGAGAGCTGCTTGACTCACGATTGCACAGTTTCTTGAGTTGGGTGATGGCGGAGAGGGTGGACACGGACATCTTGCCACCAGCGGTCACCTGGCAGTCTCTCATCTTGGTCTTGACGAACTGGCCGTAGATGGCAGACTGGACGGCGGTCAGTCGGCAGCACACCACCTGCTCAACTTTGTACGAAAGAGAGAAAAGGAAAATTTCTACATCAATATCCATTGAAAACCAATGTCCCAAAGCACTTAATCACTTTCCAAAGATATGTTAACATTCCTTTAATACCATTAGATTACTATGCCCTTTTGGAAAACGGTCGCCATGGTAATATGCACAAGGAGAAGCAAGGATGAGCTCTGTAGACCTCAAAGAGAACAAGATGAATATTTCACATGCATAACATTGCCTCAACTTTAAAAAGGCAGCTTGCCATTACAGGGGCTTATTATACATTAAAGGTTTGCAGCTATAGTAAAGCTACAACATGAGCAGTTCTCGTGGCGATGGTCAGCTGACTGGCTGTTGCTTCACTGTTGCCACGGTAGCTACAATTATTGAAAGTTGCCATCGCTATTTAGTGCTTTATGAAACAAGGCAAACTCCCTCAAACTTGGGTGTATGTTACTAAACAGACTCTAGGAGAATTACGAGAGATGAACAACTAGAAGTTTGCATGAAAAGGAAGAAAAACAAATTCATACCAACTCAGACCCTACCCAGTGCTAATAGTGAACTCCTGATATTATTTCAAAAGTTATGCACTGTTCATCATTCATCAATGGCCACATGAGTCATACTTTTTCATGGCTGTTGTGCTTGACAATGTGCACTCACAATACGGAAAATGATATTGATTCCTAAGTACCAGAAGAAACATGGAAACATGATTGTAATGTGCGACTAATTTGCTTCTATTCCCCCCCCCCCCCCGAAAAAAAAAAAAAACGGATGAAAAATGCTGAAATCTCAATCAAGGAGACTTACCTTTTACAGGGAGATATTTGGTCAGCAAAGTGGCTAAAAAGGAATGAAATGAAAGAACAAAAAGAAAATGGAGAAAGAGGGAAATGAAAAAAAGTATATTTTGGAATAAATAGGAACCTGAAATATCTTTTTTCTATTTTTTGCACTACAATGCTTGTCAAACTGAGGGAGTTAAATTTTCACAAAATCCTTTGCAAAACAATTTCAAACAAAATGCACATGCTAAATCTTGTGCTCATGAAATCAATTTGGAAAGCCACCAAAAAAGAGACAAAAATTCTGTTTGGGCATAACCTTACTCTACTAGTAATGATGGTGTGTTTCAAGGAAAATACTTCATATGCTTTGACGTACTTTATAGTGAACAGGTTCATATCACTTGAGATGATGCATACAAAGTTTATACATATATCAGCTCATTGATAATATGATTATAATATATTCCCATGAAACCATTTGATCTTATACATATGTATCAAAAGAAGCTGTTTTATCTGCATGGTGAAGATCCAGAGCTGTGTGTAAATGCGATCTTGAAACACTGTCTCCTTCAAGACAGCTATCATTTATCACAATTATCAGGAAATGCATTGTGGGTAACACTGAACGACTCTGAACTGTGATTACAACAGGGCAGCTTCTATCTTCACAGCACTGTTCCATCTGCCTTGATATACGATTATATCATATTTGAGGTAGTTTTGTCAATGGCAAAATTTTCTTACAAATGATCAAAATCTGAGTTCATTCTGCTCACCTGTTCTCCTTATGATGCACTTATTTACCAGTGCTGCAAGCTGTGAGGGTGAGTGCAGAAAAATAAAAGAGGGTAAAGAAATAAAGGTCGGTACTGATATATGTATATGACTGTCAGCACAGGCGAGAGATCACGCTGACCTGTTCATAAAAAGGAATCACAAATTACTGTATACGCCATATATTTCGCGAGTCTAAATTTTCGCGAATTGGGACTTCCTGACGATTTCGCGAGGTGTTAAATTCGTGATCGTGGAGTCCTGTACTGAACGGAGAAGTGTACACGCATACGTCACATTCACATCAGGATCAAAGTCAATATTTTCCGTGTCTTTATAATTTCGTGAATAGCACCTGACTCGCGAAATTCGCGAAAATAAAAACCTCACAAAATATTCGGCGTATACAGTACAATATGAAACCTCCCTTTAATCACAATATGAGGACCTTTCACAAATGTTTTGTAGACAAACAAATAAAAAAAGAATAATCAGGATGCCAAAGATTTCGCCATTTTTTTTTTATGTTTGTTAGAGACTTCCATAAAATGACAAATAATGAATTTTCCCTTAAAAAAAAGGAAAACAAAACAAAATACAATCTCAACTTCGAAGGAAAGTTTCAACAAACATATATGTGGATTCAAGAAATGCAGAAAGATTTGTAAAACACTGAGAGACAGTTGAGGAATACAGGCAAATTTGTTGAAAAGTTATGAATCTTCAAAGTTTTGGTTTGTTCCTCATACATTCATTGAACGTTTCACTAATCTTATGTATTCCATTAATTAATATACAGTTGTTGTGTTGTTGTTTTTTGTTTTGTTTTGTTTTCGTTTTGTTTTTGTTTGGGGCGGGAGGAAACTTCCCTTTAAAATGTCAGAGAGGACAGACAATGTCTCTGAAGAATCCCTTTACCTCCTGCAGTTTCTCCTGTCCTCTCTGTTTCTCCCTGTCGGAGGCGAAGGCATCTCTGCCCCTCAAGATGGGAGTCTCAAAGTTCTTCTTGAATTCCTGTGCAGTCCCTATAAAAAGCATAGATAGTACATAAGCAAACACTAGAAAGTAATGTTGCTATTGCTTCACACAAGTTTGTTGTCAAACTTGCTGCAGACACATCAGTACTCATGCTGACCAAATCCTGTGAATGTGACGAGTATATTTGTCTCTCTCTATTTCATTCAGCTCAATATTCAAAGGAGAATGCTACAGATTATGGATATTGAAAAGATGCAGTGCACAGTATGGGAACCAAACACATTTGTTTGCACTAAAAAATGAAAAAATCTGCTCTTACTGTGACAGAAGCATCAATAAATGTAAAAATTCACAACAACAAGCAAACGTTGATTTTATCAAGAATACGAGTTAATTGGAAGGAATGAAATGTAACTATGACCCTGACATAATAGCTTTATCACCATTACACTGACACCATACCGGGAATTTAAACTGTTTCTGCTTGGTCTACAGTGCTAGGGCCTTGTTCTTAGACTGTTTAGAAAACATAAATACTAAAGAAAAGACAAGAATACATGGATACTAAAGAAACTGAACAATAAAGAAAAGACAAATTCATGATTGACTGAAAGCCAGGATGGGTTAATTCTATCATGCATTCACTAATTCACTTGAGGAGGTGGGGGGGGGGGGGGGGGGGGACATAGTAGACATCGGACAGAATGGGTAGGGAAGGCTGTGAGGATTTATGCAACAAGGATTTAACGAACAGCAATAGCAAGCTTTGCTAAGAACCATACAATCTTATGATCATTTAACACAGAAGGTGTCACAAAATGTATATGTATTGATATTCATTAGACATCATCTATTTTTTTCTTCAGTTGTTCTATTAAACTGACCCAGAATTCCTTGGTTGACAAAGTGCACCAGACTGAAGTACTCTAGGAGATCATTTTGGATGGGTGTTCCCGAGAGCAGCACCCTTCTCTTGGCAGGCAAGCCATTCAGGGCCTGGTAGGTCTGGTTCTCACAGTTCTTCAGGCGGTGGCCCTGATGATGTGGAATAATAAAACAGCACACAATCTTAAAGGGGCATTCAACACAATTTTCATAATTTCACATTATGTAGTGCATAAATTGACAGCTCCGTGTATAGATTTGTGGAATTTATTGTGGTCTCTAAGCAGAGAAACCAATACTCTGAAAAATCTTTAACAAATTTCACTGAATAGCACTGATGACATAGGAGCCTCACATATTTCAGAAATGTAGCAGTGTAATTCCATTACAATACCGCTTGATTGACAAGTTGAATGTGTGTAGAATGTATGCATACCTTCTTCTTTTGTTTTGTTTCCTTAAGCCCCAACTCATGCATTCTTTTGGTGAGGCTGCCATGTCATCATCCTTGTTCATTGCAATTTGTTATAAATTTTGAATACATCCTTATTCCTCATCCCAATCACTATAAATTCTGAAACTCTGTACTCAGTATAGGCAAGTTATCGTTGTTGAAATGTAAAAATTTGAAAATCATCCAGAGGTCTCCTTTAAGATTCCTTTGCTCACAAGCAATGGTAAATTAAGTGCATTGTGTGCCAGCATCTTAAGCTAGCATCTCAATGTAGTATGTACACTTCATTATTTGCCTTTGCTTAGGCACATTACTTTCTTGAAATTAGTGCATATTTTCATGATAGAAAAAAAGGCAGAAAATGGCTTTTACTCTTATTTTGCTCCTATCCACCTGTTCCATTCCATGGCTGGTGTGTATTTAAACAAGTCATACAAAATATCCACAGGATTGGATTCTAAAATGTGCTCTTCAAGCTATTTGGTTATCAATCTTGTCAATATCGAAATGACTTCAGTTGGTTTGCAATTTGCTTCACTCACTTTTTTTTTTTTAAGTTTTTGTTTGTTTGTTTTTTGTCGGGGGACTGGGTTACAAAATCTTACTATTGGAAGAAACTGAAGAAGACTTTGAAATGGAAGAATCTACTGCACACTGGCACTGGTTTGATGGTCCAGGACCAGTAAAAACCACTGCCAGTCCAGTAACTTTTCCAAAAATAAACCAGAAAAAAATATGAAAAAACTTGGTACCTACTGGTTCGACAACCAGGTTGGACTAGTAGAAAAAATGGGTTAGTGTGCAGCCCTGGCCAATGCACAGATATTTTAACAGATATCAAAGTAAAAACAACAGAGAAATGAGCAAATAAAAAGACAAAAGTAAACAGACTTTGATAAGGGGGAACAAAAAAGAAGAAACCATCCCTACCTCATCACAAATGACCATCCCAGCCTGTCCTCGGTGCAGCACTGCAGCATGGAGTCTGAAGGTTTCATACGAGATGATTAGTATGGGGTTGGGACAGCGACGACCTTGCTGCATCATAAAGGACTCTGAGAAATTTCACATGAAAATAATGATTATGATAATAATAATGAAGATGATGATATAAATATCTACAATGATAATTACTACATGTACTATAACTACTACTACTACTACTACTGCTGCTGCTGCTACTGTTACTACTTCTACAATATTACTACTACTACTACTGCTGCTGCTGCTACTATTACTACTGCTACTACTACTACTACTATTACTACTGCTACTACTACTACTACTACTACTACTGCTGCTACTACTACTACTTCTACTACTACTGCTGTTACTACTACTACTGCTGCTGCTGCTGCTGCTACTACTACTACTACTACTACTACTACTACTACTACTACTACTACTACTACTACTACTACTACTACTACTACTACTACTACTACTACTACTACTACTACTATTACTACTATGACCAGGTATTTTAGTATCAAAGCACTTTACAAAACATACAGGAAGTACTCAGAGAACAATTACAATATTGCTTTATACTACACTTGAAATGAATTCTAATTCACAAAAAAAAAAAAAAAATGCATCAATTGGCATTAGCACCATTACACAAAATTTGCTAGAATGCAACAGCAAGGATAATTCATGTAGGTGAAACACTTTATCGTTGCTGGGGCAACGAGACCTCATATCTAAAAAATATTAAATGTTCAGGAGAGCAAAAAAACATGGCAGCTAAAGCACTATATCAAAAGCGATAGCCTTTCCTTTGGCATGCTGTGGTGTCTTGATTTTTGGGGTAAGACAGCTAGGATTTGAACAGAACATCACTCAACTGAATATCTTACCATTAATCCAAAAACAGTCATTTTCACCAAAATTTCAGATACAAGGTCTTGTCACCCCAGCAACGTTATTCAAAATATTTATTTGTTTTCTTTTGCTTAATTAGATGCAGATGAATTTTGATACAGTCAACACTAAAAGTTGGAAATGGAGGGGAACAAAAAATGAGTCAAGCACTAGTCGTCTTTCAATATTGTCAAATAGACTTAAACCAAAGTGTCATGCTGACTTACCAAGGTTTTTATCAATCTCGTCCTTGGTCCCAGAGTCCACAGCCAGTGCATTGACCCTTCCTCCTAGCCACTTCTGGATCTCATTGTACCAGTTCTGTCGAATGAAGCACACCACAAGAGAGAAATATCATAGAATTAGAAATACCACAGATATATCAAGTCTTAGCAGTGTGCATTTAATTGCTTACTACTCTCGCTTCATTCTTTATGCGGTGTTCACATTGCAGCAATGGCAGTGCAATATCAAGATTCAATCTGAAAGGTGACACTCTACTCAGTCCCTATGAGCCAGCAAGTCATATTTATATTTATATTTAAATGTGAAATAAGGCAAAAATATATTACCGTAGTTATCATCTCCCAGGAAACGTTTGCTAATCACAGAGTGAGAGCCATACAGAAAACGAGTGGTGTAAATTATGCGTTAATTACTTTGTGCTCACATCCAGAAATGTATCTATCTTGCTCATAGTGAAGTTTTGCTTTACTTTTTTTTCTTCAAAATATTAGTGTTCTTCAAGTTCTCCAGTCAAAACGTTGGAAATGGTACTGCACAAGGAAATCAACATTAGGAAGAATCATGGCATAATTCTCATATTTCATCATACCTTCACAAGACTCGAGGGAGCCACCACTATGACCTTGTCCAGCTCTGGCTTGCCTAGATGTGTTGAAACATTGGCAGTAACATGTCATTAGGTTTTAAAGTCGAGCATGCATAGAAGTGGGGAAACCTGTGTATTAATATACTCTGTACCAAAAGCGACATACTAGTCAGAACTTGGGCAAGATTGCAGCGAGAAAGTTCCATTCATTCTTAATCATGAGTTCTTGAACTTGATATTCAATAGGTACCTTGATAGAACTTTTGTGTGGTGTGAATGGGAGGATGTCTGAAAAAAGAAAAAAAAATCAAGAAATCTTTGGATGTGTTCTGCCTTGGAGATTACAATGGGTGAATTTTTAGTTTTTTATTATAATCATTTTTTAAAATAAAAGGCTAATATCTTTCATGACTCTGCACAAGTGAGGAATTGCAGCCATTTTATCACTGCATTCTCAAACAGACATGAAGGAAATGATAGATGATTCCTATCTACAGAAAAAGAACCCCACTGTCTGGTATTGGTGTGTTCACATTAAACAAAGACATCTGAGGTTGTGATATTGCAGCAATGTGACCTGGAATACACGACAGCATCTTGTCACAAAGGATACATATTGTAAAAGTGGATATTTTTGTGTGCTTAATTTTCCACGCTCAGCCAGTTAAGATGAATTTCACATGTTTTTAATTCCACAGAATCATGACATTATTATTGGAACATATGGTATGCAAAAATATTTATGTGCTTTTATTTTTGTGCTCGCTTCTGGTTGCGCAAAATGCGCATAATGCGCAAAAATTTCCATGCACGAAAAAATGTCCACTTTTACAGTAGTGTGATGTGAACAAATAAACAAAAGCATAAAGCATTCTTACAGTCAGGACTCTGTCGCAGCAAGGTCCATATCAGTGTGATACACTGCAGCGTCTTGCCAAGTCCCTAAGTGGAGGTATGAAAAACATTCACCAGTGTATTTTTTTTTCTCTGTGTAAACACACAACATTCAATCAATGATTCTGGGAGAAAATAAGGAATGCATTACAGCATTGCACTTACATTTCTGTGGCGAAATAAACATCTCCGTGGAAATGTATCAGAAAAATCTTCGAAAGTGATCCTATTCAATATAAGCCTCACAGTTATCAATAGCTAAATTGCATGACTTCATGATAGCATTCCAAACCTGTTCAAGAACATTCAAAATTCCACACAAGAAGCATCTGTAAATACAAAGTGTAACGGAGAATCTTCAAAGTTGAAGCTCATAGAATTATGATAATATCATCATAAAATTGTGCTTGGTAAATGCAAGAGTGAACTTTGTGTAGAAATTCATTTTGAGATATGTAATATTGATTGACTGAACTCTGAAAGGTGAAAAGGAGGAATTTCTACAATGTGATACCACGCAGACCAAGGCCTCATCACAACACAACACATCTTCCAGTAACGCCCTCACAAACACACAAGTCTCTGTAAAGTAGAGAAGAAAAGTGAACATCAAGCGGATATTTTATTTTGTCTATATGCCACTCTCACCATTTCATCAGCCATGATACAGCCATAGCTGTTCTCTATCCTGCGACCCGTCACACAGTCCCACAGGAATTTCACGCCCTGGAAAAAAAATAATAACATGATGCAACACTTTGTTACCATGGCAACATGCAATATTATGATAAAACTTGAAAGTTGACACTGCCATTTGATTTTTGTCTCCATGTAGCCCATTACTATAAGCATTCATTTTAAATGTAATGCTGAGGGCATAACATGAATAGCAAGGTGAATCTACAACTTACAGATTTTTTGAGCGCTGTCAAAGTTGATGTTATGAATTTATTTGCACACACAGTTCATGGTACAAATGCCATACACAAATGTCATAAGTGCAATTTCACCTTGAGTGACCAAATCCAACAATAAATGCATCAAGTTGTGCAGTGAAATAACTTCTATCTTAATACAAACAAAATATCATCAGCTCAATGTAAGAAGAATACAGCTTTGTGTGATAAGTCAATTTGGTACAGTGTGGATGCCAGATGAAGTGTTCTACTATTAGTACTAATAATACTTGTCAAGAAATCTATGACCATCATGACAAATATCATTTAGCAGACATACCTCTCTCTGATGTGGTCGCAATACTCTACCAAGGACTGGATCCACAACAACTGCAAGGGATTAAAAGACAACCAATGGTTTTCACATGACACTTCCATGTCATATTACGCACACACACACACACACACACACACACACACACACACACACAAATACCTGAAGTACTTTTTCTCTAAAAGACAAGACAAAAGAAAGAACAGAAACACTGATTTACAATTGCAGTTCTTTCCTGCTAGAGCGAAGTTTAACCTTTCATTACTGTACATGTTCTGTACATTTAGAAATGTTCACACAGCTATTTTTTTTTTCTTAGCACAGGGCCAATTCATTAATGAACCTTACTTCTTTATGATTACAGTTGAACCTCTATTATCCGGCCTCCCTTTATCGGATCTCTCTATCATCCGGACGCAATCTCGCCGTGATTTTTTAATCTTTTTTTAATGATTACGGGAGGAAAGGGGGATTCCCAACTCCTTGAGAACTCCTACACAAACACACATTAATTACATATGCTTGATACATTTCTTAATAATTATTTAGGTAAATCATCCCAAGAATTTATAAAAGAAAATGATTTCATTCTTGCAAACACGAACCTCTATTTTGGGGTCTGTTACTGAGTGTAACAATGAAAAGGTTGCAGTATACACATAGCTACATGTGGTACTACAATGGGCTACATCAGTACATGTGTATGTATATGTACATGTATAAAGCATTGAGTCTCCCGTATCCGGCCAAATCCCTTATCCGGATGAGCCCCGGTCCCGACTTGTCCGGATACGAGAAGTTCAACTGTATATGGATGAGAATATGTTTGTACATGCTTTGATACAAAAGAAAAATACTTTGTGATCTTGATTTTGCAGGGCATGGAAATCATAACAATTGCCACATCGCCAAATATTTCATGTTTCCAAGTATGGTGTCCTCTCTGTATCATTAGGTACTCTGCTCATGGATGCTACATTTGACAAAACTGTTAGATTATTCACTTCCAACACCCTATAAAAGAAGCATTGTATTTCTAATGAAATGGGTAAAGCAAATTGATATCCATACTTCATTACAACATTAACAAAATAAAAGCAATGGGCGCAGTTATAAACTTATACTTAAGTATCATGACGTATTCACCATGAACTGGCTGCTTGTCTTTGTCTAGCGACAACTTTTCATGGGCACTTAGCTCAGGCGGAGCGAAGAGAACAAGGGCGCCCTCTTCTGTTGGGTCATGGAGAGGCTGCCTTACGCCTTGCCGTCTGATGCCAAGACCTCTCTGTCCAAAGGAGGTTCCTGTGAATAAATCAAACACTTATGACGACAGCTAGGGCAGAGCATGATGAAAGCTTGATGTAAATACACACACACACACAAACAAACATACAGTGACATACAGCATAACTGCATAAACTGCAGAATAACAGTGCAGAATAACAGTGCCTCTCGTTGAGATAACAAACTGGTGATTTCACACTCACATATGTTGGCTTTTGTATATGTGTGCAGTTGCATGAATGGAGGAACAATTTTGATCAGCAATTTCAGTCAGTGGAAGCCTGTTTGAATAAATTTTGTTCACTTTTATGCAGTATAGTAAAACTGTATGAATAAATGTATGAATCGAGTATATTCACCAGTACATATCACATAACACAATGTAATATTTCCCATGAGAGCATGTCAAAATGCAGAGCAAATCACAATGAAGTTCAAGGAGCTTATTTGTGTGTGTGAGCAAAATGTTCATCACTTACCCTTGTAGTTGGGAATCGGAACTTTGAAAGGCTTGGATAAGATTTTCTTGATCAGAGCTTCCTGCAAGAGAATGAGAAGACAAAACATAGAAAAAACTAGATATATCGCTACGGCGACTGATATGCCTCCGCCATAATGCATGGTTCTCCTAATAGGTCTATAGTACAATGTCTTGACAATGCGTGATGACAGTTTCACACAATTGGCAAAATATTAAAATGACAGGTTTGACACAAATGTGCTGAATGTTCACTTTCCTAGAACTAGGTTCAATTGGATGAATGATTAAAATGTCAGAGTGCAGGTATTTGGGGAACTGATGATTTTTACTTGACTTTTGACCCTTTTATAAGTTTATGCATTGAGTAATTTTCAAGGTATTGAGAAAAAGTATAATTTCAGTATCAAATGGGAAAATAGCATTATCTAAACCTGGCCTTAGACCTTTGACCTCACAGTTCCAAAGAGAATCACTATTAGGTTGAACATGCATAAATATGTAAGTTTCATGATGATACATGTACCTTGAGTTACTTTTGAGATATGGAGGAAAAAGTGCAATTCAGCACTTTCACTTGACCTTTTGACCTTTGACCTTTTGGCAAGAAACTTCCCACAGAATATATATTGGGTAATACATGTATACATCAAGTTAAAAAAAAAAAAAAACCCTTCAGGCATTGCATAAATATAAGGAAAGTAGTGATATTTTGAGGAGTTGACCTTGACCTTTGACCCCCTGACCTTTGAACCATGACCCCCAACTTCCCTAGATAATCACTGCCCATTGGAACAAGCATATATACTAAGTTCCATGAAGATACCTTGAACCATTTGCGAGATATGGAGAAAAACATGAATTTTCTTTCAACCTTTCTTTTCACAAAATAACCTGTGACCTTTGACCTTTGACCCAGTGACCCTAAAATCCAAAGAAAGTATCATCCCCCCAGGATATACCCTCATACCAAGTTTGATGTAAAACCACCACACGGTTCTTGAGATATCGACAAAAACAAAACGGGACGGACTTACGTACGGACGGACGGACGTACGTACGTACGACGGACGGACGACCCGAAAACATAATACCTCCGGCCACTTCGTTGGCGGAGGCATAAAAAAAAAACCCTTCAGGCATTGCATAAATATAAGGAAAGTAGTGATATTTTGAGGAGTTGACCTTGACGTTTGACCCCCTGACCTTTGAACCATGACTCCCAACTTCCCTAGATAATCACTGCCCATTGGAACAAGCATATATACTAAGTTCCATGAAGATACCTTGAACCATTTGCGAGATATGGAGAAAAACATGAATTTTCAACCTTTTTTTTTAAACAAAATAACCTGTGACCTTTGACCTTTGACCCCGTGACCCTAAAATCCAAACAAAGTATTATCCCCTCAGGATATACCCTCATACCAAGTTTGATGTAAAACCACCACACGGTTCTTGAGATATCGACAAAAACAAAACGGGACGGACGTACAGATGGACGGACGGACGGACGACCCGAAAACATAATGCCTCCGGCCACTTCGTTGGCGGAGGCATAAAAATGGGTGGCAACTTCAGTGAAATCACAGCACATAAGACATAGTGACCACATGAAAAAAAAAACCCACAAAATTGTAGGGGGAGATTTGGCTCAGTTGGTAGTGCATCTGCCTCTCAATTAAAAGGACCGGGGTTCAATTCCCGAGTCGAGATGAGCAATGTTGTGCATAACCATACCGTCCCCCTGGTAAGAGGCAAAACACTCTATCCCTTGGATAAGACATTAAACCGAGGACTCGTGTGTGAGAGAATCACAACCAACACATCCTACTTCATTCATTTTTCATCTCAAAGAGCAGAGTGCTATCCTGGTGAAGTGGCCCACCTACTGTACCTATCCACACAAGATTATCTTTGTGATAGGCTGCATAGGATACCCCTTTGAAGATAAAGAAGAAATTCACTACACATATTGATATGTCCCCGATTACTCAGATAGATCTCATGTGATACTCACATGATCATTCATCCTTGTTGAGTTGGCAACATCTGAGACTGTTGCCCTGGCAACCAGAGGCTGCCTGACCCTGTGGATACCGGGAGGAAGCTCCCGCAGGTGATTGGTTCGCTGCTGAGGACCCTTGGTGCTCAAGCGGACTCTCTTTCCTCCTCCTCCCTAGGATAACAATGGGAAGTATGCATACTATCTTTTTCACTGTACTCTTTAGGCTGCGTTCACATAGAAGTATACTATTCGGGTATTCGGGGCTCGTTTTCGAGGGCACGCGAATAGCTTGAATCGAACGATAGGATTTCCTCACACCGGTTCACATCAGAGCACTATTTGAAAGTACCGAATAGCTGCGAATAGTATAGCAAAGTGGGAATCGAGCTTGTTCGATTTTCTTGCTGCGTATATCGTCTCTCGTTTATGAAATAATGACAATTTTGGTCTGGATTTGCCCTTTAGCAAAAATAAGCATGTAGACTGACATTCTGATGCAGTTTAGAAATTGTTAATAAGATTTGCTGGGATGTAGGAGGAAGAAATCCTCACTGCATGGGATGGTGAGTTGACGGTTCGGGTGATGGTGTACTCGGTGCCCGAATAGCGAATAGCGAATAGCGAGTAGCGAATACCGAATACTTCTATGTGAACGCAGCCTTATGACTACTATTATCACCATCATTTTTGGTATCACTTTTACCACCATTATGGCAACTGTTACCATCAAAATCATCATTGTTGCCATAGAAAAAAAAAAACATTTTAAATGGATTAATGACACTATCTGACTTTCTGTGTCTGTGGCTGAACATTTGACATCATAAATACATCCATGCAGCAGAAATCCTAATTTGGACTTGTAAGTACTTCCACTAAGAAAATTAATGATGTTGAAAGAAGAAGAAAAAAAGGTATATAGTCATCGCAATCTCCATAGCCTGTGTACCTTTATGATAAAATTTTGACATCAAGATACCTGCATACGATGATTTGTATGGAAGTGCTGTGGACATATACATGTAATAAACATATCTTTAACAACTTTATAGGCAGTCCTGCTTACCAAGCTCGTCTGCTGCAGGCCATTCCGTTCTCCATCATGGAGCTCTTTCCTCTTGCATCCAGCACCGCCGGCTAGCTGACTCGGAGCTTGCCTCCTCAGCTGCAGGAGAATGACAGAAAATGGATCCAAACTGACATACAAATGTACAAGTACAATGTACAGTAGGTCTATTTACAGCATAGTATATAATATTATAAACAATTACATGTTGGCATTTTAATCACCTAGATAAATTACATCCAGTGCTATAGGTATATGCTCCAATATTTTGTGAAAACTATATGAAGGGATGCCAAAGAAAAGTTTTGGTGGCCTATAATAACAAGTCTTCTTCTTCTTCTTGGAAAGTGCAGCCCACCACCAGTTTTGACTATTATAGTTGTACATTGTACTACAGCTTGTATTTGGCAAGTCCAGTGTGGTGTACGCAAAGTGCCTTTTCAAAACATTTAGTACACTGTAACAAGTGCAGTAAAAAAAAAACCAAACAAACAAACAAAACAAAACAAAACAAAAATGCTCTTCTCCTCAACTCCGTTACGCCGTAATTGTGAAACTGACACCCCGACCCTCTATAATGACAAAACGTGCAAAATGCATGTAGATCTAATGCTTTTCCAATTGAATGTGCATTTATAATCTAGGGTAAGTTTATTATCATTTTGCTGATGATCTTGTTTATCATCAGATTTTTCAGTAATATTTGGACATCTTCAAATCCCCAGTGAAGAATGCAAAACCACGGACTGTGCGCATTCTCGTGCGTGAATCACTGAATGTTTGTTCTTCACGCGTGATATAAATGGAATGTACTATGATGTAGTGCTTGTAGAGGGGCCATGGCCATGATGTAGAAAGTGTTGATGTGTTGGACACCTACCAGGACGGGGGTACACGGAACTCTAGCCCTAGTAGTATGCCTCGTGCCTAACCCCGGGGCGCTCCTTGTATATTGTAGTTGGACCTACCACTCATCGACCACTTTTTGAATGAATACCTTGTATCTTAGAAAATATCCCTCATTTTCACCTTAATTTCATCCCACTCAGGCAGAAAATACCGCAGATTCATATCCCGGGCTCAGATTGTTGAATCGTACCGTACGCACAGAGTTCTCTGCGAAAAACATAAGTAACATTTTCCACTGTACACCAGCGCAAGCTCATCATTTTAATCGACTGCCCATTTTCCCATTGAAAAGTACTGTAAAAGTGGAAATTTTTGCGGTGTTGAAATTTTCGCGGATTTCGCGCAACCAGAAACTAGCGCGAAAATAAAAGCAATCGAATATTTTTGCTTGCCATATGTTCCAGTAGTTGGTGTTTTGATTCCACGCGATTAAATACACGCGAAACTCTTCTAAACCCACCGAGCGCGAAAAATTAGTCGCGCAGAAATATCCACTTTTTAATTCTACAGTAGAAAAATCTAGGTCCTACGTAAATTCAGTGAATGGGCAAATATGTGTTAACAATAATTACGTGTTTATTACTAATGAGGATTTTCTTCAATTCTTTTTCCTCCTGTTTCCTCAGGGTATTAATCTGTATCCCCCTAATTTTTCTTGATTTGTACTCAAGTAGCGCACCCAGTTTGCGGCAGGTTAAGGCCTTGTCAAGGGTATTTAGTAGTATTCTGGTAAAATGGGCAACAGAAATTAAATAATTTTTTTATTTAATTGGAAAAAGTACCAAAGGCCTCTTGACACTGCATCACAATTTTGTATGGTGGACAGTTACCCTAGTCATAATAATCAATTTTATGCAGAAAATTTGCAACCACCAAGAGGACCCGGTTTGCGGCGGGGGGGGGGGGGGGGGGGGGGTCCAGTTTGCAGTACCCCACACAAAAATGTCCCCTGATTTCTTCAAATATTAAAATTTTGCAAAAACCAAATATTTTTTGATGGTCCAACTAGTTGTCAGCTTGTTAGAACACTTTATTTGGATTCATCATCTTGATCCTTTACAATTTCACAGTTTTTCAAGATAGCATGTATTTCATCAATTTCCACCCATTTTGACATGTAAGATAGCGCTATGCGTGTCTGAAATCCCATAGGGGTGCCGCAAACCGGAACCCATACTCGACATTTTGGTCACTGTTGCGATCCTCAAAACTGAAAAAGGAAATGATTTTAGAATATTTCACACAGTTACACGAGGAATCCTTACCATGCCAGGCCTCTTTTCATAGTAAGATTTTATATAAAGATACAAACAAGGGATGATGGTGGTTGCCTAGCAACAGAACAAAATCTTAACGTTTTGTTAAGAAAGTCATACTTTTTTAAAAACAGCGTGACACAGACGGTTTAAATTAGAATTATGAAGGCCATCATCCGAGTTATTTCATGAATGATTCTGGTATCAAAAGAAAGCTCTTCAGTTGCTCTTCAAATAAAACAATTTAAAGAAAAAAATACCGGTACCCTTCTACTTTTGAAGATATGGTTAGATATTTCTAGGGGTGCCACAAACTGGACCCCTGCAGCAAACTGGTGCCCCAACTCTGCTGTTCGAATGTTCCAGCATTATTGCGCCCCGTCCCACGGCCACACGTATTTTTGATTTCATACGCGAGAAAGCCATTGCGTGAGGGTGGTTGATCTAAAAATAGGTGGTCGATGAGTAGTAGACTTAAATTTACTACAGACTCTACACAGTTGCTATACAACTACTAGTAGACTCTAGCATACGCTTTGCGGTGGAGCTGGTCGCAGTTAGCCTCATGCCATGCCTAACTATAGTAGCAGCAAGATTGTAGGCGGCTTTTGACATGTCTGAGGCTGAGCTGACAATCAATGACGTAAGCCACGGGCATACCTACATCGGCAGTGCTCGACTTTTGTCCCCCCAGACCTCCGCCGCGCCCCCGCCCGCATCCGCATGCCGGTCAGCAGACGTCAGACCAGAGTCAGAGATCGAGAGATGGGGGGTGTTTCACAAAGCTGTTCTTAAAGTTAAGAAGGACTTACGTGCAACTGGTGATCAGTTCTTGTGTGCTACATGTATAGCCTATACTTATCAGAATCTCAATAATTCAGCACAAGAACTGATCACCAGTTGCACTTAAGTCCTTCTTAAGATAAGATGGCCCTTCCCTTTAGTCTTGCATTCCTTCCCAAATAGCACAGAACATGATATTCCACCAGAATGACAAGACTATTGTAAATCTATAACATTTCTGTGATATTTGAAGGTTGTTAGCCGTTAAAATTCAAATAATGCACCAAACGCTCACCGTAACATATTCTGTGTATAGCCTAGCCTAGGCACAGCTGCATACATTAATCCTCCTGTGGTTGTAATAACCACTACTTATACTTCGAACAACAGATATGTATGTTAACTTAAAGCTGTCAGAAAAGAAGAATTCACTAGCTTCTCTTACTTTGTTATCAATGGCAAATAACAACACACCACTTACATGAACTACATGTATGGTAGCCCTACTACGTGTACATATCGACCACCTTCTTTTAAACCGACCGCATATAATTCGCGCACTGAACACTTAGTATGCACTTCTCTGCGCGCAAAGCACATAAAAATGGATTGGCTTTGAATGTAGATGAGGATGGTGTGGGAAAACGCGATAATTCACTGTTCATTAATGGTTTTAATCAAGGACAAAATTTCGAATGAATATTTTCACCAAATCGTAATGACAGCACAATGTAATGTCTATGGAAGTTTCTAAAAGGCTTCTAAAAAGCTTTGTACAACACGGTGTTCAATACAACTCGGTTTGCGTGCATTGTCAATGCAAAAACAGCGGTCGATCCTAATAACGCGATTTACCGTGGGGAGCTGAAACGAGGCCACGCAAGTTCGTCAGCGATATTTTTGCACTGAAACTTCGAATCGAAAAGGGAACAACGGCATTTGATAGAGCTGGATTTTCTCAATCACGTAGGTCAAGTTTTTTACGTGAATTTCAGTGTTAAATATTCTTATCAAGCAAATAAACATTAGGCGGTCGATCAGTAGTAGGTCCAACCCTACATGTATGTAGTGGGACTTGGTTTTGGGGGGATGGTTGGTTTTAACTTCCCCTCCTATTTACTGTACCTCACGACCTTAACCAGACCCGGACTGTGACTTTAACTTGACTAGGGGGTCACCTGACTGACAAGTGACACATCCAACTCTATCAGGTGACATTTGACCCCCATGACCTTGACTGATAGCTTGATGACTCGGACTGGAACTTCACGGATGGGAACTACACAAACCTCATGAAATATCCCGTGAAATCAAGCGCATCAGGCTGATGGCGTAGTCGGTAAGTTTATTACGCTGTGAAGTGGACACTACTCCCACTTTATACATGTACAACTAAGTGCATCACACAGGGCTGTAAAACTAGACTAGTATTTAGATTTGTAATTTTTGCATTGTTCGCAAAAATTACTCAAATCTTAATGGTCAATTTAAGTAAACAAATAAAGACCCTCTTCAGTTCGGGAAACCCACTCACAAGGGGGGCCCCTCCTTATAAGTAACCCGTCCCCCTTATAAGTAACCCCGTCCCCCTTATAAGTAACCCCCGGGGCACCCCTTATAAGGAGTCTCCACGCTTTTTTGCAATGCAACGCGAAAATGAAAGGACTGCGGCAATTCGCTTGATTATGTCCATAAAGCTTCACTGAGTATGGTTGGGGCACCACCTATCGACAGGGCACCTTCCCATCGACACCCAGCGTACGCATGGCTGTTTGCGTACAGAACGAAAATGTACGCGTGGGACTATGCGTAATACGCTATGAAAATGCACTGGCCTGACCAACCGATCCAAAATGAGGCGAAAGCAGGTAAGAATCTGCATTTAATCGTTATTTATTCCGGTAATAACCTAGTTGTTGCTATAAATTGTTCACACTTACGATTGAAATGCGTCAAAGAATTGATTTATGCTGTTATTTCGCCGAATTCTGCAGCATGTCGTCGCTATCCATCGAATTCTGATAGTGACGTAATAATTCTAGTGTATGTCGCTAGCGCCAGCTACGCTGGCTAGTGGTTCAAGTCCATTTTCCGAGTTATTTTAGAAGACGGGGAAAGGAGTCAGTTACGGAAAAAAAAAGAATGCAAATCTGATTTTGATTTTAAAGGAGTTTATGTATGCCTAATAGGTAAAGACTGAGTGATAGATACAATCATAGTTATTTGGTTAAAAATAACATATGGCATTCAGAATCCCGGAATTTGTTCCGTGACCTACTCAACAATACTGGTGACAGAATATTGGTTGACGAAAGGGTGACGAAAGGGTGACGATAGGGCGATGAGAGTGTGGCGAGAGGGTATAATGTGATGAGAGGTTGAGATGTCATTCTGGGGTGACTAGAATTTGTTAGAAAGAGCTTGAACATTGATGAAAAATTGTTTCACGACAGGATATTTGCAAACACACACACACACACACACACACAGGGCAAGAATAATTATTGTTGAAATCTAATGTGATTAACATGAACGTCTGATTTTTCTAATTTTCTAGCCAAATCCCCGACGTCGTCGTCGAAGGAACTACTCATCTCAAAGCTTTGAGAGAGCCCTCGCATTGGTGAAAAAGGGCGTATCAGTGATGAAAGCTGCCTTCAAATGTGGAGTCCCGAGAATCACTCTCCTGGATAGAGTAAATGGGCGCACGCAGAGCAGCAATTTATCCACGAAGCATACAATTTTGACACATGCAGATGAAGCTGCATTGGTTGACCATCTAAAGAAACTAGCATCATATGGATACGGCCTCACCAGAACACAGGTAAATATAATTTCAAACCTAAACTGACAGTCAGTATTTTTATACCAAAATAAACAAACATAAAAACATTATTTGATTTAAGAACTAAACCAAAATTTAATTCCATGTTATTTCTGTCTCTCACTTTCTACAGGTGATTCATCTTGCTACTGACATGGCAGACTCACTAGGAAGACGGCCAATAGAGATGAAAGGCAGACTTCTCTCAAAGAAGTGGTTCCAGCTCTTCATGCGTCGATGGCCTTCTTTGAATCTCACCTCTCCTCGCCGTCTTGAGATGAACCGTGCAAAGGCCACAACAAAGGAAGTGCTCAAAAACTACTTCGGTGAGCTGCAGAGAACCATGCAGAAATATGATCTCCTGGACAAGCCCCAAAACATCTACAACATAGATGAGACAAACTTTAATGCCGATCATAAACCCCCCCAAGTGGTGAGTGACAGAGGTGAAAAAAGATCAAACTCAATAACATCGCATCGGATTGGCACGACAACCATTCTGGCTTGTGGGAGTGCTATCGGCAGAGCACTCCCCCCCTTCTACATCTTCAAGGGGAAACGTAAGATATCTGATCTCATGAATGGTGCACTCCCGGGGTCGCAAATGTGCATGACAGAGAGTGGATGGAGCAATGGTGACGTCTTCAGAAACTACCTAGAACAACATTTTCTGCCATCACTCCCCCCACGACGGGTCAATGAGCACGTCATGATCTTGTACGACGGGCATACATCACATATCTCCATTCCAGTCCTTGAATTTGCCAGAGCTCATCGAATCGTGCTGTTTGTGCTGCCGGCACACACGAGCCACGTTCTACAACCACTAGATGTCGCGTGCTTCGCACCTTTGAAAAGAGCATACAGCACTGAATGTGCTAAGTTCATGCAAACACATCCCGGAGAAATGGTGACCAGATACGACATCGCCCGTCTGTCCTCGTCAGCCTACCTAAGAGCTATGGGACCAGAAAACTTGAAATCGGCATTCAGGAAATCAGGGGTCTGGCCATTGAATCCAAAAGCCGTAGGAATGGAGGAAGCCACAAGACCAAGCTTGTTAGTGACTCCAACAAGAAAGGAAGCAAGCGCCCCACAACATCAGGTCGGACCCATGGGTGACGCCAGACAGACAACACAACAAACGTCTGCAGAAAGCTTTCTGTCGTCAAAAACACCAAGCCCACCCCAGCAGCAGGCAGAAAAGGGGACTCAGAGGAGGGTCACTGTCCACTTCCGGCCATCGGGTGTGTGTGTGTCAGAGGATAGGATCTTCCTCAAGATCTGCAAGGCAAAAAACAAGGGAAAGGAAAGACCCACACAAAAGAAGACATGCCCGACAGATCAACCTGGACCATCAGGAATTTCAACAAAGTCAACAAGGAGGCTCTTTTCCGATCCCTCAGTTACAGACAGCGAGGACATGGAGGAAGATGACAACCCATGCTGTGTTTGCGGGAGGAATACGCCACCACATCCATCGCGGGACCATCTAGAATTCTACTCATGGGTCGCCTGTGACGAGAGTGGATGTTCTCATTGGGTACACCAGAAATACTGCACAGCATCCAACAAAATGTATGGCAAAAATGACACCTACAAATGCCCATGCCATTGAAAAAAAAAGAAAAGATTATCTTGGCATGATAATACATCAGGAGAAATATTGAAAACAGATGTGTTTTGTCTTTTATTTGCACTATGACTCTAATCATCAGTGATCATGACTGTAATTGGTTTTTATGTGTTGAAAGTGCGCTTGTTGATGGTTATGTTTGTTGGCTGTGATCTTACCATGTCAAAGAAATTAATGTATCAAAATAACAAGAGATATAAACAAATTAATGTTTATATCGATCGGCCACACATAATATCAAAATTGCTAAATGAAACATACAAACATATATTCAAAGTGAATAAAGGACAAAAGATATATAACAGCAAAGAATGACATTAACAACTTCACTACATTCCATCAGTTAAAAGGAAGCACTTTATTTTCAAAGGTTAATGGCAGAGGTTTTATTCTCTTTTTTTTTGTATAGGTTGAAAAAAAAAGAAATATACTAAATGTATTATCAGATCATAGAACTGATGCAGAAATTTAAATTTCACATCTTATAATAATTTAAACGTCTACAATACAAATAAATGATAAATAACTTCTTAAAAATAAAAATGTAATTGTATTTAAACGAAGAGACAAAGAAAAAAAATCATAAACAAGAAAGCAAACTAAACTAAACACAAGTTTACAAACACGGTTCTGTGTGTATGACAGCGAAATGCAATGCACGTGTATTACCTATAGAGGGCGGGGTGTCGATGGCAAGGTTCCCTTTTCAGCCGCGCAAAGAAACCAGACATCGCGTACTGAAACGGCGATATTTCACTACGGAGACTCACAATCATCGGGGCGGTCACGGGATTCGAAACTGCGGTATTTACGGCATATCTGAGGCACGGCTCAGGTAAACTGGTTTTATACTTTTGGAATAAACGAGCTACAGATCCTTAGGGTGTCGATAGGTGGTACCCCCAACCCTACATGTACTCAGTCGCCACGTCGAACGTCTGCACTCAAGCATTTGCCGCGCCGCCGCGCCTGGCGACACTCGCGCCAGTAATCGCTCGCATTTCAGCATTCGCATGGGTCGTTTGACATCGCATTTAAATCCATGATTTTAGATATGATGCCTCAAACCGATTTTGCTCAAATTTCGTGAGTAACTAGGAAACTTGTGAAGCTTTATGGACATAATCAAGCGAATTGCCGCAGTCCTTTCATTTTCGCGTTGCATTGCAAAAAAGCGTGGAGACTCCTTATAAGGGGTGCCCCGGGGGTTACTTATAAGGGGGACGGGGTTACTTATAAGGGGGACGGGTTACTTATAAGGAGGGGCCCCCCTTGTGAGTGGGTTTCCCGAACTGTCTTACATGTAGGCTCTTTACTTGAGTTCAAAATTTACAGGAGGTTTCCAAATAGTGTTTTCTTCAATACCTATAGGTGTTCTCACCAATTTTTCAAAAATTTGCATGCAAAAGGATTGGCTGTCTTTTAACTCTAAGAACAGCTTTGTGAAACACCCCCCTGGTGTCCGAGACAAAACTTCACAAGCAAAAAGCCACCACCACTGCACCACGGTCCACATACACATTCACAACAACTTGTTTAAGCTGCCTCCGCCTAAATCTGTCTATCTCAGCATGATCTACATACTACAAACTCACCATTATTATTTCATTCTACCGAATCCCTCCCTGTCATCATCTGTAATGCGCTTCACGAATGGGTAGAAACGAAAGAAGGCTCTTCTTCGGGAGAAAAAAAGAAAGAAAACCTCCAGTTTACGGTCAGTCTTTCGTAATCCTAGTATTACATTATGATACACAAAACACATAGGGTAAGGGCACCAGTATTCGGTCAGCCCCCGGTATTCGGTCACTTGTTACTAGTCACCAGCCAGTAAGTTCACCTGTCACAACACACGCATATCACATTGATTCACATATGCCTACGCTGTAAACCTTCTACGTTCATTTCGAATGAAAGCGCGTCATTTGTATGGAAAGCGAACATAGCACAACAGAAAAACAGTGGGCGGTGTTGTAATTCAGCGTTTTCCCTGTTCAGGGGCTATTGCAGCATTTTTTCGCTTTAACTGTAAAATATAGTTGTTAATCATATTTTGCTCTAGATTTTCAGTGTTTTCTTGCTCCTGCAGATTAATTTTTATGTAATTAATGTGTAACAAGAGCGGACGATAATGATGGACATCATTCCGCTTACCATACACAAGCCATTCGCGTCATGTTGTCAAGCCGAGTCGTGTTGCATGTTTCACAGTTCAGTGGTTATGCTTACAAAATTGATATCTTAGACACCAATCAGACAAAATAGGCTCCAAGAATAATGTCCCGTGATTGGGAAAGGAATCTTACAAGCACACTGAGAGAGACAGAGGACAATTTGAGCCGAATGCGGGTAAGTTCCTACAGACTTGGTAGTGTGCATCCCGGGTGTGTGAACGTGTGATGAGAGGGACGCCGCCCATACCTCCCCCCATACCTACAGATTGTAGCTAGCTAGCCTTTCTAACAATAACATTGCCATTGCATTGGCGATTTGCTACAGCGTCTGGGCTGTGCAGGGTGCTACATAACTTTATTTTACCACTTGCCCAGTCAGGCAAGCAGATTTTCATATTTGCCATGAAACACTTGCCCAAAAGTTGATTTTACTTGCCCGAAAAGAAAGTCCAAAATAAGAGGAAAAAGGAATAGATTAGAACTAAGATCATGAATGTGTAACTGTAAGTCAAGGGCTAAATAAAACACAATCATTTGAATTAACAGCACACATTGACAATGACAAGCACTGTAGCAGACTTGGAAAGTTGCTGAAATGAGATATCAGTCCGGGAAACCCGCTCATGAGGACCGCTCCCACGTACGAGGACTGCCCCGCCTCATGAGGACCGCCCCCACGCCTCATGAGGACCGCCCCCACGCCTCATGGGGGGGCGGGTGTGCGGGTGTTTTGATGGGCGCTCTGCATCGGTTGATTAAAACTCGATTTTTGAAAAAAAAAAAACCAGATAGGATTTTTTCTTTTCATATCATGGATAGTGGACATGTGTGTGTAACAAAAAATCACAGTGCAAAGTTGCAACAATTTATACGTCAGATGTGAGATGAATAGAAGTGAATAGGGGGCCTCATGAGGCGTGGGGGCGGTCCTCATGAGGCGGGGCAGTCCTCGTACGCGGGAGCAGTCCTCATGAGCGGGTTTCCCGGACTGATATAAAGTGTGTTTACTGTTGCATCACTAAACAGCCATTAATTTATCTTTGGGCTTCTGTACATGGGTTTGTAATTGTATGGGGGGAATAAGTCAAAATAAAAAAAAGTAAGACTCCAGATTTCTATATCATACCCACGATTTTTTTATCGTACACCCTCCTTACGGTACCTACCAAGCGGAGGACAAAGAAAAAAGCAGCAAATGAGGCTCAAATTTTGTATTTTACGGTGAAATGTGTGACATTAACATTTCGAACAGTTCACATGATAAAATCTTGTGATAAATTGACATCTTCTTCAAAACTAGCGTTTTGTACATTTTTGTGTCACATTTTTCGCGATTTTGGTCCATACAAGGCTCGTTTCGATCTACATCAATGTATAAGGCTGGACTACGGAGTCCTTCGCATGTTGAATGTCATTAGTATGCAGAAATGTGTGCATCTGGAATAGCCATGCATGCTGTCCGGTAGAACCATACCTTTATAGTTCTGTGTTCGTAACCAGCTACAGGTGCGTATCTACAGCTGTACACTTGTACATCAAAGATGTGATGGACTCATCAGATCAGCTCAGTCAGCTCCTCCTGCTGATTGCAATACTGATTAGAGCTACAATTGTAGATCTAGGCAACAAATAAACACCAATTTTACAATGAATATCTTGTGTTTGTCAAGACATGTTTTGTACCTCTTCTTATTTCTGATGTTTTCCTACTTAGAATCGTCTGGACCCGGCGAGGCACAAGCCAATTGAAAGCTCCCTGATGGATGCACCTCCAGGTAATGAGGAGAGGGAGGATTTTCCTTTGATGACAGATGCAGTATTTCAAACAATATGTTAGATATCATGGTAACCCACAGACAGGCTGAACCGCAATCGGTTTTATAGACTTTATTGCATTTTCTGAAATGAAAAAAAAACACAACAACAACAATGTTTTCCATAGTGTCATCTGAAGTACAGTTGCTGTTTGTAGACAATGAACTTTTCTTTCTTTCTTTCTTTTTTGAAGCATTACTGTAGCTATTAGGGCCTAAAGAGAAAAGTTGTTGATATTGTAACAAGCCCCTCAGCAAACATGAAATAGAGTCTAAATACAAAACAAACCCCTTCTCTGTTGTAAACTTGAATGAAATCAGTGGTTTAAATTTTATCTGATTTTATTAAAGGTCGTGTTTACCTTTGGGAGCAGTGATTAAAAAATGTTCAAGATATCACATGTATGTGTAGGTCAGTTGTATCAGAAAACATCCTACCATGTAAGAATTTTGCAATAGAACCTAAAATATAAGGAGATATCACTATTCTTCTCAATAAACCGTAACTGTAGACGGTTTAGTCTGGAAACATTTTTATTGTAACCATTGTTCACATTTTGTGTATTTAACAATACCTAACATTGATTATACTAATTCAAATGTTTACATTGGTTGTTTCTATCCCTAACTCACATTTTAGACCTATTTTGAAGCGTAAATGCTGGGTTTTTATTTCGTCTACATATTTTGAATTATTCATTTAACCTACTGTATCATGTGTTATCCAAGTGAAAAGGAAATGATGATAGAAAAAATCCAAAGTTAATCACTTAAATGTAAATATTGTATGTTTCTGTCTTTTCCAAGACTACGGCTCTAGCAATGGATATCCGGCCATGAGACAGGGAAGTAGCAGAAAGGAACGCCCAGTGTCGGCCGTGTATGGCAGCACGTCGTCCCCCAGCTATGAGCTGTACCGACATAGTACGCCCTCTACTGGCCTGGTGGCTCTTCTGTCAGAGAAAGTTGAGAGGCAGAACAAGGTATTGAAAAACTGGCCACCCTTTGATTGTATTTCTAAATAATTGTTTTAAAATGTATACATTTTGATTTTGTTTCTTTCTTCTTCTTTTTTAGGAAGATAACATTACTATTCTCTTGCAGTAGTTGATGATTTAAACACCTTTAGTAGATATTGTTTTTGAGTTGAAATTTTGTGAATAGCTTGTCTTCCTGATTCTAACATACCTAAACAAGCTTGAATAACGCTTTCAGTTGTTTTGTTTGTTTATAACCTTTGGAGTCATTGCAATAATTTTTTTCTAATTCATCCATCATTTGTCAGTATTTCATACATTTGGTTGTAGAAATACATTGACTTTTTCCCTCTGCAAATTATCATAAAACTTGAAGTCATCCGTTGCTGGAATTCAATCGTAGAATGAGCATCATTTTGCTTGACCAAAGCCTTTGTGCAAAATGCCACCACATCAGGAATTTAGATTAGAGAGAGAGAAAATAAAAAACTTGTTCATGGACCATCATACATTGTAATTAACCCTGTTGCTGTATGAATCTGTAAAATCTGTACTCTATGGTAGAAAAGTTCCGGTGCCTTTATCAAAAACTAAGCATATATATCATAACTTGTACTGGCTTTGTTGTCTGTCAATCCCACACTCCAGACCATAGAGCAGCTATCCCACAAAATCCATGACCTTGAGAATGATCGGAGGAAGGATGAGATCAGAGTGCGCGACCTTGGGCAGCAGGTCAACGAACTCTCTGGCAGACTTCAGGGACATAGAGGTCATGAGGTTAGCATTACATGTGTAGGTTTCAAGAATATACTGACATAATTGCCCCAGTATGTAGTACGATGCATGCAACAGCATTGTGTGTATTTACAGATTGAACCTGTGTGGAAGTGTTAAAGTTCAATTTTATTACTTGTTCACATTAACTGTAATAAATGGAGTAGAATCTATGAAATGGAGTGGTAGAAGATTCATGAGAATTAAGAAGTTATGACATTTTCAAGTTTTACATATTTTCATGAAGCAGTAATATGAGTTGCATCTACAGTAGATATACACAAATAATTGGAGGGGATGATGTCATTATCTCAAAAGTTTCCCAGTGACCTTTCTAACTCATTTTCTGGAGGCATCACGGAGCTACTGACGTACAGTTTGCTTGAGAATTTGTTTGAAATTTTTCCAGAATGACAGAGACATCGAGAGCTGGCAGCGAGACATCAGGAGCCGCCTGGATGAGCTCCACGAGCGGATCACGAAGCAGATGCTTGGTGGAATCGACGCCTACCACAGTGAGGGCGCCCTTGCATCGCTTACCCGAGATCTTCATGAGATGTAAGTGTGGAGTGTGACAGGGATGTAGCATTGATCTATAAGGTGATGGTTGTATTGGTTGCAAAGATTGAAAATTTATGCCATCACTCAAAAAAAGACAGTACAGTGCACTCCTATAATAACCAACACGGTTATAACGAAATTCTGGTTCCAACGAAGTAAAAATTAAGGTTGCAACATTGTAAGCTCTGTGTATTTTTATTGTTTTTTTGTTTGGGTATAACGAAATTTCGATATAACGAAAGAAACTGCCAGTCCCGAGGACGTCGATATAATGGGAATCCACTGCATGCAGTACTTTGGAAATTAGCCATGAGAGCAGAATGTTTTATTGATAATATGAGAAGAATTTAGCCCCCCCAAAAAATCACACAAAATTGGTTAACAGGAAAGCAGTGATGTCATGTACAAGCAACAGATCAATGAGAGTGTCAGCGAATTAGTCATTTGATGATTAGATTATTTTGAGTATCAATCAATAGTCAAACATCAAATGTGAAACCCTGCCAGTGCTTCACTGATGACAATGATGATTTTTATCATTGTGATTATCATTCAATACCATTGCCACACAATCACTTTTTATTTACTATTAGATCATTATTTTACTAACTATTAAAATTTGTGTGGCCAGAACTTCAGTCATGCTTTTTCGTTGATGAACCACTTGTTGCAGTGACGTTCATGAATTTATTTGATTATTCTTGTGCATCTGTTGACGTGTGGTAGGAAGAGAAGCCTTCAGTCAGAGTGCGACGCCCTCCACCACGAAATTGAGACCCTGAGGTCAAGGATGGTCAAGCAGGAGATGGATACCACTGGACAGCTGGTGGACACCAAGGAGCTGGGCAGGAGGATGGACAGATTGGACAGGGTACAGCACACCGCTTGTTCCCCCCCCCCCCCCCCCCCAAGAAAAAGAAGAGAAAATTGAATTACAAATGTGTAATTGTCTGAATATTTGTGAACATGCACATTTATAGTTTCAGAGTGATGAGAAATGTTTTAAATTGTTAGGAGTGTAGACCTGTTAAGATCAGGAGTGTAGACCTGTTAAGATCGGGTGCTGTTTTTTCTATGCTAATGTTTATTTCAGTCATGCCGTAAGAATTGACCTCAAAATGTACAGTTGAATGGTGTTTAAATACTACGGGTCAATATGAAACACAACAGAGGCATGCTTCATAAATCCAATATTTCCAAACGTTTGAATATCTTGAGAGTTTGGAATTCAGACATGGATCATTATGTTATGACACTTATTACAATACTCAAGTTTTGAACAGACATGAATTTTCATTTTCAGTCAGGCACCTCATCTTGATGCTTTCTCACCTTTGATTTTTAAAGTTATTTCATTTATTCCCGTTTGCTGTGCAGAAGTTTACGAAGCTGTCCTCGGATGTCCAGTTCAGCCAGTCCCATGGGGGTAGACTGTCTCCAGGAATTCACCAGGGATTGGGACATCCCCAGCACCACAGCACTCAGAAGGATGTTCGGGATCTCAAGTGAGCCATCTCATTTAGGAGGGCTTTTTCTTTCCTTCTTCTTTTCCTTTTCTTTCTTTCTTTTTTTTCAAAGGAATCATCAGTCTAATTTATGGCAAAGCTTTAACCCTCCTTCCATTTTTATGAACATAAAAAAAGAACAAAAAGAAAAGAAGGAGAGAGAAAAAGAGGAGAATAGGTCTGCAAATAAAACCCAGACAAGAAGCCTGTATGAAGAACAGTGTATGACAATGCTCTATCAAAAGAGTTTGATTGATATTCATCTGCAGTATCTGTGCTGGCTTGCAGTACATACCCGGTAGTACTGCATACCAAGACTGTGTTGTGGCATTAAGTATGCAGTTATGCATGTTTTCAGCACTATCTGTGACTTTATCGAATTCATGGTAAATCAGTTTGTTGAAAAACATTATTGTAATCGACCCAACATGTTACTCAGTATTCTTGGCCTACAGGGTAACTGTAATCCTGACATCAAATTCTCTCAAATACTTTGCCCAGATCAAAATGTAACAGAAATGTTATGTTTGTTTGCTCCACTTATGTGAAAACACAATTTCTGTGATACTCGTCAAAATACACAAAGTCTGTTTAAAGTTTAATGACACTCCAAAATCTAACAGAACCACAGTGAGTGAAAAATAAAAAGTATACATTGTCTTTCATTTCTGACAAGATTGAAACTGGAAGGTTTTCTTTTGTTTAGAAGTTGATTACTTTTCTTTACCATTTTTTCCCTATTATGTCCACAAGGAGTGAGATGACAAAGTTGTTATCAACATTTAGCAAGCTGGAGAGCGCATCTCAGGTCTCACACAGCAGCTCCAAATCCAACCCATCCACCATCTCCACGACAACCGTCTCCTCATCAGGCAAGAGTAAGTTGGGCTCATCAATAGCTAGATGTTTGTTTGTGATTAACCATTTCTTGTCCATTGTCCTTTGTTTCTTTGTTTCTTTGTTTCTTTATTTTTATTTACTTATTGTTTTAATGCAAGGGCTATCAGCAGACAAGCAAACAAATAAACAGCTTACCAGTTTACTCAATCTGCTTACTGAATCTAGCAAGTAGAGTGAAGGAGGGTTGCTCTTAACTGTACATAAAATGTGCAACACTTAAAGTCCTTCTTGATACTCATTTTGCTTTTGTTTTTTTGCAGGCAGCAGGCGTCGCAGGGCATACCCCTCTTCGTCCGCTGTTAACAGGACATCAGCTCCACTCCAATCATCGTCGTGGCAACGGAGGAGTTACCGGGAGGATGTGGTGAACAGCGAGAGCAGCACCAGCTTGGAGGACCTGACCAGCTCGGAGGTCTCGCTGCCCCTCAACATCAGCCAGGAGCTCCTGGGCGAGGAGGAGGAGAATGGGAGGAAGGGCAAGGCCGGGGATGCGGTGAAGAGTGACCAGATAGAAGATGACTTGGATGACCATGGTGAGTGCAGTGCACTCCCGCTATAATGAACATGGTTCTAACAAAATTTCGGTTACGAAGTAAAAATTCAAGCTGCAGCATTATCCACTTTTTTTTTTTTCATTGATTAATTGTTTGATTGTAACAAAATTTCAATATAACGAAAGAATACTGCCGGTCCCAAGGACTTTGTTATAACTGGAGTGCATTGTATTGTATTCGTATCAAAATTCACAGTCTTTATGCTCTGTACCTCCCCTATCACAAACAAATGAAACAATCAAAGACAAGAAAATAGATGCAGTGTCTATCAAGTGGAAGTAATATTCCCATATAAGGAAATGTAGTCACTTCCTTCTTTCTGTGGTTCAGTCATTACTGTGATGATTAGAATGAAAAAGTGTGATGCAATGATAACTGCAGTTTGTTTTGATGTTCAAATGCTTTACCATGCTGCAATGCTCAAGGCACTTTGCATCAAACATCAGTAAAATCCCGACTGCGCCTAACTGTAGGGATCTCTTTATTGATGTTCTCATAAGTAGTAGTAGTAGTAGTAGTAGTAGTAGTAGTAGTAGTAGTAGCAGCAGTAGTAGTAGTAGTAGTAGTAGTAGTAGTAGTAGCAGTAGTAGTAGCAGTAGTAGTAGTAGTAGTAGTAGTGGTAGTAGTACTAGTGGTAGTAGTAGTAGTAGCAGCAGTAGTAGTAGTAGTAGTAGCAGCAGTAGTAGTAGTAGTAGTAGTAGTAGTAGTAGCAGCAGCAGTAGTTGTAGTAATAGCAAAAGTCTCATCATTATCTTTGAAAAATTTTTTTAGTAATTCCCCCTCTGTATCATCCCCACTTCAGATGACTACAGTCTGTCCCTGTCGGACCTCGAGGGGAGTCAGAAGGACGGAGACTTTGGCAGCGCCCTCTCTCTGGACTCGGACCAGCTCGACTCGGACCTCATCTGACCAGACACTACTGGGATGATGGAGCTTGCAGTCACGTGACCCAACGGAAGACATTGGAGATCTGCAAATGCATGCTGCAGCTGATAACGTGTGAAGCATCTATGCAGGGACATTTGATGATCCCAACTGTGAAACAAACAAATTGAACTTAGCTGACAGGTTATTTACTCAGTTCACAGTCTGTTGTGTATCTCATGTTCTTATGCATTGTTGAATGCAGTATATCCAGTTCACTGTGTGTGTATCTGTCAGGCAGTTGCCTTTGAATGTGGGTGTCTCATGTGATATGTCCTCTCAAAATCAACAGAAGGAGACTTCCTTGTAGTAAATTCTGATATGCACTTGCTTCGTGATAGACAGGATTCCTTTCTGCACAGTGTAGCTCCTGTATAGCAAGGTGAAATATGCCCAGGAATGTCTGTTTGAAGAAGGTTGTCTGTCTGTAGTTTTGTTGCAAATCCAAGAAAAAATGTGTGTGTGATATAATATCCAATGCAAGATTTTCCCTTTTAAAAGCATTTTCTCTCCCCGTTTTTTCGAAGGAAAACAACTGCACCTAGGGAGTTATTAAATCCCGCCCTTCTGCTGATATGTCATCTCTCCAGTGATATGATATACAGTGTATGTATATGGCCCCTAAAACATTTCCATATGTTCCATATAAAGAGTTTGCAGTTGTCCTATCAATATACTATATTGCCACATCTGTTTAGTTTTCCACTGGAGACATTCTCATTATGGCCCAGTTAGATGGATGCACATATTTTGTAATAAATGCCGAGAGTGCATTGGTTCAGCAAATGCTCGTGATAGTCAACTTTAGTCGTGAATTTATCAGGATAGGTTTCATGCCTTTTGTGAAAAGCTCTTGTATTGCATTCAAGATAGCATAGATTTGTACTCCAGCAGGTATCATTGTTACACATTGTATTTGCAGTCCTCAAAATTTTTGGCACCCATATGAATATGAGAATATTACTCCAGCACATCTAGCATGTTGACAGGTATGTATTGTGGCATTACCCGTGTATAGTTGACACAAAACTTGGTGTGTTCATTTTCAATGCAAATGTGCTGTTATGTGGGAAATATTGCTGATCTCATCATTGAACAAAACCATTTCATGGATTTCCTCAGTGCTCTATTAATGCAAACATGATGCCTGTCTGGAGATCAGGAGGTTGTGAGTTTGAATCCTGCTTGAGTATGTACGCTCATGATTTCTTTTATCATGGCTACTGCAAAAAACACTGATAAATTCAGTGCTTATTTATGTCGATGTAGGGCAATTTGTCGGTCAGTTGCAATGAAAATATCTTGAAAGAAGAATTTCATGAATTTGAATAATTACACAGTACACGCTGCATGCTTTAAGGATTAGAACCGACACTTGCTGTCGGGCGGAAGCTTGGTGATCTAGTGGAGATGACGCCTGTCCGGAGATCAGGAGGTCGTGGGTTCGAGTCCTGCTTGAGTACATATGCCCATGATTTCTTTTATCATGGCTACTACTAAAAACACTGATCAATTCAGTGCTTATTTACATCAATGTAGGGCAGTTTTTCAATCATTTGCAATGAAGATATTGTCGTAAGAATTTCATGAATTTGAAAAACATGGGTTGCTTGTTGTTCACTTTTTCATATTTTCTTCATACTTCAAACATGCTTCAACAGAGGGCCTAATGGGAATTGTGCACAGAGACACACTGAAGGACCATTTCTTTTTTTATGTCTGGTCGTCTGCTCATAGAGTGCGTTGCTATGGCAACCCATTTATGCACTCTGTTGTATTTGTTTGGATCGATCCAGCTCTGATTGGACGGCCTACTCTTGTTTGTGGAGCAGGTTTCGACCTAGAAATGCGACCCAGGAGAGTCGCATATAGGTCGTACCATCTCGATCGTCTGGGCCGACCAATCTCGTAACATTTGGCCGGTTAGATGCTTTCACATTTAATGTCACGGGATGTGTTGCAACATGGCTGTAATCACATCAAAACATTTGGTGCAATGATGAAGCTGAATTTCATGTGACTTTTTCTGTCTGACTTTTTCATTCAGTTTGCCTCGTAAGAAAGACTTTTGTCGATTGATGCAGACTGTGAGGAAATCTTTCATTTGAAGCGATGATGGTATTTGTCTTAACAATTACAACAAGCGTAGAGAAGCCATTTGAAGGGATGATGGTATTTGTCTGTCTTAACAATTACAACAAGCGTAGAGTAGCAGTAGAGGGGTCGATACCCGTAACTGTGAGACATCATAGATTTATTAGGAATGTCTTATGTAGATGAATCTTTGTGCAAACTTGATGTAAAATTTGAGAATGCTTTTGAGAGAGTAGATTATTGCTGAAGACTGATGATATAATGCTGACTTGGTCTATACCTTTTACTGTTTGTAAATAGTAATGTCATACTGTATACGCCAAATATGTCTTGAGGTTTTTGTTTTCACGAATTGCGAGAGTCAGTTGCAATTTACGAATTTAAAAGCACGCAGAAATATTAAATCTAATCCCGATGTGAATGTGACATGCACGCATACATGTCTACGTTCAGTACAGTACTCCATTCACAATCACGAATTTAACCACTCACAAAATTGTCAGGAAGTCCTAATTCCTGAAAATTGAGACTTGCTAAATATATGATGTATACAGTATTCAATGGCACAGATAGGAGTGCCAAAAACCATGTGGCCTTTGCGAGAGCAATATTTTCCGATGTTCCTTGAAATCATCCAATGTGGCTATCATTATTCACAGATTTATTTCCACCTCTCTCAGAATTTCATCTGATTCTACACTGTTTGAGTAAAATCATTAGCCATTTCATATTTGCAAAGTAGTGTATCAAGGTGAGCTTTGTACTGTACCCATTCACCTGAGATTAAGTCATGCAGTAAGTCTGCACATTAGATGTAACTCTAGAGGATTTATTGTGTTTTGGTGCAGTTTCGTAGGAATGGCTGAGAAGTGTTTGTCCTGACCAGTAGATGTTTGATATTAGATGCTGAATCAGTAGACTGCGCTAGTGGAAGGCATATTACGTACTCCTTGACATTGGACATGAACAAGCAGAGAATGCTAACTGTATTCATATTGTATTGCTAAAATTGTGTTGCTAAAATATGCAGTATGAAGTAAAATTTGAATGATCATATAAAAACGTTGCAACACTTGAAGATATGGCAATCAACCGACTGAACAGTAGTATCATCATATGAATGATAACATTTAATACTCTTATGGATTGGTATAATTACGTGTATGTGTGTGTATATTTTGTTCATTTTAAGAGAAGTGAGTTATTGTGGAATGAGTAATTGTAGTCAACACAGTGCATAGGTGTTCTGATGACATGAGTGCCTAGTGTTAAAGTTTAAGATGCACATACTGTAAAAGGTGTTATTTTCATGTGTGTTAAATTTTCATGAATTTCGGGAATCACTGTTTGGCCCTAAATTTAACAACACACAAAAATATTGCCACCTGGATCCCGTTTCATAAAACTTGTTATCAGTAACAGCTGCCACATTTCTATGACAAATTTGCTCACAGCCGATCAGATGCAAGGATTTCAGTAGCTTGAAACAACCAGCACAACTTTTTATTGATTTTTAAACAAATTTTATGAAGCGGGGCCCTGATCTTGATCGCATCAAATTAGCAGAGTGCATGGACAGGCATTAGTGCACTCACAATTAAAGCCACGGTGTCAAATCACATAAAAATATCTTGCAAAAATTTCTGTGTCCGCCGCATTTGTGAAAATATCTGTAAGCGAAAATAACAGCTTGTACAGTATTTCATATGGTTGCTTCAACACAGTAGACCTCCCATTGTATGGTGTGTACTGTAAAAGTGGAAATTTTGCAGTGTTGAAATTTTCGCGCATTTCGTGCAACCAGAAACTAACGCGAAAATAAAAGCACGCTAATATTTTTGCTCGCCATACGTTCATGTGCGTGATGTCTTGATGCCGCGGAATTAAAAACATGCGAAACTCTTCTAACCCGGCCAAGCACGAAAAATTAGTCGCGCGAAAATATCCTTTTTTACAGTACCGGTATATGTTCTAGGTGGCTCTGAACTGAACTGCAGTTTTCGACTGCCCTGTCCTATAAATTTGCAATGCTGATATACATTCCTCTCTGATTGGTTGACTCAAGACTCTTGCAAAGAGTTTGATTGTAACTTGAGACAATCATGACCTTGTAATTTATTTTATTGTTCAATAAATGACTCGATCAAGTTGAACTAATTGAGTTTGTAAAAATTGAAGTACTTATTATGAGTGTGTCAGGTATTTAAATCTTTGGAGGTAAAGGAGAAACCTCTGTAATAAGACCCCATTCCACACCATTTTCAAGTTTGACTTTGTAAGATATGATGAACAAAATGGGTAAAGTTTCATAAAAATCAGACTTTAATTACAGTTCTACCAATAAAAAAAAGAGCTATGGAATTTCACAAGTTTTCAGTGAATAGTGAATTGGTGGCAAGTGCAATTCTGTTATGATCTATACACACAAGAAAACAAAAATTGTTATATGAATCGATGTTCAAGCAACTATATCTCTATCCCTGTAAAAGTGAACTTTATCAGGTTATATGTGATACAATAAAAACTTGATAGAAAGGATGTACAAATTTGTCTCCTTCATTTCATATGAGGAAAAAAATAGCAAAGAATTTTTGTCAAGATACGTTGGAGACTAATGAGGTCATTTATCACATGATCTCATTACTTGTTTTGTTGCAACTACGAGTACGTACCAGTATGTAATATGCTGTTTTATAGCTAGGACCTTGTGAAATATAATTTCATACCTTTTGTCTTAATTAAGTCTTCATTTTGGATAATGAAATTTCTCATTCCCAGTCTCTTTGATTTACATTGTTCATGATGTGCAAATATATGTTAACCTTTTCCATACTGAATTCTGAAATGCCCATAGACTTAATACATAGGCCACCAGGTTCCTGTATGGAATGGGTTAATGTGTGTGTCAATTTCCCATTCAGCTTGATAATTAGTAGATAAATGTCAAAGAGATATTACGGAGTATACTCCTGACAAATGCATAATTTATTCATTTAGATGCACTTGCTTCAAACCTTTTATCTGTCCTCACTGTAGAACCCCTGTATTGTATTGATTTTTTATTCCAATATTTGTGTCAATGGGCAGTATGTAGGTACATCAAGTCTAGAATTTACAGGATTACAGCAATGATGATTTTTAAGAATAGTATTTTAGGGGTTTTTTAGTGTGTGTTTTTTTTTTTTTTTTTTTTGCTAGATTTAGGATGCATCTATATGAGATTTTGAATCTCTTCAGGATAGGACAAATATATTGTAGAAGTCTCAGATAGGAACAGCAGCTGTTTCGCTGGTAGGTATCAATATGGGGCTACTATATGCAACCCCTGGAATGAAAAATGTCACACTTCAGGGGCGGATCCAGGAATTCCGTAAAGGGGAGGCGCCTTTACAAAAAGGGGGGGGGGCACACACCCCACATTTGTTTTCTTTTTATTTCTTTTGTTTTAACAAAAAAATAAAGAGGGGGTGCGCGCCCGGTGCACCCCCCTCTGGATCCGCCACTGCACTTCCAAATAATGAGTTTTGTTTTCCCCCTCTGACTGAAATGGAGTAATTTTTTGTAGGAGGCATGATTATACTTTTTTATGTCAAGGCAATTTTACTCGTTATTCAAAGATTAGGGTTAGGGTTAGGTTTAGGGTTCAGAGTTTGGGTTAGGGTTAGGATTAGGTTCAGGATTAGGATTAGGGTTAGGGTCAGGGGAAGGGTCAGGGGAAGGGTCCGGGGTAATTGCCCAGGGGGTAGTTGCCCTAGCCCCCATGGATATAGGACTTGGAAGTGGAGAGATCAGCTGATTTCAGAGCATCCCTTGGTCTTGTTACGACTGACTGATCTTGATCGACCAACGGAGGTCGCCCTCTCTCTCGCTCGGATGCTGTATGTGTGCAACTCAAGTGCAACTCTAACACAGAGAACGGACTGTTGCTGCTGCTGTAAACTCTACGTGCGATCGAACGACTCGTCTTCTGCATGCTGGGAGCGCTATTGCAGCCTGCATGCGCTGCTGGCGCCTCGCACGACTGTCTGCTGCCCTTGAATGCAGAGAGAAGCCAGACCGTGCTACAATTTTGGCGAGAAACTTGCTGTTTATGCCCGTTTCTTGTGATGCAGTGACCATTTCTCTCTCAAGTAAGCAAAGGTTGCCAGCGAAGGTACGTGTTTTTGCATGAATGGAAAGCTTGGCGTAAAAAGCATGGTAAAATTTTTAATTGAAAAAAAAAAAATCGTCATGACAGTTTCATCAGTCCGACACGTTGGATTTTCTGTAGTTTTTAACAAAAGTAGCTGCACGTCTCCGATATTAGAGTCTAGACTACCTGCCTATAGCATAGTATAGCCAATTAGGGCTCACACGGGTAAATAATTCCTCATCATGCTCATAGCATAGAGACGTGTGTTGAAATTAAAAATTCAAAAAATTCTCCAAAATAGCTGGGAGAAATGAGGTGTTTCAACTTCACTAACCGTAACCTGGAGTGGATAAGTGAGATAGGCCCAAGGCCCAGGCCAGGCCACGCGCCAGGGGTCTACCTAGCCCCGGAGACCCGCTGCTCTGCGGCGGGGTCCTGGCGGCTACCTCGCAGTTTTGTTAAAGTGAGAATCACGAACAACTCCCTATTGCCACATAGTGTCTATACGGCGACTTCACAAATAAACCATGGCTAAATTTCTAGCTCTATCATAAACACAGTGACGATAAAAAATGAAATATACATTACCCCATTGCCTTGGTTCTTCTCACCAATTTATCTGGAGACTGCAAATTTTTCTTCACATTTTTAGGAGTAAGCGGCCTGCCCTCGTGGAGAGCTTTGCTGCTATTTTGAGCGTGTATATCCATTAGTACGCATCTACGCATGCGTGAACAATGACGTCAACGTTATGGATGCTCACCAAGGGTATGAATGATGCATCATCGCACGGTGCATAAGGTGAAATGAATAAAAATGCATCATGTAGCAAGCAATACAGCTGTCAATGCATTGCACTGAATGCATGCTGTGCGCATGTGCAAGTGATTGTGAGTTTTAGTGAGCATCGGTGAGCTGAAGATATTTGCCTTATAAGACAGCATTTTCTGCATCATAAGCAATGAAATGCATCAAACAGTCGCCGATGTGAATCATTTAGGTTTAATCGACCCATGTAAGTATTCCTAGTAGTTTTTGTTTAAAAATTAAGGAAATATAGCGCCGGAACGGCACCCGTTTTGTACAACATTAAGATCTGAATGCGAAAACGGCGCAGCCCCAACACTGCACGTTGGGGCTGGTCGCAGTTAGGGTCTACCCTTTCATCTGTCAAATTCCCAAGGCGGGTTCTTCAGCTCAAACTCTGTCCAAGGGTCCGCAAAGCCAGACTACGACTTCTTTTCACTCAAAAAATCACCTATTTTCTGTACATGCACCCAATGGAATATAGTCCCTTCAAATTTCATGAGAAAAGCTTTTAATCTTCCAACCAAAATGCAGTTTGTAGAGGAATCCATACTCAATATCTGCAGCTATTCAGTTTTTTGCCAAACTGCATTATTGATTTTTAATTAATTTTTTCTTCATTTATTTTGGTATCTTTGATACAAATTTGTGAAGGGGTCTGGGACATTCCATTTTATTTACAGGTGTGAGCCCTATAGAGTCTAGATCTATATTGTGATCCATACTCAATATCTGCAGCTATTCAGTTTTTTGCCAAACTGCATTATTGATTTTTAATTAATTTTTTCTTCATTTATTTTGGTATCTTTGATACAAATTTGTGAAGGGGTCTGGGACATTCCATTTTATTTACAGGTGTGAGCCCTATAGAGTCTAGATCTATATTGTGATACAGACGCAGATAACTGGTAATTTCTATTCGAATAGGGTAGTAAAGTCAGCAAAAGTGTGAAATCGGCCCCACAGCAGTGCGCGTGCACCCGTGCGTTAGCAAGCAAGGTTAGGTTAGGGTTAGGGTTTATAGTTAGGTAGGGTTGTATTTATGGTTATATTGGCCATTAAATTAGTCGAGGGACATTAGGGAGTCCTTCCGAGAATAAAAAGTGGAAGACCAAAGAAAAAAAACGGGAGAAAGGGAGGACGAAAAATGCTATGCTGTGGAAATCAGCCCCGCCGCTGTATCAGTCTCGCATAAACGCCGTTTGGTGGGGCCGCATTCACAAGTATGATACTGTGGAAGAAAGCCCCACCACCGTGCTTATCTACCAATGAACGCCACACGATGGGGCTGAATTCACGAGTATAAACAGGCGAGTTGCCGCAGTATTTAGTACGGACATGCAGTGGTCGGGTCTATTTCATGAGTATGCCGTGATATCCAGGACCTCGCTTCCTGAGTATGTTGTGTCTGCACCAGGTGTGGCTTAATTCTTTCATGATGTTAAATTTATAAACTTTTCAAGTACCGGTCGACGGTCCCAGGACGAGCCAGGTACCGGTATTGATCGAAAGAAAATTGAGAGCCCTTCCTTTAATTTAATTTAGAAAAAGAGGAAAAGAAGGAAACAACCAAGTACCGGTATCAAATATCAAGTAAATTTATCTATCAAGTATAAGTAAACTGGACATGACATTAACACAATGCCCCCGAATGCTTTATAGGCATACTTGTGAAATAGGCAGGCCCCACTATACGCCATAGACCGCCACTCACTAGTTGGGGACCTACCTTTGTGTATTAGGACCACTTTGTTTTGCTTTGTTTTTGGATATCTCAGCCATTTTTTTCAACTGATTTCCATCAACTAAACTTTTAAAGGGGAAAAATGCAGAAAAACAAAAGGGAAAAAGAATAAGTAAGAGAAAATTGTAGTCGTCAAATCTTCAGAGTATGTTTATTTCAATAACTACTGAGGAAAAAAGCTGCGCAAGCGCAAATCGTGGGATATAATTTCTGCTTACCTTTTCTTTTTTATTCATAAAAAATGTCATAGACCACTGCGACAACAACATCTCTCAATTATTTTCCTTAAAGGTACTGTTTACCATGGGAGCAGGGATGTAAAAAAAAAGATGTAGAGTTATCACATTTGATGCATATGTGTAGGTCAGTTGTATCACAAGACATCCTACCATGTAAAGATTTTTTGCAATAAAGCCTAACATATAAGGAGATATCACGATTTTTCTCACTAAACCATGACTGTAGACGGTTTAGTCGAGAGACAATTTTATTATAACCTTGTTCACATTCTGTATATTTAACAATACTTAACATTGATTATACTGATAAACTTTTTACACTGGTTGTTTCTATCCCTAAGTCACATTTTAGAACTATTTAAAAGCACTAAAGCTGCCTGGGTTTTGTTTCATCTGCAAATGGTAAACAATGCCTTTAACTTTGGTGATATGTAGAAGTCATTTGAGGCAAACACATCTCACTCAGGCTGTGCTAAAAATGGCTTGCCTCTGGCTTCTAACTTTAAGTAATGATAGTGAAAATGGGAAATGGTACTATTAATAGAGGTGATACAACTTTTTTTCTTTTCTTTTTCTTTAAAGGCATTATTTACCATGTGCAGATGAAAAAAAAAATCAGCTTTAGTGCTTCAAAATAGTTCTGAAATGTGAGATAGGGATAGAAAAAACCAGTGTAAAAAGTTAATTGATATAATCAATGTTAAGTATTGTTAGATATACAAAATGTGAACAACAGTTATAATAAGATAGTTTTTAGACTAAACCGTCTACAGTTATGGTTTAGGGAGAAAAATAGTGATATCTCCTTATATTGTAGGCTTTATTGCAAACTTTTTATGTGGTAGGATGTTTTGTGATACAACTGACCCACACATAGGCATCAAATGTGATAACTCAAAAATTTTTTGAAATCACTGCCCACAATGGTAAACAGTGCCTTTAAGAGTATCCGTAAAGTAGATTTGTAGACATGTGTTCACAGCCAAAGTGGTCATAGAATAGCGCCCTCTGTTGTCATGTTACTGTTGTAGTTGATGCAGTATTGGTGCATGGACTGACTGAGAGACTCTTCAGAGCTTTGGTCATTTGTTTTATAAGAGTGTCATAAGTGCCCTGTTCAATGTGGATCTGACATCTCTTCTTGTCTAAAAGCCATTTTCAGGCTGTTTCATGGTCGTGCTTTTGTTAATATACGATATCAAATCCTTATATTTTCTGTGAGTCAATCATAATCGACCACCATTTTTACCATAGATAAATTCAACTGCTGTGACAGGGGATAAAGTACAAAGGAGGTGACAGGTGTCATAATGGACAGTCCAGAGTTCATTCTGGTCATATTTGTCACCAGTAAAGTCTAATTGGCTGGAATGTTTATTGATATGATATAAAGATATCCTTCTTTTCTTTTTTTTTTATCACCCAAGTAGGCTCTTCAGTAAGTCTTTTTTCTTTTTGTGCAGAACTCGGCTACTATCATTACTCTGGCATTCATGAACTTTGCCCAAGAGATAATAGAGTAGGTAAACTATGCTGTCTCGTGATGTATGCATCAGGTGAGATTTGATCCCAGAACTTCTTGGAAGAAAGTCCATAGCCTTGTCTGCAGGGACACCATGCTCCTGTGTATACATGGACCTAAAACGAAGGTCCATGGTATATACTGTAAAACGAGGACTATTCGCGTGCATTTTCATTTTGTGAATTTTGCGAGTGCCAAGATTCGCGAAATTAAGATGCGTGCGAAAGTTCTTGACTACACTATATGCATTGAACGCCAGTGGCAATTTGCGAAAATTTCATGCCACGAAAAAGGCCGTCGGCTCCAATTCGCGAAAATTTCGTGCCGCGAATACTGTATATCATGTTTTACAGTAGTTCTACTTGTTCAGCCATATTGTCTATGAGGTCAGGTTAGTTACACTGATTTTGTCTAGCACAATGGGCAAAGGCCAAAAACACCACCTGTTCTTGCACAGGTTGTCCTTGAAACACAGGTTAGCATGCCTGTGGCTGTCCTTTGTGTAGAGGTTCAATTTAGCAGGCAGTCATTGGGACCAGATATATGCACTGCATATAGCCAAGTGCTTGTTAACCTCACTCTAAATAGACACAAGTGGGATATGTGAAATAAGTGTTCATTCAACCACTTATTTTATCAGATTTTTAATTTGATACATTCTTAATAGAATGATGAAATCACACAAATTTTTCCCCCTAATATTCAAGAATTATATAGGTTTATTAAATACCCCCCCCCCAATAAAAAAAGGAAGAAAGAAAGACTTTGCTACTTCATAAAGAAAGCAGATGATGTGAGCAATGTCCATGTGTTACTGGTTTGTCATCCTAAGCCTGTGATTGTGTATGATCTGGTGCAACATGTTACAAATTACTTTAATTAGTTGAGAAAGCATTGGGGCGGAGGGGTAGGAGGGGGGGTAGGGTATGAAAAGGAAGGGGTGGAGAACATGGACTTGGCCGCAAAGGTGTTGCACCTTGCCGAAAATCTAATCATTAGTGTTTAGCCTTGGTCAGGGGCTTGGCCAAAGCGATTACTGTGCACAGTTTGCCCCAAGCTGGGGTAGGGGGAAAAAAAAAAAATCTGTTAGTCATGGCAGTGCGATATGACTTTGCAGTGAGCAATCACACACTCTTTCTGCTTGCTAGGATCAGTGAGTTAATGAACCGATTAGCTTTGATCGGTGAATGACCGAGAAAAAATTTTGTGAAAGGGGAAAAAAAAAACAAGGGAAAAGCGGCAAGCACACATAGGTGTTTTATTATCCTGGTTACATAAAGAATTGATATTTACTCTGTAGGAAAAACCACCAATAATAACAACCTGTGTTTATGAATAAACTTAATGAAATAAGAGCTACACATCAGTGAGAAAATGAAAGGAATCAAAAAAATAATGTTAGAAGGGATTATTTGAATGCTAATGATTTCTTAAACATGGCATCCTACAGGAACATCAAAAGAGTTGCTTTTGTTCGACAAGAGTGATAATTGCATAGAATTCAATATTTGTTCAAATTGAGGTTCAATTTTAGGCTCAGGCTTACAAGAGTTATCCATTTTTTGACAGTAAAGAACATTGTTTACATACAACTGAAAAACATTGTGTTTTTTTATGTGCATTCCAATCAACCAGAAGGAAGAAGTGTTTCATGGATCTGTATTTGAACTGTAATTTTCTTCTGCATTTTATAGAAGGCTACCATTCACAGGGCAGTGGCCTCTCTTGAACAGTGTCTCTGTCTATGCTTGGAATGCAGTACATTTTTCAGCTGTCTATATACAATGTTTCTGCTTTCCCATCGATATCTGTGATCGTAACACACTTTTGACAAGGTCTGATAATTATCTAGGTTGGACATGGACACTTTGTATGACCTGCTGGCATTTCTCTGTCAAATTTATAAAATTTATAGACAACAGACAAAGAATAATGTTTCAAATCGACATTTTCTTAACAAAATAAGTACATTGTAAGTAGCAGCTCTCTATGGATGATGACTTCACTTTCATCCATTTCTGATGAAAGATGCATCTCACAGATATGAAAGTGTCTAATTATTCAGCACAAGTTCATGAAAGGGAGGATTTTTAATCTGGTGCGAAGTTTTAGGAAACTTGCAAAATTAGTGCAAACTATCCATGTTTGTTTTTTGAATAGCTTCTAAAGGAGGAAGTCCTAGATCAAGCACATTATAGATTCTGTATGTGGAATTTATTGGAGATCAGTATTTTTTTAAATCAAAGAACTTAAATATTTCTGACAACCAAGGAATGTTAACATTTGGCATGTTCCTTGTAACCATCCATGTATCAATCCTGTGTATGTCCCAAAGTTATTGTGGTGTTGTCCAGTTTTTAAGCAGATGGCCTGCAGTTAACATTACTTTTCGTCACCATTATTGTAAAACGAGAAATGTTCATGTGCATTTTAATCCATTAAGGACAAGTCCCGAGTATACTCGAGCAAGTATCTATGGAAAATGCATGTCGTAGTAAAATCAGCCCGTCCTCTATGGGTTAATTTCACGACTTTTGCGAGAGCCAAGATTTGCAAAATTAAAATGCATGCGAAAGTTCTTGTCTACACTATAATACATTGAATGCCAGTGGCAATTCGCGAAAATTTCATGCTGCGAAAAAGGCCATCGGCTTCAATTCGTGAAAATTTCATGCCGAAAATGTATCACGTTTTACAGTACTCGACTTGAAGTAAATTGGCATTTTGCCTCACTTCTCCCCTTACAATCTGATTTCCATTCATTGTGTGCCTCTTCCTAAACCTCCCCCTCTTTCCAGGACAAAACCCCCAAGGGCTCTGGCTATCGTACCACATTTATACCCTCCAGCTTCCAGCAGCATGAATATGCACATATTTCATTTCCATCTTCCCCTCTCCCCCTCTTTCTCTCTCACTCTCTCCTGCACTCTTTTTCTGTTTGTCTGTCTGTCCGTCCTTTTGTCCATCACTTTGTCTCTTTACATATATATCTCCCCTTCCCGCTCCATCTCTAAGACATTGTATTTTGGAGGATATCAATTCTTCTCCTCTCTCGAAAGCTCTCTCTCTTCATCAACTTCTTGCCCCTCCTCTCTCCTTTTCTCTCTCTCACTTTCCTCTGTTATTCCGCCTTAATCTCACTCTCACTGCTCTCAGCTTTATTTTAAGAATGTCATTTCCTGTCCTCCCCCCGTCTCTCTCTCTCTCTCCATCTCACCGTAAATATTCTGCATCTTTTATTTTATTTTAAGAATATCATTTCCTCTCCATTTCTCTCTCTTTCTCCTTCTCTCTCTCTCTTTCTCCTTCTCTCTCTCTCTTTCTCCTTCTCTCCCTCTCTTTCACTTTCTCTCTCCCCATCCACCTCATTCCAAGACTTGCAAAAAATAAAATAATCGCAGGGAAGTCTCCGGTCTCCAGATCTCACGCTAGACATGAATTGGCAGTTATGCTGTTTCCTCCGTTGCTGCCTCAATAATGCCAGCAAATGCACCTGGAATCGGGGGACTTACGGAGCGAAGTCCAGGAAAAATTGCATATTTGCTTTTGTTTCTCTCACGTCCGCATCCTCGAGCGCAGATTCGGCCCCGTCTCTGTCGTAATGAGTCGGCAAGTATTTTTTTTTTTTTTTTGAGGGGGGGGGGGGGGTTGTGTGACGCTTTCGGAGCATCTTGCAATTTAGCCCGCAGGTACGACTGCGCATTTCCTTCCGAGAGAGTTGAGACTTGTATCTTAATTTTGCAATTCCATACCTCCAGTGTACCCGCGCCATGATGACATATAAAGAAACTAAGACAAATTTGAAGCGGTAAACTAGGCTGTATTCCGTGATATAAGGTTATTTTCTGCCTAAGTTTGTGTAGAAATTGAAAGTCTTTCTTTATTTGATAGCTTTCTTGCCTCATCAAACAACCGTGGATAGAAAGCTAAATAATGTATTCACCTAAAATGTTTCCATAGCCCCTTAGAAAACAATATATAGAAACACATACACATAGAAATATATGTGCACATACATACACACACATACACATCTCTGTGTGTGTTGTGTGTGTAGAAAGATAGATATATATTCCCATAAGACACTACCTTTAAAGGGTGTGTACAGTTCTGGTCGAGGCGAGGATTTAGCTTTTAACGTTTCGCGAGATATTCAGAAACCACTCTATGAGATGTCAAAGAGCATGTAGTTCTAAAGGGTATCAAAAGTTTATTCAATGAAAATCGGTTTTGAAATGGCTGAGATATTCAAAAACAAGGTGAAACAAAGAGATCCTAATAAAGTTGTGGCATGTCGCCTTTTATTATTAGCACTTTTTTTGGATATCTCAGCCATTTGAAAACCAATTTTCATCAAATAAACGTTGAATCCTTCTTAAAATTACATGCTCTTTCATATTTCATACGAGGCTTTTCATTATCTCACTTAGGAATGTTCAAAACATGAATCTCCACCTCAACCAGTACTGTACAGTCCCTTTAAAACAGCCTCTGTAATAATCTGGCAAGAGAAAATAGCCAACCAAAAGGGGAGGAATATCGGAATCAAGGAAGAAGGAAAGAATCGAGGTCAGTTCTATTACTCAGCACATTTTTTTTTTCTTGTGCATTTCCTCCCCATTGTTTCAATGATGGCAATTACAATGGGACGGTTCTCCCCCCCCCCCTTCCTTTCCTTGTGTCTCTTTATATACCTCATATCTCTACATCTGTCTCTCATGGTAGGTGACTAGATAGCCTCTGGGTTTATTCTGACATGTTAATAATCTCATATGACTGTGTAGATAGAGAATGAGAGAGAGAAAAGGGGTGGATAAAGTCTGCATTTGAACTGCAAAAAAAAAAAAAAAATGTATATTTTGTGATCACGTTCGGGAAATGCGGTTTTATTTACCTGGTATGTTAAAAGAGTTACAGTACTTGTTCAAGCACTGAAATGAGTCGACCCCAAACTGCAAAATCGCTTCCCATAAAACAGCTTTGTTGCAAACTCCAGGGTTTGTCAGAGAAGTACACAAACCTATGGATGTACACATAAAAAATTAATGTACATACATGTATACGTTTAGTGCATCATTGAAACATAATATATATTTTAAGTATTTGTGTTTTATGAGTGGGAAAGATTGAAAGTCCAGTGTAGCTTCGACATCGTAAATAGGCTTTGAGGTCAAACTATTCTGATTATGAGGCAAAGCTCAGATTGGAGAGTTCATTGCCACCATTACTTCGCCAAATGCGATGTGAGAGTATGCATTTGCGAGAAATGTGATTCATATTTGCTCCCGGCTTGCAAATTACATCATTAATTGTTATCATAGAAACTGTTTCTAAACATCTTCACAAACAAGATCTTTATTGTACTGGTTGAAAGGGCTCTGAGAAAAGAGAGTAACCACAGGGTACTGGACACAAATGCATTTTGAAGCATCACTTTCACAAAGCACTCACCACTTAACATAGAAAATACGAAAGGGAAAGTTTTGATGCCAGATTTATTTGGAAGAGGATTTAGAGCAATGGGAAGTGAAACTTCACTAAGAGGTCAAAGAAGGGTAATGACCTTTACAGACAGTTGATACGCTGTAAGTGACATATTTGTTATTAATATCATTCAAGTTATTAATTTTGTTTTTTCTCCATGCCTATAATCGTTCCCCCGTATTCTCTGCCACAAGGGTATTACATAGGAGCATTAAATGTGCTTCGGTTGCCCTCTCGTCAGCCTGGAATTTTGCTGTTGTTTGTTTGTTTGTTTGTTTGTTTGTTTGTTTAAGACCCCCCCCCCCCCCAGAATAGGGCAACTTAGGGGAAGTCAAATGTAAACATTGAAGAAAAAAAAAACTTCAAAGGTGACTGTATGATCAAAAGACATGTTTGACAATTTAATCACAGATGGTGTACAAAAATAGCGTGACAACAATTTCTGGTGGGAATGTCTTTATGAGATTAATAGTGGGGTCAGGGATCAAGTCATCCTGATTTGTTTGTTTGTTTGTTTGATAGTGGGGTCAGGGATCAAGTCAACCTGATTTGTTTGTTTGTTTGTTTGTTTTTGTTTGGAATATCATGGATAAGTCAGTATGCATTTGGTGTACTCTTATTAGATTCATACCGTAATGACGCATGACTTGGCATTACCATGGTGGATTAAACATCTTGTTGAAGTTGTGCCTACCCAGTAGCAAGTTTGAACCCAGGAATATCACTTCTTCCCGAACCTTTTCCATCAAACCTTAATTCTCCCTTTTTAACTTTCAATTAGTTTTTTCACATCAAAACTTAAGGCCGTGTCACACCTTTCCGGGCAAGCCTTGCGTGCGGACTTACAAAGAAGAATTTTTACTACCCGGAGGTCCCCGGAATGAGCCGCACATGACAGTACCTAGCACGTATCTCACCCGTAGTCACCCAAAGGTGTGCACGCAAATCTTTTTACCCGCAACCATGTTTAGGCCCTGTCACACCTTTCCGGGCAAGCTATGCATTCTGTTGCGTGTAGGGATTTTCCAGCATACCGGGAATTTCTGAGGGCGAACAAGGATTTGGGTGAGTCAGTGCACGTGTCTTACTTGCTGGACGCATTCTACTTAAATTTTACTTGCGGGTATACTGTGTGACCTTTGTACCAGTCGCGTGGGGGCTGACAACTCAGTGAAGGAATTCCTCTGATGGAATGACCGAAGTCCCACGGAATGTCATTATCTTGGCTGCATACGGGGACTGCGAAGTACCTGCGTGGGAGTTGCCTGCGAAGTGCTGCTGCTAAGGGCCTCCTACTGGCGTTCTGCGTGGACCTCTCCGGGCATCCCCGCAACTCACCCGGAAACAGTTTTGGTCATGCTCAAAACTTGGCTGCGGTTAAATCGGACTTGCGTGAGCACCTCCGGGCAAGTACAGGCGAGATACGCGCTAGGTACTATCAGGTGCGGACCAACTGCGGAGAGCTCCAGGGAGCAAATTTGTTTCCTCACAAGTCAAGCCACAAAACTTCCCCAGATACGGTATAACAAGGCCTTGAGCATGCTCAAAACTTGTTCCGAGTGAGTCGTGGGGTTCGCTCGCAGAGGTACACGCAGAACACCAGTAGGAGACTCTTACCGGCAGCACCTCGCAGGAGTTGGCTCTCACGCAGGTCACACGAAATGCATGCAAGTAGAAGCTAAGTAGCACGCGTCTAGTAGGTAAGAAACAAATGCGAAAATTGCAAATATTCTTGTTCACCCACGGAAAATCTTCTACGTGCTGGAAACTACCTCCTCGCCACAAGCCTGCGTAGCTTGCCCGGAAAGGTGTGACACGGCCTTTACTTTGTATCTCTGTGTACAAATTTAAAGGCATACGATCGTCATCCCTTATGGTACGTAAACTCCGAACGACCGAAGTTTGTGCATGCAATTGTGCAATGCCAGACTCGGTGCTATATCCATAAACGTGTGGGACAATGCTGCCACTGAGACACGTGTGTGTGTGTGCGTGTGTGTGTACGCATCATACACAAACATTGTCACCGCGAGCTGCGGTGATTGGAGGAGAGAGGCCAGAAGACGCGTGGCTCTGTTGGCCTCTCTTCATGCGCATGCGCACTGAGAGTGTGTGTCCATTCGGAAGCTCTCGTGGCTTGCTCGGACAGCCATTTTGGGTTAGGAGATTTGTAGCACAGAGCTCTTGTAGTCTGGAGTGTTGTTCACTGACCCATTGAGCCAGCGCTATTCTCATTCGGGGTCACTACATTTGATACAGAATGGGGGAGGCAGCATGTTGCGTTCGTCTCCGTGCCGCACAAACCACTCGCCACGATTGTATGCCTTTAAGCACAAGTTGGTATTACTGGTGATAATTGGGTCAGTAATCTCATGGCAGTTTTATTTTGTTTTTGTTTGTTTGTTTTTTGCTATTTTGTATTTAAATTGTGTGTGCACTTTCTGCTTTAAAGACGAAGTGTGATTTCTACATCAGGTTTTTTTTTTTGTTCTTTTTTTAATGGGATGATATACACTTTTAGTATCAGTGTCTGAGGGGCATTAAAAATATCCATTAAGTTCAGTTGTGATCACCTCCTACAGTACTGGTAGTCAATTCATCATGTGATTGTGCCGTGCCCAGGCAAACTGATGAACTGTGAGCACCTTTTTTTCATTGGTGACACCTAGATTGTCGGTTCTCTGGGTGAATTTACTGTCAGATCTTGGGGAGATAAATAGGCAGCAGATTTAGCTCTCTGATGATCTGTGAGAATATTTCCCCCAAGTCTGCAATCTACAGGCTAGAGTTTTCAAGCAGTACCTGTGAGTAGTGAATGTGTCTTATGTTTACGTACCGTAGAGTAATGTGTACAAACGTACATTGTTCAGAGAAGTGGTGAAGTGCTCACTTCTAGTTAATGCACAATATCAGGATGAACACTTCAGCAATTGTAGGAAATATGAAAGTGCAACAACCCCTTCCCCCATCCCTGTGAACAAAACACACACACGCACACACACACACAAATGTGAAATAATAACCCAAGAGCATTCTAGACGTGGGTATATTAAGGATTCAGCGTATAATCATGAAGTATAGATGTACCTGATGTGAATTCGGACTGCGTGTTACAAGTTGCATGGTGCAAATATCTGTGTCATACGTGTCACTCTATGATCATTGGCCAGTCGCCAGAGCAGTGTTTGTCAAAACTCTTGACCTGCGAGTGAAGATTTGTGAAGAGGTAAATGCACTGCCATGCCACGTTAACACAAAGGAGTGAGAAATTGACAAACTCTCTTAACATTTGCCCACACACTGAAAACTGTTTGTTGCGCAAACCCACAAGCTGTAACTTGTGGCCATGCGGTGGTTATCAATTAGACCCGTGCTTCACAACCCATAGTCTGTGAAGCTCTCGAAGGTGGGATGTACATGGTGTCGGCAGAAGATGAGATAAAAAAGACTTGTATTCCATCTAAGTGGGCTTCAAAAAATTTGTTGGGGCCAAAGTGGGCCTTGAGTTAGACAAGGTTGAGAAGCATAGATTTACAGGGTGTTCAGATGCAAAAAATTTATACTAAAATGGTATGGCTATACCAAAACGGTATAGCTATTCAATGAATTTGTACCTCTGAATGCTGACTAATGAAGTGAGGTATAACGAAACGACTATCAGAGCATCATTTCGAACTAGAACTCGATAACGAATCGGCATTCCATCATGTCCATATATATGCATCTGAACATATGTTGACCATGGAACGTTATAACTGGGTGGGGCTTAATGTGAGCGTACGCAAAAGGTGACCCCATTCCTCTCACTAGCGGCAACGTCATGACCATAACAACATGCGCAGTGGAAAACTGTGCATCTATTTGATGTTTTCCAGAACAGTCGAGGTTAGCGTCTGAACGGTCTGTCGGCTAGACAACAATTCTTTATGCGTCATTTCTTTATTGAGTTTTGGTGTAAACTGGCTTGCATATGAACAGGGGGTTAGACCACATGATCAGAGAGTGATAGAAGAAGTTGAGGCTTGGTAATATTTTTCTAGGAGCTTGCCAGAGAGCTTGCCCCAAGTAGGCAGACTAAACTGGTAGCAAGTACAAGTCATAATAGGGTCTGGAGGGGTTTGAAGCACTATGTAATCATTATCACTCAGAAAGGTAGAAATCATGTGACCAAAATGGTATCAAACCTTGCTCTCTCCTCCCCCACATGAGTTTGACAGGAGATATCTTTTGATAAAACATGCAAATAAAATGCTGGTGGGTAAATTGCTGAAGACCAAAATTTTGGCAACGAAACTGACAAAAAAGGAAGTGTTTAAAGCTACAATATAGCTCTCATAAAATTCATCTTTCACCAAATCAAATTCGCTTGCAGTATATCGGAAAGCTCTAACAAGAAACTTGTCTTGCTGACGCGACTTAAACCGTTGAGGACGAGTCCCGAGTATACTCGGGCAGGTGTCTGGGAAATGCGTGTTGTAGCAAAATCAGTCCGTCCTCAACGGGTTAAGGGGATAATGAATTCAAAAGGGGATTTTGAATTCAAAAGAGTGAAATAGAAAGGTGCTATCCTATAATCAATGTAATCTAATGTAAAACTTCACATAGCAAACCATGATGTGGTAAGCTCTGAGACTGAGAATTTCCGGCAAACCTTTTTGGTTTGATATTTCTAATTTTTGTCATTAACCATAAGTAATCGTGTTATCATGGTTTTCTTTCGCACATTTCTGTGATACATTCTTTAATATGATAAGTGTTATTTAGAGCAAAAATTGACAGTTCTGCAGGCGAGCGAGAAAACTATGTTTTCACTTTAACCTGTTGAAGACTAAGCCAAACTATATTTGGGCTGTTGCCTATGGGAAAAAATGCGTGTTGTAGCAAAATCAGCCCGTACTTGTCAATTTATCTGTCAGTCCGTTCCAGGTCTTGGTATGACTGAAGAAAAAAAAAGGTCCAATCGATTTTTTTATTTCATTTTTTTAAAAAGGTAAATGGATGGCACAGGTGCTATGCTTCATGAGGTATGTAGATGCTCTGATAAGATTTGGGCAAAGTCCAGCAAGGTCAGAGGTCAAAGGTCATTTATCTATGTCTAATTTTTTTTTTAAAGCTGTAACCTCATCTAGTTTAGTGAAGTGTGATTTAATTGGACACTCAGTATGATTGAATAGGCAGTTATTTACCTGAAATGATACTGATGAAAGGTCACTGTACTTTTGCTAAAATGTCATATTCAACCATTACTTAAAGGGAAGATAAACCCCAAGAACAATGTGGATTGAGTGAAAGCAGCAACATTAATAGAACACATTTTAAAGTTTTGGTGTTGGAACCGCTGGATGAGGAGACTACTAGAGGTTATGACGTATGAGTGGACAACAATACCAAGAAAATATAAAGAAAATACTACAAAAATCAATTTTTCATGAAAATTACAAATTCCATCAACTTGATATTGACATATTCTTATGTTAAGGGTAGCAATTATTCCCCCTGCTTTCTGAAAGCGGTTGGTCCACTGCTCTTTCATAATTCTAGAAAAGTGAATTTTTGTTGAATTTCCTTTATATTTTCTTTGTATTGTTGTCCACTCATACGTCATATCCTCTAGTAGTCTCCTCATCCAGCGGTTCAAACACCAAAACTTTAAAAATTCATAACTTTTGCATCGATTGTCCGATTTTCCTCAAACTTTCACTGATGTGTTCTACTAATGTTGCTGCTTTCACTCAATCCACATTGCTCTTTGGGTTTACCTTCCCTTTAAGCTAGTGATGCCAATTGGCAATGTAGTTTAGCAGACAGAGCAGAAACGAATGAACAAGTATAGGGGAAATCCAGTCCAAATATAAGTTAGTCTGATTAAAAAGAGTAAAGTCTTACGAGTTCAACGGTAAAAATTTGACTGAAATCGGATAAAAAATAAGGAAGCTATGACATTTTGAAGTTTTGCTAATTTCCACAAAACAGTTCTTGTACTGTGGATATGAATTATATGCAAATGAGTGAGCTAACCATGTCATACCCTCACAATTTTCCATTGATCGTGCCCAAAAAAATGACGAAAATTCAATTTTTCTGTCGTTGAAGTCTGAAACATGATGTAATTCCTGGTTGAATAACTTCAGAATAGTGATCAGTTAATAGAAATATGAGGATTTGAGCCTCAGGCATAATTGCATTTGAATGAAAAACTGGAAATTTCAATATTTCATGTACAAACTATATGTATGGTATTTAAAGTTGTGAGGGGATGACATGCTCACTTTTCCATTTGCATATTCATATTGACTGTTCAAGAACTGTTTCTCCCCCCCCCCAAAAAAAAAAAAATAGCGAAATTTCAAAATGTCATAACTTCCTTATTTTTCATCCGATTTCGATCAAAATTATACCATTGAACTCGTAATATTTTACTCTTTCTTATCAGACCAACTTATATTCTGGACTGGATTTCCCCTTTAAAGGTGACAGTGGAGTTCAAGGAGTAATGTTCCTGTATGTTCTTAATTTCCAGTGAGTGATTTAGCTGGGATTATCTGTAGTTAATGTAGTGTTGGTGGGGTGGGTAGAAACTGATGAATGATTATATGCATAAGCATAATTGTGATGGTAGGTCAAATGTCAAGGTCATGACCAGTGTACTTTTGTTGAAGATATCTTCCGGTCCTGAGGTCAGCTGGGAATGTCAAAAGATAACATCGTTCGATAAGAAGGATGAAATTCTTATCGGGGGAAAAAAAAAAAGTTGCCTGAAATGACTGGCAAGTTTGAAGATTGAGAACAAAGGACATTTATCTGAATATAATTATCATTTGTAGCCATTTATCATTCACTAGCAAAATGCTATTCAATACATTTGGTGAAATGGTTCCCTCCATGCATGGAGAATTAAAAGATAAAGTCCTTCAGGATCAGATCGAGAGAGTAAATATCTAGGGCAATGCACTTATCAGCATGTGATTAATGGACTGAACTTTTGTGGCGGAATGTGTAATGATTGCAAGATCACATTCACTTTTTGATCTAAGTGGTGTGCAAACCCTTTTTTTAATGTCTTTTCTTTTAGCGGGACTGAGGGCAGGTGGTATTGTTTGTGTCACATGCATGACATCAACAAAATTTTTACAGACCCAGAAGGCCACTTAAAAAGTGCATGTGTATGCAAAACCAGTCACTAATCTTTAGACAATGTGTCTAGGGAATGACACTTCAAAAAAAAAAAAGAAATCATTATTATACCCAGCCCCTCCACTCTAACCGTTACATGGATATCAGAAATGAATGTGGTCATACCATTTCTCAGGAATAGGGTTGATGATAAACACCTGTGATTTCATTTCTTTATTCATGAATTTGTTTTTTTGCCTCAAAAGGTCATGTGCAATGTGTTTGAACTGGTGACTAAACTGCAAAACCAGAAACGTTTGTGGCATGAAACTTTCGCGAATTGGAGTTGACGGCCTTTTAGTGCCATGAAACTTTCGCGAATTGGAGGTGATGGCCTTTTAGTGGCATGAAACTTTCTCCAAGTGCCACTGGCATTCAGTGCATCGTATGGACAAAGACTTTCGCGAATCTTGGCTCCTTGCAAAATTCGCAAAAGTTTCTTGCATGAGAAAAATCTCTGGTTTTACAGTATACCCCTTTCACGCTTAGTCAATTTCACCCAAGATCTCCCGGAAACTCCCAGGTGATGCTGCAGTGAGAAAGGCATTACAGATGAAATCCTGGGTAAAATGCCGGGTGACTACTGTAAAACGAGGAATGTTCGCGTGCATTTTGATTTCGCGAATTTCGCGAGTGCCAAGATGCGCGAAATTAAAATGCACACGAAAGTTCTTGTCTACACTATATGCATTGAATGCCAGTGGCAGTTCGCGAAAATTTCATGCCGCAAAAAAGGCCATTGGCTCCAATTTGCGAAAAATTCATGCCACGAATATATCGTGTATTACAGAATTTTCAACATCTCACCCTGGAACCATTCCTGGCAAACTCTAGTGTCCCCAGGAATTCCTGGGTAACACTAGGGAACTTACGATGGGAAGATCGAAGGGACATGAAAGCAATCAGCTGTGGCGGCCCCCGCAATCGGACTCCCGTCCCCATCTAAGCAGTTTTGCTTTTCTGTGTGGAAGGAGCTGTGGCGGCAAGATCGCTGATTGACTGGCTGCTCAATCGTGCCCAACATCAGGAACTGCCGCTGTTTTGGCCGAGAACCATTCTCATTTTCCCCAGGATGGGATTTTTTTTTTCAGATTTGAGCATGTGCAGAAGCAAATTTTGCACACAGCACGTTCAACTATCGGCAGCGCGTCGTGCTTGCGAAAGCTCCCTACTGCAGTGAGGAAGGCATCGCAGGTAAACTCTTGGGTGTTTAAAGCGAAGGTACCCAGGTGAAAGGCGAAGGTCAGCATACCAACAACATCTTGTGGATATTGCTTGTGAAAGATATTTTTCAGGGATGTTCCAGGTTTGATTCCCCTGAATCTCCTGGGGAATCTCCCTGGATGATATCACCACGAGTGACTAGTGTGAAAGGGGTATATTAGCACATCTTGTGAATTTTTGATTTTGTTTGTTTGTTTGTTTTTTAGCTCACCTGAGCCAAAGGCTCACGTGAGCTATATTGCGATCGCTCTTTGTCTGGCGTCCGTCATGCGTCGTCCGTTGTGCGTCGTGTGTAAACTTTGTACATTTTCATCTTCCTCTTGAGAACCCCAAGACTGATTTTCACCAAACTTGGCAGTTAGCATCCCTTGGGAGATAGGATCTCAATTTGTTCAAATGGGTACCAAACCCCACCTTGGGGGACCCAGGGGGACCCAAACCCCCCAAAATCAAGGAATCTTTAAAAAAATCTTTTTCTCTAGAACCAGACAGAGCTAAGTTAGTACTATGAGTTAGTACGTTGATGACTGTAGTTTCAAGTTTGTTCATGGAGGAATCAGGGGTGCCCCCTTGGGACCCAGGACAGGGGGGTGGGGAGGGGGCCTAATGGGACATTTTCATATTCTTCTAGAAAACCCCATGATGAATTTTCACTAAACTTGGCAGGTAGCAGCCCTAGGGGGATAGAATCTCAATTCCTTCAAATGGGCACCATGCCCCACCTGTGTGGGCCCCTAGGGGCCCCCCGTAAGGAATCTTTATGATTTTCTGTAGACCCAGAATTAATTGAGCTAAGTCAATACAATTAGTATATTGATGACTGTTGTTTCAAGTTTGTTTATGGCATACTCAGGGGTGCCCCCCCCCCCCCTTTGGGACCCAGGGGAGTAGGGGATGGGTCCAAATGGGGACTTAAATTGTACATGTTCACATTCTTATTGAAAACTTCTCAAGGAATGTTCACCAAACTTAACAGGTAGCATACCAGGGGGTTAACATCTCAATTTATTCAGCTGGGCACCATGCTCCCCTTGGGGCCCCTAGTGGGCTTTACTTGCATCCATACCAAATCTAAACTCATGAGATCTTATGTGGCTCTATGCATCAATTGAAATATGGTGCTGCCTAAATATCGTGTTTGTTGTTGTTGTTTGTTTGTTTGTTTGTTTGTTTGTGTGTGTTTTTTTTTTTTTTTGGGGGGGGGGGGGGGCTTTTGTCTATACTGTGCTTCAAGCAACATGTACTGTGCTTGCCAATCTACACATTGCTGGAGACACCAGACCATGTGAGACAAAATAAGGATATTTCAGATGGGGCTTGAAGACAACTTTGAAGCTTTAGATTATAGAATTCACAGAATAGAAGTTACAAATAAGTTTTCTCTTGTGAGTTTTGAAGATAAGCTCTAGTGAGTAAAATCCTGCAAGTTGTGATCAACTTGTGAGTAGAATCCTGCAAGTTTTCCCTGCAAGTTTGTGCCCACACTGGAAACATTTTGAGTATAAAAAGCTTCCTATTAGGTTTGAAAAACTGGCAGTATTTCAGTGTCAAGTGTTGATTGCCCTAATGAGGCAAGACGCATTTGAATGCTGATGTGAAATTATGATTAGTTTTATCTCGGCAGTTGCAATTTTTTTTAGCACCTTCGCGTCTCCTGATGACCCCACCTGAAGAAATGCCACTGCCTCCCTGGCGCGCCGTGCGGCGTGACGTCGTCAGCTAATCTTGCGCCGTGTTTGTTATCCTTCCTCCTTCCCATCTCGTCTCCTCTCGACATCCCCGCCTCTCCGCTCTTGTCTCGCTTGGCCTTTGCCTGCAGAGTTTCTGTTACAATAATAGCAGCATTATTCCTCATTTTTTTCGCTCTTTATTACCTTGTCTTTGGCGTGTTTACCCCTTTCCTTCTCCTCCCCCTCCCCATGTTCCGTTCCTTACTCCTCCCATGTAACCTAGTTTCCAGCCATGACTTGTCAAATAACAGGGCTAGTTGATTGACTGCAAGTCCCATCATATTTAGGCCCGTCTGGTCTGACGAGAAAGTACACTTGGTCAGTGACCTTCGTTGACGGGCGAGCTTGAAAAACATGGGAAGGGGGGGGGGGTAGTCTTTGATCGAGGCAGCTTTTAAATTATCTCAAGATGCTGTGGAGCGTGCAAATTTAATGGTCGTACAGGGAGAATCGTATCTGTTATGAACACGTGCAAAAATGCATTTCATTTCATACATTTCAATTATACAATGCCAGACTTATTTGTTTGTTTGTTTGTTAGTTAGTTAGTTTGTTTGTTTGATAGTTAGTTTGTTTGTTTTTGTGTTTGTTTGTTTGTTTGTTTGTTTTAAAGAGGGGACAGAATGCAGGGTAAGGTTAGGGCCCTGGGAACTATTATTTAGGCTATCTCTTTGAGTTGAAATATTGAAGCGGACAGAGTTGTAACTCGTCAGTTGCAGAGATGTGAATGACCTTTTGAATAGTAATTCTGCCTGCGGATTTGACTCTGGAGGAAAGGAGGGAGGGGAAAAGGGGGCCGGGCAAGAGCAGGACCTGCCCGTGCGTAACCTCAGCTCAGGGAGCTAGAAAATTAATCCATCGTGCTCGATCCGTCAGACAATCTGGGTGTTGGAAAGAGAGATCAAGTTAAGCGAGCGAGAGGAAGAGTGAAGGTTAAATGGAAGTTGAAGCACCTGATGTAACAAGTCTTAATGTAATGCCAGATTTTTCACCAGTCATTGTGTGTAGCCAGGGGTCAGCCTTCAAGCGGAAAAAGGCGGGCGTTGAGAGACCCTCACCCAGGTGAGATCAGCATAATTTCCTGATTTCACTTGCCTTCTTCCTTTCATTCTTTCATTCTAAAGATTGCCAGAGTTTCATTTCTTTTGTGTGTGATTATGGAAAGATGGTTAGCATTAAGGAGAAAAAGGATCAATACGGAATGAGGGAAAAGCCAGATATTTTGAGTTTACTACCAGTTTGGTTCTCACCAGTAATAGTACATCATATCTTTCTATCTCTATACTTTGGTTTCCATTTTAAAGCAGCATGACACAGGCTGTATGAGATATTTTTTTTTTCATCTCAATATTCATACTATTGTGTCTGGGCACATTATATAACATGCTATGCACCTTTGTGATGTCATCTAATCTCATGCATATTCTGTTTGTCTCCAGTTCCTTTATTGTGCTGGTCATGACTGCAGAGTTAGTGTCTATCAGTAGACCACAATACCAACACATTCAAACAATATGCATATTATTATTTGAAACACAAATTTTGTTCCTGGCAACCAGAAAGCTTGCCCAAAACTAGCCCATGGCTCGCCCAAGGCTTGCCCAGCATAGCGAAAACTAGTGCATGCAGGGTGGATTCCAAGTAGTGAAGTTCATTCATCAGGAACAGGTTAATGGAAAAGCTTGTTACGAGAACCCCTGGCAAAAAAAAAAAAAAAAAAAAAAAAAAAATCAAAGATTTGACTTCATTAGTAAATTGGTCTATTTAGTTGAATGCGTTCATTGTAGTATCCCTTTACCTTTCTCTCTCCTTTCTGTCTTTATTTTCCTTTTTATGCCTCCGCCACGAAGTGTCGCCGGAGGCATTATGTTTTCGGGTTGTCCGTCCTTCCGTCCGTCCGTAATCAATTGTGTGGACAGCATAACTAAACAACTGTTTGAGGTATCCCAATGAAACTTGGCAGGTGTATGTATGAGGGGGTGAAGTTGTGCCTATCAACTTTTGGGTGCAGATGCTCAAGGTCAAAGGTCACGGTCAAATGCTCAAAATTTCACTATTTCCCCCATATCTATTCAATGCCTGAAGGTATTTTCATGAAACTTAGTATATACATGTATTACCCAATAAAGATTCTCTTGTGAGAGTTTCGGGTCATGAGGTCAAAGTTCAAAGGTCAAAGTTCAAGTGAAAAGGTTAAAATTTCACTTTTTTCTCCATATCTCGGAAATGGTTCAAGGTATCTTCATGGAACATAGTACATATGCATGTACTGACTGGCAGTGATTATCTAGGAAACTTTGGGGTTACGAGGTCAACGATCAGGGGTCAAAGGTCAAGGTCAACTCATTAAATTTCACTTTTTCCATCATATTTATGCAATGCCTACAGGATTTTTCTTGAAACTTAGTGAATACATGTATTACCCAATATAAATTCTCTGGGAAGCTTTTGGCTTAAAAGGTCAAAGGTCAAAAGGTGAAAAGTCAAGTGAAAGTGCTAAATTTCACTTCATCCTATATCTTAGAAGTGGCTCAAGGTATCATCATGAAACTAATATTTATGCATGTTCTGCCTGACAGTGATTCTCTTGGGAATTCTAAGGTCATAGGGTCAAAGGCCAGGTCAAAATGCTAACAATTTACTATTTAATACAGATATTACACTTTTTCTCTATACCTTGAAAATTGCTCAATGCATAGACTTATAAAAGGGTCATAAGTCCTCAAATCCCCAAATACATGCTCTCTTATAGAAAATGTAGCCATTCATCCAAATAAACCTATTTCAAGGAAAGTGAACACTTATAACATGTCATTTTAATATTTTGCCAATTTGATGAAACTGCCATCACATATTGTCAAGATGTACTATAGACCTATTAGGAGAATGATACATTATGGCGGAGGCATACCAGTAGCCATAGCGACATTTCTAGTCTTTCTATGTAATTATGCATATATGTACATATTTAGGATTCAGTGAAAATTTCATTTCATTTCTTTATTGTCCAAATTATGTTTAAAAACATGGCATGGAAATTTGATTTTGTCACACATTCATAAACACATATTGACAACAGATAAAAAGCAAATAATATTACATTACATATAAAACATCAAGTGAATACTCAAAAAATACAGGGAACCAAACATACATCACAACATTGACTAGCATCATGTGTTTAACGTGCAGAGGGGGAAAATAAATATATTTGTGTACATACACAGAAAACTATGGAAAAATCAATTGCCGCAAAAAGTTGTATAACCACAAATTCTAAAACACCTTACTTTACACAGACCACTCCAAATATCATAATCCATAAATTATAACACATATTGCACATATTCCTTACACCCCACCCCCCATACACACAGCTAAAATCTGCTTCATTTCACTGAATCCCTGACACGCCCGATGTGCACAATCAGACAACTATTGCACATTAATCTTAATTCACTTAAAAATTATTCTATTCAAATAATTACAAACCATAAAATTCTTGTGTGTTTTTGATAATGCACAAAATACCCCCCCCCCTGCCGTCATACACCAAACCAGCTACAGCTCTCCCTTCACTTTATACAAAAATCAGCGGTTGTTATTACACATCCTGATTGCGTATGGAACAAAGGAGTCTGCAAAGGAGTCTGCATATCGATTTGAAATAACAACAAATGATGATGAACAGAGGCTTGATCTCATAGGAAAAACTTGCAGCATGAAAGATTTGATGTTTCATCTTTCATTTCACACTGCAACGAAAAGTCAGGAAGTTTTTGCTACCATAGAGCAAATGCAGAATTGGCCAACTCTATCTGCTTCACTCCATGGCTGCTATCATGTCACAGCAGTCCGGATGGCTAGCTGCTCATTCTTGCTTGCGGCTGTAAGGAGGAATCCATATGAGTATTGTATACGCCATATATTTAGCGAGTCTAATTTTTCACGAATAGGGACTTCCAGACAATTTCGTGAATGCTTAATTTCGTGAGTGCTTAAAATCGCGGTTGTGAAGTAAAGTGCTGAACGGAGAAGTGAATGTATGCACATCACATTCATGTCGGGATCAGAGTTGATATTTTCACGTGTTTTTTAATTCGCGAATAGCACCCGACTAGCAAAATTTGTGAAAATAAAAACTTGTGAAATATTCGGTATGTACAGTATTCAGTACCATTCTCATTGCGTTCAAGATAACAATATTTTAGCTTGTGATCAGCTTCGAGACCCAAATTTCTAAATGTGAACAGTGTGAACAGAGGTTACGTGTTATTTCACGGAATTTTGGTCTTGATCTAAATTGTTGTACTTTGTGCGATTTTTTTTTTTGCAATTATCTTAGACGTGAAGTTGTATGGTGCAATTTTTTGCAGATATCATACACGCGAAGTTGCACATTGAGAATGGTGGGATTAAAAATTTCAAAATGTTATATCCCACAATGCACTGTGCGTGTTGCTCCTTGCTATATTTACCAGCCGTGGTATATTGAATTGGCATTGTGATATGTAGTAAGCATACCATTCACGTACATGTGCAGGTCAGCTCTTTGCTAATAATCATGACCCAAAAAGTTTTGAAATCTTTAACAGTGAGAGCGCTGAATCAAAAAGATATGACCCTGATCGTGACCGAAACTTTTACATTTTTTTGCCACAAGAACAGCACTTTATGTCATGTGACAATTTTTATATTTTTCTACAGTGAGCACTCTCAATGCAATTCAAAAGTTAGAAAGAAATATTCTTTCTGGCGATGTTTGGGTAGCTTTTGGGCACTTGTCTTTTAATATTTGCTGGACTGTCAGAATTTTCACTATTAGTATGCATGGTCCAATGAGGTGTTTACTAAATTATACACGCACACACACACACACACACACACGCACACACAAAAAAAAACGATGGCATGACGAGCGGGGAAAAATGGGCAACAGTCATATACCTTGGAGGCCTGAAAGATTGACCGGGTGCAAGACCCATGTGGGGGCATTATGCCCGGTCAGCCCAGCTTATCAGCATAGGCCAGCTTGCAGTGGACAGGAGCGACTTCTGCCACCGTCCAGCAGTAAATCAGGCAATACCCCCCTTCAGCGAGTCCCTCGAGTGCACGCCCCCCAACTCCTCCGCAGATAGCCAGCCTACTCTTTCTTTTTTAATTTGGATGACCCTCTCAGAGGACAGTCTCCTCATTTTGGTGAAATCCCAAAGTCCCTGGTGAGAGTTTACAGCCTGTATCTTTTTCTTCTTTCCCTTTTCCATGCAGGATGAAATTATAATTTCATTTTAGCGGAATGTTGAAGAATCGTTTCAGTTCTTTGTCATAGAGTGTCATAGAGTAAATTGTCATTTTCCCATAGAGTGGGTTGCTGTGCGTTACTCCTGATATATGTTAGGCATTTGTTTGCTGTCATTACGAGATTACTGGCTGTGCTTTTATGTGGTAATAGCAGAGTCTTTTTAATGATGCCTGCCCTATTTTATGAGAAGTGTGTGCTGGTTTTTTTAGCTTCTCGTGAGATAACGAGTTGCTCTCCCTTTATTACCTCCTAAATTGGAGTCATTGTGTTTGCCAGCTCTCCACTAGATTACTATCCACCCTTTGAATTCACATAACATTTTAATTGTAGGAACCAATGATAAATACGCTCTTACTGAGCCACTTCATGTTTATGGTTTGTGATAAGAGCTGGGAAATGACGGTTCAAGTAACATACTAGGTCAGTGGTAAACACAGTCTATATCTGCCGAGTCATCTTCAGCAAGATAATATGCAAACGGTGGCTTGATGGAGGCGGCGGGTGAAGAATAAATGTACATTTATGTATGTACTTGTCAAAATCATGAATAAATGAATAATACTGCATAGTTGGTGCTGTCTGTACATTAGTCTAGATAGATTCTAATCCATCCATGCATTGATTATATCTCACAAAGTGCTGTATTTGTATGTATGTAAACACGATACCATTGATGTAATCAGCATAATGCCTGTATACGATGCTTTTTCAATGTAGTGGTTTTATTCTGTCATCCAAATGCATTTTCACATATTCAAATGGCCAATGATACAAACGATAGAGTGATGATCGAATTTTTGTGCTATCTCCTGCACCCTGCCGTTAGTCCCTTGTCATGAGATTTCTCACGGCTGGTCATATTTAGACAATATTACAGGTATCTGTGGGGTTCGATGCATCTTTCTGAGGTCTCTGGGATTGGGTGAACAGGTCAGTCACATCAATTTATTGCTGGAATTTGGAGCCATCTTTGTTTCCCAGCTGAAAAAAAACACACAAAATCAACGATAATGCTTTCTGTTTAATAGTATCCTTTTGACCATCCTAGGTACCTGAGGAGAGAAAGGTTTGTGGTATAAGAAAAGATGGAGTAGTTTAGATTACTGCATGGGAATACACACACTTGCTCACAGTGTAGCCTGGAATTGAGACCAACTGTCTCACTCGACTGTAACATGCGTTATTAATAAACACACAAGAGGTACACATACAATGTATATGAACATGCACATTAACCAATGTCTAGCATTAGATATCAGCTGAACAGCTATGTGGATCATACTTTGCTTTGTGATAGAAGCAGAAGTAGTATGAAGATGAACTATTACCATACAACTTTGGCCTTTGACTTACGACTCAAATTCTCCACACTTTGCCAATGGTGGCGCTGCCAGATAATTTTGCTCTTGTGTGATAGACAATCGTTCAAAGGGTAAAACTGTTCGTGCGCCCCACTTTCAAACATGGTTCGTGAATTTTGATTGTTTGACATGTTTGCATTCCTTATTCAAATAAATAGTTACGTAGAACAATTGCTGATAAACGATAAGGAGCAAAAAGTACCATATGTGATGATGTGACTTGATAGAGGCTACCAGTAATTCCTAGTTAGGGGGCTTGGGATGTCTATGGAACGATATTTTGTTTTTCTTCGTACGGAGCAGCGATGGGATAGTATGCGAAATCTTGAGCAATTTACTTCATTCTGCATCTGCATTTAGTGCCACTCAGGGGCCCCCCTGCATAACGAGACTACAAGACCTTGAAGGAGCATCCATTAGTCGAGATGAATGCCCATTTGGAGGACCCAAGCCAGAATTGAGTTTTCAGCATTAAAGTAGTGAACATACACACGCAAAAACACTGCCATGCAGCCGGTGCCCTGTAGTCATGCGCGCATGTAAGTATACTTTTACGATACCAAGCAAACCGTATGCCTCGTTCGTGACCGTGACTTGTTTGATGAAGTCTTATACGTGATATCGAGGCAGATGATTCCCATGGCACATACCATCATTAAATTGCGATAGTTTCTCAGTATTCCTGCTCACTTGATGAATTTATGTAGAATGGTTCGTGGAGCTTGTCATAATCTCAGCCGAGGAGGTTACTACACATAATATGTTTTTTGCCGGTATTTGTTCATTTATTTGCATGTCCATCTGTTAGCAATGTATTCCTTGGAAAGTAACCATAGATTTGGATAAAAGTTTCAGGATAGGTCTATTTGCATAAAAGGAACAAGTGGATTTTTCTTTCTTTGTTTTTGTTTTGTTTTTTTATAATGGTGATCCATTTTGTGATCCATATTCAAGATTTTTTGATAGGAGGTGTGCACAGTTCTATGATATCAGCAATGCTGTGGGCTTGGGGCGAGTTTTGCTGCTTTCCATGTGCTTCTAGTTGACCTTGAACAAGGCAATGGAGTAGACAGTTTGTGGAGGCCTTCACACAATTACAGGAGACCGGATGATTTTCAGATTTTTACATGTGAACAACTATGAATTAGTAATACTGAGGACAGAGTTTCAGAATTTGTGATAATTGGGATGAAGAATAAGAATATTTTCAAAATTTAGAACAAATTGCAATGAACTAGGATGATGACATAGCAGAGTCACCATAAGAATGCATGAGTTGGGGCTCAAGGAAGCAGAACAAAAGAAGAAGGCATGCATAGATTAATACACAGGTGAACTGCAAGCAAGCAGTATTGTAAAGGAATTACACTGCTGCATTTCTGAAATATGTGAACCTCCTATGTCATCATCCATGTTCAGTGTAATTTGTTTAAGGTTTTTCAAAGTATTGTTTCTCTGCTCAAGAACCACAATAAATTCCACAAATCTATACACGGAGTTGTCGATTTATGTACTACATGACGTGAAATTATGAAAATTGTCTGGAATGTCCCTTTAATGTTGGTAAAGCCCCCGTCACACTTTGCTGGATAGGCCCACTGTACAAGAAACGGGCAATATTGTGCTCCTGCATTGTTCAAATTGTCAATCTGGTGATCAAAGTGTAAAGTTTTCGTTTTAGAGGAGCGTACATGCACGGTCTAGGGGCCGAACAAAACGAACAAACGGTGCACCTGAGGCGACTGTGTACAGGACAGCGAAACGTGCAAAAAGTCATGAGGAAATATTATGAACAGCATGCCCACAGGACAAAATGCATGAGGAACTAATGGGTGAAGCATGAGACGTACATTGAATGTCAGAGAACCATGCGTATGTGTTTGATGTGCTGTAAATAGCTGTTCCATCTGTTCCATCTCTTGGAGCAATGGACTCTACACGATGCCTAGCAGATTCGAAAACGCGTGGAAAATGTCAAAGTACAGTACAGATACAGGAGAAAACGTACAACTATTGGGCAAGGGTCAGATCGCGCTATCCATTTTTGGCGAGAATAAACTTTGTGCATGCGCAAAGTTTTCTGGCCGCTCTGATGGAAATCACTGAAAAATAAATGTCCATTCAAAGGATAAAAAGGACTTAAGAATTAGATGCATTTTAACAGATGTCAATAGATGCCAAATATCAATGTGCGTTTCTCATGCGTTTGCCTTATCCAGCACAGTGTGACAGGGGCATAAAGTTTTGCACAATGCCAACTGAAGTCAACTTTCTTTTCTTTTTTTTTTCTTTTTTTTGCTTGTGAGAGTCTTCTTTTACATGCATGTTTTAATATCTCACCTAGATATTCATGTGTTATTTTTGAGCTAGCACAGTAAATAAATCTATCTAATTCAGAGCTGGAATACCGTAAGCAACATCCACAGCAACATGAAAGTGTAGAAGGATCTTTTTAGGCAAACTTTTGTTTTGTTTCATTTTGCTTTTTGTGTCTGTATTTATAGTGCCAACACACAAACTGCAAAAACCAGAGTGAAAGAGGAAGGTAAATTGAATACCTGAGGCATTTCAGCCCAGCTCATTAACCCTTTGAGGACGAGTCCCGAGTACACTCGGGCAGGTGTCTATGGGAAATGCGCGTTGCAGCAAAATCAGTCCATCCTCAACGGGTTAAGATTGTCCTCGCCATCTAAAGGCAACTAACAGGAGTACTAAAACTTGATCTGCAATGTAACAGTTTTCAACATTCCTACCTAGAGTGCATAGAATGTATATAGGCAGTTTATCAACCCATTAAAAAAGGTTTTGAGTTTGAGAAGAGTGATTGTGGTGATTATTTTCATCTTCAGACAGTGCATATAATTTTCAAACTATTGATCATAACCATTATCCTAACCCATATCTTAACTTCACCCGCTTGAATAGTTTTGGTTTTTTTATCGTACATCATGTAATCATTAAAAGAAAGTAACTTTTTGTAGTATTTTGTCTGCTAATTTGTCTATATCCATAGTTTTGCTATAGACAGGATTGTGCTTTGGCCTGTGTCAAGGCCGACTCTCTGTGTTTCCCTGCCACGTTACATGGAAAATGCACAATGGACATCTGCATTCATGTCCGTCGAGTTTTCAAAAGCAGAAATCTTGCCAAATCATGATGATTGTAAGCAAATATGTGACTATTTTTGTAGTGAAAAACAAGATCCAGCATGAATAGGTTAAATTTACAAATGCAATGACATGACAGTTTGAGAAGAAGGAAGAAAAAAAATTGATTACAGAGCTAAATTCCAAGAATAGAGAAATTTGAGACCTAGTATTACTTTTGATTGGATGGAAACTTATTGTTGAGCTTTCTCTTTGTGACAGCAGATTTGTAGTTATCTGAGTGCCATGCCCAGTCGACGAAAGTCAGCAATTCTTCAATTTTTTTTTGGTCATCTTTCTTGCATCCTCACGACTGCCAGTATGACTAGCACTTTTGATGCGTCTTGAAAGGCGTATGTCGGCAATATGCTCAACGACGAACGTCATGGCGTTCCTGCGAACCAGCGATTGCGAGACCAATATTTATATGCTTTCTGCCTCTTGGCTTTTAGAGCCGTTTGCTTCCTTTCTTTTCTCCCTCTTTTTTTAATCGCATGCATACTCTTTCTTTCTCTTTCTTTCACTCTGCGCCTTTCTCCTGTTTATCTGTATATCCTCCCACTTTGCCAGTGAGTGATAGACGCGGTGCTTTAAAAACACAAACCGCAGAATCGTCGAGCGAGGACTGATTCAGCGAGAAAAGTTTTTCCCCTCCATCGGAGTTCGTCTGCGTTGCGGGAGCTCTCAAGATAAGAGTCCCCCTGCCCTGCCTGACGTTGACGGACGCGACGAAAGAGAACCCCGAGACGAAAGGCGGCTCTACTCTACCCGGTCGATCAGTCAGTCAGTCAGATTAAAATCGAAACTCATTGTTGATGAATGCCCGGTCTTAGGGACATGATTTCACTGAAGTGGAAATATGAGAGACTGCTTGGCCCAGAGATAAACTTTCAGTTGTGTTCTGTATTTCTACTTTCTCTCTGTCTTTATTTATCTCTTTGTATGTCCATGTCTCTCTCTTTTTCTCTCTGTGTTTATAAATTATATTTTTTGAGTAGTTGCTTCACTACGCAGGCACATATTTGTGTATACATGTCTTGCAGTATCAAGGCACTTACTACCTTCGTTAACACGATTCAAGAGAAAGATGCCAGGGGGGTTGAGGGAAGGGAATGCAATGTCCATTGCAGAGTGGTATATTTTGTATCGCATTATCATGGAAAAAGAGAAACTCACATTGTGGTATTCCTTATCCCTTTTCTTCGGTAACCGTGTACCTGGCCTTACCTCAAGTTGGTGTATTGGGACCTGGTTAACTCTCTGAAGACTGCTTTAGTAATGATATAATAAGTACAGCATTTATAATGCGCCATCGATCTAGTGGCCTATTCTGAGGTGCAGAGGGACATATAAAGAGAATAACATACATTGTATAATTGTACATAAGAAGGTTGAAGAACAAGAAAGAGATAGAAATATATACCCAGTGAGCAATTCATTGAATATTCAACCAAAACAAGATGCAAACATATATGACTTCAGAAGCTTTTTAAATGTTTCAACGGTTTCTGCTGATCGGATCCTCAGTGGAAGAGCGTTCCAGAGAGATGGGGCTTCAGAAACAAAAGCTTTTTCTCTGGGAGTCAAGATTGTTCTTTTAACTGCTAATTGTTTACTATATTTCATGAATGGAGATTTCTGCCTTCTAAAACAAGGTTTTGCAAATATTTTGGAGCTGAATGTGCTCTCAATGTGCATCCAGTTTTCTTATGTGTTAGACTTGTCTTTGGCAGTGATGGGGTTAAATACCCCCCCCCCCCTTCCCAGTCTTCAAGGCAGTTCTTTGCCTTCATGCAAGTTAGTTAAAGGTACATGGTCCCAGTGGTTTAGTCAAATGCGTACGCGGGCGCACGGCGCAAGTTTCCTATAGAGACCTACGCTATCGACTCCTCTTTAGCGCTTACGCTTTGGCCCACTTTCCCGAGTCCAAAGAAGTCCGATCCACTGTAGTCAGTGGTTCGATCACAGTTCGGCTCATGATTCGGCTGAGGGGGATGACAGCTTTAGCAAACTTCTTTGTGATGTCATAATAACAAGCACATATTCACGCATCCTCATGCCGTCAATCCCTCGTTTGAGGCGAGTCCCCAACTGGGGCATACCCAAAGTGGGGTGCGTATATTTGTCGTTTGGGAGTTGGGAGTCGAAGGACTTGTCCATTGCAAATAAACTTTCTGCTCAGGCGTGACAAACCTGGAGGCCAAGCCAGGGTTTGATGACTCCAGCAGCTGTCGTATTACGTAAGAGCATGATAAGGATATCTGCCTGTGGCAGACCATTCAAAGTGAACTCAATTTTCTCTATCCTTTCTAAAGTTTTCAATTTTATATTCTATTGAGAAATTCTATGGTCATCCATTTTACATTTCGAACGAAAAAAATCGACCAGTAAATAACGAAAATACAGGAATAAGAAGGAGAGCATTGCCAGTTTGCCGGTGCTGACAATGTGCTCTTTGGCAGTGAGTTACAACGGGGAGGTGAGACTACCTCCCTGGTTACAATCAGCCTGCTGACTGGATCATTGAGAAAGAGAGAGAGAGGGAGAGAGAGAGAGAGAGGGGGGGGGGGGGGGGGAGCGAGGGAATGGAATGACAATAGTTCCGGTCACTACAGTACAGGCATGCTCTGTCTGCATACGCTGAATGTCTACACTCACACACACACACACGTACACACACACACGCACCATGGAGCTACATGGCCCATGCCAAAACCAAAACAATCTCCTCCTCTCGCGGTGCCCCCCCCCCCCCCCCTCCTGTGGCGCTGTGGCGATGACTGATGCTTAGATTAGGCCAGGGTCAAGAAACAGGTGTTTTATATCTTTGACTTTAAGTCATTGATTGCCAAGATACGCACTGGCATTATTTACTGGGGTGTAGCCTCTTCAAACGAGAGATTTGCGTCATGCTGGCATTACTACAGACTGCGCGATGTGCAGAGAAGACAACGAAGGCAATGTTACTTAGCAACACCTACGCACTTTACTCTTGATGACAGCTCAACTTCGATAATCTTCGTATCAATGCTAACGGTGATCAGCAGTATCATCAACAGCGCCCTCTACACTACCAGGACTATGCCCCTTTAAGCCCCACCTGGTTGCAGCAATGTGACAGTCTCAATTGAGGACCATTTTATGGTACAGTAAGGATTAGATGGGGTTCATGATGGCTATACATCAACAATTCATTCAGGTTTGGGACACCTGTGCTGTTTTGGTGACAAAAACCGCACCAGCACTGGGTGTGCAAATTGGTGAAGAATGCAGTGTAAGGGTTAATAATCCTGTTACCAACTGAAGTTTCATCGAAGTTAGGTCCAGCAATGTGCGAACATTATTTATGCCTTCGGGTCATACATGTTGATGTCATAATTTTCACGAGATCATTCGGGAAAGTGAAAGAGGTCATTGGTGGAGCTTGCTGTGGGCTGGAGGTGGTGGGACTTGGCTTCCATTGGTCATCGAGGAATTTTTCCAGAGCCATGTTAGCATGAGCAGTGACCTAGCTCAGTCGGTACCGCGTCTGCCTCACAATCCAACGGACCCTGGTTCAATTCCTGGGTCCCACTGAGCAATGTTGTGTGTAATCATCCCGTCCCCTCTGGTAAGAGGCAAAACACTCTGTCCCTCAGATAGGACGTTAAATGGAGGTCCCGTGTGTGAGAGAGTCACAACTCATGCACATAAAAGATCTCGCTTCATTTATTCATTGCAAAGAGCAGGGTGTTTAACCCGGTGAAGTGGTTAGGCTGTTTAACATCCAACTGAACCCCACGGAAGACCAGCTATTGCAGCCGAATATGAGCTATCCAACCATCTTCTCAGATGGAAATGAAACAAATTATCTAGCTGGCATCCAGAGGTGTACGTCAAGAAGGCAACTCGTCAAAATTCGCTGAGGCCCAGCATTTGGACAAGAAGACAAGGAGGTGTCTTCCGAAGGCATGCACAGTCATTTTCGGTAGTTCAAGGATGCAAGGTGCTAAGATCACCTTGCCTCAAACAAAGTTTGTAAGTGATTTTTTTGAGAACTGACGCCTTCTTGTCCTAAAGAAGGTGCCAATGAGACGTACAACCCTATGTGACTTACAAGTTGCCTTCTTGCCTGACCAAGGTGCCTTGATGAGTCGTAACAAGTCACATTCTTGCCTCCTCGTCCCAAACAAAGTGCCCAGGCATGCCTAGCCAAGTTGCCTTCGAGCTTGCTGTGCATTTAAGCTATTGTGGATGCGGTAGCCATGGCAACTGTCTTGTGCTATACCACCTCCCTGGTTGATTGGTTTGGATGGAGTTAAAGCTTTTTGTGGCTGTTGTTGGGATACACATCATGATGCTTTGAAGGGAGAAGAAACGGTGAAATGAGGAAAAGTAGTCATACCGGTGTACCATCATTGATATTTCCCCTTGATTTCGCTGTCATTTTGACTTGCCAGTAGGGAAGCCGTTAATGCGCTGAGAAGAAAGCTTTGAGAAGTGGGGAACTGAAAGAATCTCTTAAAGTGAATTGTTGTTGTTGTTGTTGTTGTTGTTGTTGTTGTTGTTGTTGTTGTTGTTGTTGTTGTTGTTGTTGTTGTTGTTGTTGTTGTTGTTGTTGTTGTTGTTGTTGTTGTTGTTGTTGTTGTTGTTGTTGTTGTTGTTGTTGTTGTTGTTGTTGTTGTTGTTTTGGGTATTCTTACATTTGAGTTAGGTTTGTGATACTTGGTGTGAGTCTTGAGATTTCCTTGTCCTTAGTGTTGGCTTTAATGAAAGAGAGAGAAAAAAAGTAATTCTACCAGCACATTTACAGTATCACTTATGCATACTTTCACCCTAGAGTGGATATCCTTTGTGATGAAATTCAATCTTTTCTGATAGTTCTGAAAACAAACAAGGCATTCTCTCTTACAAGATGGCATTATCTATTCCAAACAAATGTAGACATAATTCTTGTCATTCTCTATCTGAAGTGAGTCCATATGATCAGTTGTTATCTATTTAACGAGAATGCAGCAAATATTTGTCCGAGATGAAGCCACAGTTCATGTTGACATGGTAATTTTATCTCCTACCAATGTAATGTATGACCTCCTGATAACTATATGAAATCCCATTAAAGTCCATCACAAATTTTGCTGCAAAACTCTATATTAAGGGAAGTTTTCTAACTCTTTCTGAATGGTTTGCTAGTTATCCAGAGACACATATGGCATGAGATTAAAGGTTGCAGTCAGAAGGTTGGGTTTAGAAATTGTAAATGTCATTGTACTGAAACATCAAAAGGTATTAGATAAAAACCAGTCATATTTCGAAGTCTGCAATGAGCTTGATATTTAAGCCAGTATAATCACTTAGGGATAGATTCAAAGATCAAAGATCAAGTCTAATTTCCAAACTCTAGTGTTTGTGTGGTCAAAATATAGATGACCCTGGACCAGAGAAATCAACTCTATTATTTTGATGAAAATGCTAGTTCAGCTGTTTAGTGTGACCCATTATTGAATGAGGCATTGCAATTTACGATATACTGTGGGGTGGCCTTTTTTTAAAATCACTTCAGAATGGTAATGGCATGTGATGACAATTAGAAGAAAACAGACATGGCCATCAACAGCCTACATTTCATGCAAAGGATAATATATATGGAACTGTTAGTTCAAAAGTCTTTAAAGAAAAAAGAGACAGACATATGCATGATAATAAAACTAGGAGGGGCATGATTGCTGAAGGGTAGTATTGCCATAACTTGTCCGCCAACCAAGTAAACAAAGTGTACATGTAGACATTGCAGTAAAGAACTGGGAGTATGAATATCTTCTTTTTTATAACCTCTAACAAACTGGGTTTTTTTTAATAGCTTGTGTTTTATAGCTGGTAAATTTCCACTGAACGCGAGTTTCAGTGGAAGTATACTCCTGGCTTACTTCCTTGTGTTATGTTATAGTGAAATGTAGGTAGAACGACATAACACAAGAGGGAGCTACACTGTATTTTGAAAGGGAACTATGCCCCCAGGGAACCCCTGACACTCCAGGGCAGACTAGTGTAGTCACTGTTATCAACAGCTGGTCCGACTTTGCAGGTTAGTGACCAATGTTGCCGATACATTGAAAACATTTTATGTAGGGATTTGTGATTCCCCAACTTAGCTCTCTCCTATTCCTTGCCCAGCTCGAAGGAAACGTTCGCTGTCAAGTATATGTTTGATTTTTGCCTTGATATCATCATAGCTTCCACTTGAACGTGGGCTGAGACTTCTCTTTGAACAACATGGCATGAAATTCATTAGTGATGACTCATTTAGCTAAATTGGCATGTTGTACGATATGATAATTTCAGTATGGTGAGCTGTCATTATGGAGAATACCGTACTGATATAGCAAACTCTTGTCATAACAAAGTTGTTTTTTCTTTGTAGCACCAAAGTTCAAAGCTTCTTTCGTATCACCTCATTTTTAAAATCCTGATATAGTTTTGATATAAAGTGGTTTTTGCTGGTCTCAAGGAGTTTGTTGATACAAGGGTCCACTGAATGGTTGTGACACATCTGATTCTTCCCAGTTTAGAAGGACTTTTGGAGAGAATGTTCATAACTGCACTTCATAACTTCCTGTATCTCTACTTTGTTTGCACTGTTATTGATGCCACTGACTGTATGAAACATGAGACTCGTAAACCAGAATAGAAAGCATGTGTAGAGTCATTGATTCTTTGTTTGTGTGCTTTTTATCTTGTTTTATCTTTTGATGAGTGGAGGAGTTAGTATCAAGAGTGGTTGAGACACACTCAAATGATTCAATACATGCTATAGATATTTTCCCAGGCACCAAAATCAGAAATGAATACAGCTTCCAAACATTGGAGATCATGACTTTGCAGATTTTCAACAACAAAATGGAGCCCTAGATTTTTTTTCCCACCCTATTTATAGCTCTGGCATGGATACTGTGACAATGAGCTCCTGGATAGAAGCCCAAGTAGAAGATTTGATCACGCATAGCCATTGCTGTGTTAGGGCAGGTGGAGGGTGATTTGGAATAAAATTGAGGGTACAAAAGAGTTGGTAAAGAAAAACAAATGGGCTATTTTGGTCAGACTAGTAACCGAAAATAAAGTTCGGTGTTACACTTCAAAGCAAGTGCTGGTATGAGGGTACCTGCGCCCTACCAGGCTATAAGATTTATGTGATGCTTCCCCTTGAAGATTGTCAGATTAACTGTTTCTATAGGCCTGTCTTCATCAGACTGAAGTTTCAAAATAGCGCACTATTTTGTGGTGAGGAAATTAGCCCAATGTCAAATTAATCCGCTATTTCTGCAATGAAGATGCAAACCGGTGTACTATTTGATTGGGAAATTTTCTGATTTTTTCGAAAAATCTTGGTCTAATGTAGTTTGTGAAATAGTGCGCTAATTTGGGTTGCGTCTCCATTAGCCCAAAATTTTCTTGATCCCATCATTCGAACAGTGCACTGAGCCCACGGAACTCTATGTAGAGATGTGTAGCTGTGGGAACTGTGTGAGCCTTGTGAGCTACTTGCAGTATGCGAGCCGAGTACGCATGTGTCAACTTCAGGCTAATTTCCCAAGTGGGCAGATGTTTTTGAGCTTGTGAAGACGCACAGTCATAATATCAGGCTATTTTCCTAGACCGCAAAATAGCCCACTGATTTTAATTCTGGTCTGATGAAGATACCCCTATTGAGAGTTAGTAGGCCGGGATATAAAGTTGAGGTATCATTGTTTTATAGATGATTGATTGCAAAAGGTGAGGTTTCAGGTGACGCCCTGTTAATCGCAAGCGTATTGTGTGTGAAAATATGAGAGTGTCCACATGAATGCAAATTAAAAGATCTGATGACGTCAATCCCTACCAGGTTTCCCATTGGCCTGCACACAAGTCTTTGTGTAATTTGCTTTAATAATTGGGAAAATAGAGCAAAAGGCCGATTTCCATCACATCTTGTGATTGCAGAGTTGTAACAAGTTAGCAATTATGGCTAGTATGAAGGAGGAGTTATAGTGGCAGAATTATCAAGCAAAAAGCAAAAAACAGAACAAAACATACTTCATATATATTTTGATGTACAAACTTTCAATATTTCAAGATATTTTTATGTGCAACTGTACGTACCGAGCTTGTTGACACACACCCAAAATACACCCAAAATTATTGTATTTTAGAGAATGCATTTATGAAGTAATGCCATCACCTCATAATTCTGTTACTTCATTGCAATATTCTATTTGTGAAAAATGTGGAACTTCACATTTTTGCAATTTTGTCATTATATACCCTGTTATGATGAAAGTTTGCTTGATTTTGACTTGAAAGTCAACTTGTGACATGGAACGACTTTTCACTTTAAAATTTTTTTGAAGTCGATTGAGTTGTTTTACTGTAAACATCCAGTTATGCTTGGCCAATTTCAGTCTGGAGGTGTTTTTCATGTAGAGTTTTGTTGAATTCCAAGTGTAATTGTCATGGAATATGGCTTGACCTCTAAAATGTGATTGAGGGGGCAGAGCCAACCTTGACTTGTCTTTAGTTTTGCCACTGTGCATGCACCTACATTCATTCTTGTGCATGTAAACATATCAGGATGCTATAAAGATTGCCGCGTGCATGGTTACGCACAATTGGCATGCATTGATTCACTTTTTTTTTCCTATCAATTTTGCGCGTCATGCCATAGGCATGACTGATTTCAAACTTTAGATGATCCCCCAGCCAGCCCTGGTTTACAGTAACTGGCCTTGCCTAAAGACCTACTCACATACACCCAATATTAACGGTCTTTGAAATCAATTTTTTTGAATTTGCAAAACCATGTGAAAGTTACCATAAATTTGTGTGTTGACGCTAAAAGAGTGTTGACTCTCAGGAAAGGCCAGGCAATGTGAAAATCGGTCCAGCTCGATTTATTGTGGGCACTCGCGATAGTTTGCCCTGCACCGCATGTATGAATGGTACGAGAAGAAACCATAATCATTTTTTTTAATCCCTTGCAACTCTCCACTCTAGGTCCACACACTTGGGTGTCCGAGGTCATGCTCCTGTCACTTTAAAGGCATGTGTAGTTCGGACATTCAAAACGCTTCGTGCTGTGCAGCCTCATTGATTTTTTTCTTTCTTTCTTTTTTTTTTACTTTTTGAATAATTTTTTACATCGCACTGCAAAAGCTGCCGACTCCTGTCCGTGAATGCAGCTTTAAGATATATAATGATGTCAACTGCTGGTACATGTATTAGTCTTATAAGTTGCTAAACAATCGATACCCGGTGGATAGTACCTTAACAATGGCTGAAAAGTCCATGAGTTAAAGTTTTTGTGTGTTTCTTGATTCATGAAAAGAGAAAAGCATACTTCCATTGATAATTTAAAAAAATTGTTAAAATGATGCAAACTCTGTTAGCAGCTAATGCCCTCTCTTTGGTACAGAGGGAAATGATGCTCATAATATCATATCCCAGGGTAATAAGGATGCAACTTTAATTTATGCATATCTTTAACATATGTGACCGCCCAGCTCAAAACTCACAAAAAGTAGGCCAACGTGAACTTCCAATTTTTACACAGTTTGAGAGAGTAAGGTTAAAGCTGTATAATGATATAATGTGTTAAAATTGGACCATCCTAACCCATTCAAAAAGTGATTGAATAAGAACATTAGGAGGTGCAGTTTCATAGAAAAGGGAGAAAAGAGGGTCACTTAGATGTGCTGTGCAGAAATATCACTGAAAACATGTTCTATTTCAAAGTATAAGCAGAGCCTGTCCAAAAAAAGATGGTACAGAAAAAGTGCTGATATCATGATATCAGTTTTGTATTAAAACCGCCAAATTTTGACAGTCCGTTGAGAAAAGATTGCTCTCCCAGATATTAAAAAACAAACTTGCAAAATTGGAGTCAGTCAACCCAAATGACATATTTGGGTCCGTTGCCGAGATTCTAAACTGTGACCTTTTTGTGGGTTGTCAGCTGGGTGGTCACATATTGTAGTTGTGTCTTAATACTTTTCATGTTTTCATACACTGTATTTGTTTCTCATGAAAGGAGTGAATCTGCAAGATCAGAGCTACAATTTCCAAGTATGAAAAGTCATGTGTTGGTTTGATATGTGGTAGTCCTCAAGGGAGGAGGAGGTCTTTTGTCCACATCCTCAAGTCGTAGAATGATATCATCCCTCTTTGTTTCCCTTACCTCCTCCCCCCCCCCCCCCCCCCGCCCCCTTTTTGTGTTTTGGGAAGTCTGTTATGGATTTTCCAGTTCCTCCTTCCCTGCCGAACGAAAGGTCTCGTCGACCGTGCTCAGTCGCAACCTGTCGCATCTTCCGGCGCTGTGGAATTGAGCCTGGCAGGAAGCATTTCGCTACCGCTTTTGGTGCGATTGAACTATTGGGGATGGCCCGGAAGCATGTCTTCATGACTTAGCACTTCTCTTGTTTATATTTCCTGCCTGCATTCCGCCCCATACGTGCTCTGACATTACCTTTCTTTTCACCCTTTTTTTTTTTTTTTTTGGGGGGGGGGGGGAATGGAGAGAGTTCTCGCACTTGTTTTGTCTCTGTGTTTATCTCCTTCTTCTCTCTCTCTCTCTCTCTCTCTCTCTCTCTCATCGTTCTCTTCCTTTCTCGTTTTATAGAACTTATGTCTACACGATACTCCCAATATCTCAGAGAGTAGCTCAAAGTTTTAAATTTTGATGATTAGCTCATAGAATAGCCCCATGTAGACATGCTCGAAAGTTAGCAAAATCAAAGATTAGTCGATGATTGCAACCACAAGATTGCTAAGGATTTTGATATATACTCTGTCTATAAGACACAGGGGACCCCACTCATAGTTTAGACTTGTGTGGACATAATAACCAACAAACTCAAAAGTTTGCGTGACCTCTCTATGAATCCCATTACCCCATACAATTGTAGCTTCGGGATCGACCTTCAGAACATGTTGGACACTACTGTATTGTTGCACATATCAGGTCTATCATGGACGCTGCACGTATGTACAATGTAACTTCCAGTTCTGTGGTTTTGTCATCGAGTGGGATGTCTCCTTCAAAATGTGCCATGTGAACGCATATCGTAGTGTTCAACTACAAGCTAATCATCCAAGTTTAAAACTTTGCAGATTATATAAACATGTGAACCTAGCTAGAGTCTATATGTATTTCTGTTTCCTAGCACTGCTCCCAGATTATTAAATTTGGTGATCCATGGCAATGCACAGCACTGACACAGTTTACTACTGTAAAAGCTGTTATTTTCACGTACAGATACTTTTTTGTCCCCGCCGAACGAGTTCGAGCAGGGGACTATGAAACGGGCTCCGTACGTGTGTGTGTCCGTGTGTCCGTCCGTCCGTCCGTCCGTCCGTCCGTCCGTCCGTCTGTGTGTGCGTCCGTGTGTGCGTCCGTGTGTGATCAAAATCTTCAATTTGCTACTTCTCTGTCATTTATGAGCCAATTTTGATTCTGTTTGCTTTATATGATAGCACTACATGGGAGCTTTGAAACTTCTACACAGAATTTCAGTCGTGACCTTTGACCTTGACCTTTGACCTATATTGTACATTTTGCTTCAAAATGCTACTCCTTCGCCATTTCTAACCCGATTTCGATTCCGTTTGCTTTATGTGATGGCACTAGGTGAGGGCTTCAAAACTTCTACACAGAATTTTGACCTTTGACTTCTTTGACCTTTGACCTTGATTTTTGACCTATATTGTACATTTTGCTACAAAATGCTACTCCTTCGCCATTTCTAACCCGATTTCGATTCCGTTTGCTTTATATGATGGCACTAGTTGAGGGCTTCAAAACTTCTACACAGAATTTTAACCTTTGACTTCTTTGACCTTTGACCTTGATTTTTGACCTATATTGTGCATTTTGCTACAAAATGCTACTCCTTCGCCATTTCTAACCCGATTTCGATTCCGTTTGCTTTATGTGATAGCACTAGGTGAGGGCTTCAAAACTTCTACACAGAATTTTGACCTTTGTCTTCTTTGACCTTTGACCTTGATTTTTGACCTATATTGTACATTGGCTACAAAATGCTACTCCTTCGCCATTTCTAACCCAATTTCGATTCCATTTGCTTTATGTGATGGCACTAGGTGAGGGCTTCAAAACTTCTACACAGAATTTTGACCTTTGACTTCTTTGACCTTTGACCTTGATATTTTACCTATATTGCACATTTTGTTACAAAATGCTACTTCCGGCGGGGACATATATTACGCACCACGTAATTTCTACTTTTCCTTGTTTGTGAATGAGGAGGCCACAGACATTTTTGCAAAATGTTGTTTTTCAGATTTGACACCGATGCTATCGTAAGTGCGCTTTTGCCTGTCTGTAAAATTAATGCAATCGAAGTCAGGTGGCTATATTTTTGCGTGTTGTTAAATTTACGGCCAAACAGTGATTCATGAAACTTAAACCCTCTAACAGCTTTTACAGTATTCTGATCAGTGTACATGTAGCTGTAGAGTTTATGGAGGTCCATGACATTTGCTCCTGTGGCAGTTGCTCCCATTAAATATCTGCGCACTAAGCCAGACATAAATTCTACCCACAAACATAATCCTTACCATAATCCTAATCATCACATCACACTAAACCTAAAACCCTTTCACAACCCTAAACCATAACCTTAAGTCCTCAGAGAGAATAAGACCTGAGCACTTGTCACAGGAGCAAATGTTGTGTCACTGTTTATGGTATATCTGTCTAATAAGGGCTATCAGCCTACACGTGTATATTCTTTTACACTCTTCTTCTCACAGTTGTAATGAATTTTTGCAGTTATTACCTCCGCCAAGGGAGGAGGCTATGTTTTTATTATCGTTGGTTTGTTTGTTTGTTTGTCTGTGAGCAAAGTAACTCAAAAAGTTGTGCATGGATTTGGAATTTAAAATTTGTAAATTTGAAATTTACAGGAAAGGCTGAGAATGACACAAGGAACAGATGATTAAATCTTGGTATTGATCCGAGAATTTTTATAGATTTTATGAAGGATTTTCGATATTTTTGATAACTGGGGAGTTCAAGCTGCACATTTTTGAGGTTTTCATATTCGCACTTGAGTGCATGCTGTAGTTTCTGGTAGGGCGAGGCACGTCATGCAGTTGGCATTGATGACGTAACAAAAGGCCTGCTATGATGATTGGGAAATCAGGCGATTTTCAGCACGCATGCTTATGGATGGAAATCACTGATTTCTGTGGAAGAACAAGATAAGTGGTGGAAATGAGCTGTGCTTCTCTAGTTACTGAGATGCGCATTCTAACATGAATAATGCACCTGACTGGGCTATCAGTTGCTTGTATTTTGCATTTTGCAATCTGTTTCTTTTTCTTGTCATTACCAGACAATATCATACACGTGGGAGTTACTGTTGTCCTTGTCCTTATTGTGAAGGATGTTTGTGAAATACAAAAATGAGGTAAAACAATGTGATGTGTTGTCCAAATTGGGATGCTGTTTGTTGTATGTGATTACATCAGTAATTTACCTTAATGGAAAACAGAGCTGATGATACTCCCACTATTTTTTTGAATTATTTATTGTGATCAGCAATTGTTTACAGTCTAATGATGTTAATCTTGTGGTCAAAAGGATATCCTGCCATTGATGATGAGAATAAAGAGTTGTTTGTTTATCTTACACAAACTGTTTAAAAACAAGTGATGAGACGATTCTTTTAGAAGCTTGCCTAATACTTCAACAATGTATCCTTGGTAAGTTTTTGTTTTCTGTTTGTTAAAAGGGAAGTCAACCTATTGTCCATTGTATGCAGGATAGATGAGAATCTCTATTTAAAGTGAAAGATATCATCCACATCATTACCTCTTTCTTTTCTCTTTTGTCCAATTTTAATTGCACTTTAGTGTCTCCACTCTTATGAGGAAACTAAAGTAGAACAATATCTGATGCTGTCGTCATTTGGTTTTATATCCTGTTAACCTTAACCACTGATATGCAAGAACCTCTCTATTGTTTCCCTTGTAAGATTCTTTGTGGCTCATTATGTTCAGTAATCATGTGAATCTTTTAATGTTCAGTACTTGGTTTGCGTTTCTTTTTCCCTCATCTTGACGTATCTTTGACCACTTCCCGTCTGGCCGTCTCCTTTTCTTGCATTTTTTTTTTCTCTGTCTAACTTTCTCCATTTCTTTCCCCACTTCACTTATCCTCTGTATCCTTTCTCCTCGATCTTTCTCTCTCTCTTTCTATGCAGTTTGTCATCGATATCAACAGTTCCCGATAACATATTCAGTTCAAATTTTCCTGAGTGTTTTGAAAATGTTAGAGCTATTTAGTGTTTCCTGTGACTTTGGTGCAATTTGGTTTCATGGAATAGGAGATATCTGCATGGATACGAAAGTACATCAGTTCCGATTCACATTGATATACATACGTACAATGTGTAGGGTGATTGGAAATTAGCCATTTAATATTTCCTGTAACTTTTGTGCAATTTGCTTCTAAACATGGAATTTGAGATATCTACATGGATATTAAAGTACTTAGTTACAAACAATTCACGTATGCATAGACCACTGTGAGGATATGTAGGCCACTTATGATATCATCAAATTATTCATAGGGCAACACTCTGCTACCAAAGCACTTCATGACAGTTTCGTAGAATGAGGATCAACTTTCTCTTTAATATTTATCTTCTATGCCACAACAGGCCTGCAAAAGTACATATTCACATATAGTATCTCCTCAGCTTTCACTAGAGGAATTATTTTAGGATTCTCCTTGAAGTTCTAGGTTAATGCTTTGATTCACATTGCAGTATTTATCAATTCGGGTTGTGGCACGTTTTTGTCTGATCTGGCATGAGAAGGCTTGACTCCAAAGGGAGTCAATTTGAACTTTTGTTACGCTACCATATAAAATACCACATGAGTAATCTAACGAATCAGGACTTATTAGTTAAGATGATTTCAGGAGTGATTACATTTTGCTACTGTAAAAGTTGTTATTTTTGCGAGGGTGTAATTTTCATGAGTTTTGTGAATCACTGTTGTGCTGTGAATTTGAGAGCATGCGAAAATATGGCCACCTTATGCACTAGCAGAGTGAATGGACAGGCATTAGTGCACTTACGATAGTCTCGGTGTCAAATCGTTAAAATGTGAAAATATCTGTATGCAAAAATAACAGCTTTTACAGTATATAATGAGAGTACCCCATCAAAGAAGAGAGAAATATCCATTTGCCCTCTTCAAGAGGGAAACAAAGTTAGTCATTCACTCAAGTAGTTAGTCAAGTAGTAAAGTTAGTTGAGTAGTTAGTCGAAGAGTATTTGAAAGTGAGTTGAGTAGTTAAGTAGTAAAGTTAGATGAGTATTTGGTCAAGTAAGTTAGTTGAGTAGTTAGTCAAGTAGTAAAGTTAGTTTAAAGTAGACAGTCAGGAAGTAAAGTTAGTCGAGTAGTTAGTCAAAAAGCAGAGTAAGTTGATCAATCAGTTCATTGAGTTTGTGATAATCAAACCACTGCAAAAAGAAAATGGCATGTCCAGCTTTTACATCTCTGTGACACTGCTCTGTGGTTTACTGCTGCATTCCGTTGTGTGTGATATTCCCCTCTTCTCTTTATTTGTATATTTTATCATGGTATTCGTCAGTCTATGATTTTCTCACAATGTCCAAGCATAAGACAGAAATCAGTCCAAGAATGACAAAGATTTCAAGGTCAGATCAAATTCCTCTGTGACAAGCAGTAACGTTTCCTACTGCAAAATGTTGTCTCTTTTCATATGACCTGATCTCTTTTTTCTCCCTTATGTATACTTTTTCTTAATTTCTGTTTTCCCTCCTTTAGTGTACATAGAGATTTACAAAAAATGACATAGATGGTTTATTAAATGATCAAAATCAAATTAGCAAAAAAAAATTATGATTATTATGATAATGGATGTTTTTATCATTATTATCATTATTTGATTATTATTGGTATTATTATCATCATTATTATTAATACTATCATCATTATCATTAGTATTATCATCGTCGTCGTTGTCGTCATCATCATCATCATTGTTACTTTTATTATCATCATCAAGAAAGAGCAATAGGATGTGTGCTGTAGTATGTTCATAGTTCCATATCTTCAGCTGATGGTAAAGTCCACAGTTGAATCACATACTGTTGAAATATCGCTATGGTTATACACCACAATGAAGAGAGTTCAGATCCATTTATCCCGTATAAAACTTAGCAAGACAATGATTAGACTTACAATCTCTTTAATCCTGCTGATAAAGACTATCAACAATGAAAGCCATTCACCCATCTGTGATTAGCAAGTATTGGAAAACAAAAGGAATTGTTATAATGACATTGAAGAGCATTGAGTCATGTAACTTGATATTTTAGACTATTGTCATTCACACATTTTTTTTTTAATGTGTGTGAATGAAAACTTCTTCAACATGATATCATGTCTTCATGATAGACTAAACGAAAGTGAAAGTCTACAACATTTGGAGATCCTTTGGGTTTCCCATTGCTGCGTCTTGACCTCAAAGATCCAAACCCCTGTCGCCATGCAGTTTGGTTTGCCTTCCTGCTATTGGTCTGTGGTCAGCTGAAGACAATGGCATTTTGATATGAGATCGGGATGGGGGGGGGGGGGGGGGGGGGAGGAGGGGGAGGAGGAGGGGGAGGAGGGGGGGGGGGGAGGAGGAGGGGGAGGGATTCTGACCAATGTGTACAGAGTGCTACAAACCCACTCGCCCACTTCTATAGTGCAACTAGTTCTCACTGTTGGGCAAGTGAAATATAATGGACGCATGCTGCATGGTGGAAAGTGTGGCAGTAACCTTGTCGAATGCCTTTAAGAAAAAGGAAAAAAAATCAGGTTTTATTCAAGTGTATTCAGTTCTGTTCAGTTCTCGGTATCACCAATATATTACGTATAGTTTTGTTTGGTGTTGTTTTGCTGCAAAAGCTGTTCTCAACTTTTCAAAATTTATCTTTAGATTGGAAAGTTGGTACATAATTTAGGTAAGAAATTGATCCTGTATTTTCAAACACAATTATGATGTTTGAACATTTGAGAAGAAATTTTCTAGTGATACCAAACTAAACAGAATTGCTCACCATTCAGATACATACTGTGTAAAGTTGAACAGAAATAGATTCAATCTTTTCAAGTTATTAAAGGACAAGTCCACCTTCATATACATAAGGATTGAGAGAATGCTGCATTATTAGTAGAACACATCAGTGAAAGTTTGAGGAAAATTGGACAATCCGTTCAAAAGTTATGAATATTTTAAGTATCTGCGCAGTCACTGCTGGAAGAGAAGACTACTACTGTATATGATGTCACATGCGTACAACTATGTAAGGAAAATAAAAAGAGAATTTCACAAAACTTAACTTTTTGAATAAAGTGCACAGTTCTTCGACTTGCTACTGACGTATGTTAAGGGTAATATTATTCCCCCTGCCTTCTGAAAGAGAGAAGTCGAGCGTTCTTTTGTTATGGGAGAAAAATGGAAATATGTGGAATTTTCTTTATTCTTTCTTTATATCGATGTACTCATGTGACATCACAAGCTATAGTAGTCTTTTCATCCAGCCGTGACTGAGCAGAAACTTCAAAAATGTATAACTTTTTAACGGATTGTCCGATTTTGCTTAAACTCTTACTGTTGTGTTCTGCTAATATTGCCGCATTCGCTCAACCTACATGTCTATGAAGGTGAACTTGTCCTTTAAAGATACTAAAAGACAAAGCTTTCACCTAATATAAAACTTTTTTGGAATATATATGAAGAGTTCAATGAAATCATAAAGTACTTGAAAAGTATATTTCTTTTATGATGAATATGCTTTGCGCATGTGAGAGAAGCATGTTATGTAATGTCCAGAGGGAGGGCATTTCATGAAGCGTTTTGTCTGACAATTTGACGGACATATTTGCTCTCAGCCAATCAGATGCAAGGATTTCAGTAGCTAAGAGTGTGTCAGAAAAAAATCTGACCAACTGCTTCATGAAATACCCCCTGGTGTATACTTCCCTGGAGGTGGTGCCATATGTGGGTACCTGGCAATGATTATGTAATAGTAATGGCAGATCCCTCTGGAAAAGAAGCACTGAATCATAAATAGTACCAGCATATTATTGTTGTGTTCATCATTTTTGTTGTTGTAACTATTATTATTGTTATAGTTACTTTTATCATCATCATTACTATTATTGTCATTTTATCATTTTGTTGTCATTAGTTTTACTATTATCATAATTTTATTATAATGATTAAAAAGTATTATAGGATGAGCCTTGTGTTACCTATTCATGCATTATCGCAACTACAATATATCTTTACTAGTGTACCATAAACACTAATGTATAAGGTGCACCCTGACTTTGGACATCAGGTAGAAAAAAAATCAAAACAAAACAGGGACACAGGTACCATTTAGTACAGTACTTGAAGTTACATGAAACTTTCCTCACACTTAAAGTGTACCAATACCCTGGAAATCAAATTTGTTTACAGCTAGAATGCATTAAAAAAACAGCCATAATTCACCTGTGATAGCCCGTAAAAGTATACATATTTCAATAAATCAGATCATATCTCTATAGATAATAAATTGGCACTTGTGCTGTGCGCATTTAAGTTTTACTTCACAAGCGCCGGTACTGATGTATGAGCGTTCTTGCTATACGCGTATTAAACTCCATTGAATAAGAAGTAGAGTGACAAATAATGTTGATATTTTGCAGAGGGCATGTCTCAAAGATATTTTTCTAATATAGCAAACATGATACTCAGGGTATTGGTACACTTTGATATTGATATAATTTTGTTTTCCATTTCCATTAAAATTGTTCATTTTTATTAACATTTTTCATTTCAGCCAAGAATACAGCACCGGCTAGAGATTTGAAAGACTCATTTGAGGACAAGGACTGAAAGTATCAAGTGTTATCTGAGCTAACAATGTAGCTGCTTCCCCCCCCCCCCCCCCCCCCCCCCACCCCCTGCTCCATAAAGTCAGTTTTTTATCTGGTGAGTATGATATTGTTTGTTTATTTTTTTGTCTACTTCTCCCTTTTTTTTTTCAAGACACTAACTGACGCTTTGAGAGATTAGTTGTTTTGCTCGTGGGAATGTGTGTACAGTTGTGTCACAAGAGTGGAAACCATTCTAGCTAGCGGAGTTATACCTGTATGTGTACGTAGGTGCCTGCATCTACAACTCGTGTGCAAGTTTCCTCTGTCTCTTTTAGAGTGTGTTTTTGTAATGAGGTATCAGCTTCGATACATTGTTTTTGGTCTTAGATTTGAAATTGTTGTGGGTATAATTTCAAGAGAAATTAACCAGTTGAAGACGGACTGATTTTGCTACAACACTCATTTCTCATTGACTCTAGCGTGAGTATACTCGGGACTAGTCCTCAACAGGTTAAGTAGAAATAGAGTGTATAGTTGTGCTACATACGATGGTGAAATGTAGAGCACTGTGAAACAACTATTAAATTGCTATACAAATTTAATTATTGTGTTACATGTATATGGGTTTTCCCCCAAATCTGGGCTGAATGCTTAGAGAATTGTTTGTTAGCCAGCATAGATATACTACATCCTTTGGCAACCACAAAGGTTTTGCAGGATCTGTATGTCGATAGTTATGTTATGTCCGGAGACACAAAAGATATGTTTAAAATCATTTGTTACCTTTTGGTCAGGAAGGGTAACATGAATGTCACCCAGTAAAGATGTTACAATACCAAGTATTTGCAATCAAGCTTAGCACTGATTGTTTTCAAAATGTTAAGTTCGAAGATGCCAGGAATGCTAAGCTCTTTTGCAGCTCTTCTTTATTTTTACAAATGAGAACATTTTACAACAAAATTTGAAAGATGATCTCTGAATAGAGAATGAAGGTTTCAACATGTTGCCTATTAATTACTGATGCATTTTGCTTCACATACAAAGCAATTTGTATTTGTAAAATTTTTCTTTTAAAGTCAACACATCTCCCTGTTAGCTCTAAAGGGTTAAGTAGGCCAATTTGCCATTATGTCTGATAAAACTTTAAAATGTTTTCCAATGAAGGATTGTAGAACAAGTGATGAAATCTACCTGATCCTACTACAAAAAAAGTGGAGGGGGGGGGGAAGGAAAAATGACAACAACATTTGGAATCCAGTTTGCATGAAGAAGTTGCTGCTGTGTTTCTGCCAAGTGTTGGGCAAGCTCTATGGCTGTCTGGGCCACCTTTGCTTTGCACACCTTAAAGGGATGGTACAGTATTGTTGGAAGTGAGGATTTGGCTTTCAACTTTTTGCGAGATACCAAGAAACCACTTATGAAATGGTACAGAGCATGCCATTCTAAGAGGAATCAAAGTTTATTTGATGAAAATCAGTTTTGGAATGGCTGAGACATCCAAAAATAAAGTAAAACAGAATGATAGTAATAAAATGTGGGTCCCACATTTAATTAGTATCGCTCTGTTTTGGGTATCTCAGCCATTTTATAACCATTTTTTGTCAAATAAACGTTGAATTCCTCTTCGAATTACTAGTATGCTCTTTCATATTTCATAAGAGGTTTCTTATTATCTCACCCAAAAATGTTAAAAACCTGAAGTTAGGTCTCAACCAAAACTATGTAAGCCCTTTAAACCATATGACACCTTCTCCAGTGCTGTAGCCTTGAGGAACAGTGTAGCCAATAAGACCTGATGGCTGCAAATGAGAAAGCTCTGTGATGTGCCAAGTCCTGGCCAAATATCCAATGACTGTGAAGATGCTGGATACGACAAATAAGAAGAAGTCACGAAAACGTGTGTGAAATACTGCACATACTTTAATAGTTTATGTAGTCCTGAATCTTTGGAAATCTGTGTCGTTTATATTTACTCGTATCAAGATTCTGTCAAAAAGAAAAAAAAAATCATGTCAAGAAAACTATATTCAAGGGGTTAGTGATGTATAATACAAGCAGATGAGGCGAAGTCAGTCATTAATATCCAGTGGAGAAGGCGCTATAAAAATATCCGCTATTCTGACATCATTGGTTTCCATGCATTAGTGCACATGTTGACTGGATGGAATGCGAACACATTCCTCGACAAACTGATTTCCCCGAATTTGCAATTGATGACCCCTTGCAGGGCAGGTAACCAGGACATCTTTAATGCCGGATTACCCCTGTCGTAATTCCCTCGCTAATTAATTGCCTCCGTTAAAATGCAGCAGACTATGCATGTGTTCGTGTGTGTGTGCAGTTTGGGTATTGGTATACGAGGTGAGAATGTGTTTGTGTGTGTGTATGTGTGTGTGTGTGTGTGTGTGTGTGTGTGTGTGCTTTCTGTTAGAGAAGGAAAGAAATAAATCGGGTAAGAAGGGTATAAATAGAAATGCATCTAATTAGGATCACTTCTGGCCTCCTTTGTTGTTGCAAGGTCATTCAGACACGACCTTACAACCAAAGCCAGCCCTTCCAGGAAGGCGGCGTGCGTGAATACGCTGTGAATAGCAGTGGTAGTCACTACTGTGATATCCTTTGCGCTGTAGCTTTACACAACTTTGTCAAGGTCGTTGCTGCGTGCCATCACCTACCGCCTACACTGTTTTGAAACTCATTAAAGCTTATTGGTACCGATATCCAGAATTGTAGGTGTTTGAGAGACGGAAGAGGAAGTAATGTACTGATGTTAGATCTGAGTGCAATGTTGTTTATTCCTGTTCTCATTTTGTTGTTGTTGTTGTTTACTGGAAGAGTCTGAAGTGATTATGTAACCCCCTCCCCCCCCCCAATTTTCATATGTCCGTTTCCAGTAAATTGAACGTGTCCGATTAGTGGGCAGTTGACGTGAATCCTTTTGTAAATCACCACTAACCAGATACAGTATCTTGATTGGGATATCCGTCATGTGCAGAAGGACAACAGTGCAAGCATTGTCTTAGAGCTCCATTAGGAATACCCCATGAATGACACGCCTGTTTTAAAGACTGTGTAGTATCCGGCCTTTTGCAAGCATCCATGCCCCTATGAAAACACGTTTTGGTTGAGGGTAGCGATGTTATACAGTGCACTCCTTTAATAACGAACATGGTTATAACGACGTTCCGGTTACAATGAAATAAAAATTTTTGCCACAATATTATCAGCGCTATGTCTTTTATTGTTTATTTGTTCGGTTAAATGACAAAATTTCAGTATAACGAAAGAAAACTGCCAGTCGCAAAGACTTCGTTATAATGGGAGTCCCCTGTACTGGAGCACTCACGTGTAGACGGATGATTCAGAGTTCGGTCTCGGAGGTCATTCCATGACCTCTGAAACCATGCAAACTACTGCTTAAATTTTCACGTAAAGATATTTTCATGAATGAGGAGATCACAGACGTTTTCGCTAGATGGTGTTTTCACGAACTGGCACCAAGGCTATTGTATAATGCACTATTATCCTAGCAAATGCCAACATTCTTGCATGTTGCTGAATTCACGGTCGAACTGTGGTTCACAAAATTTGCGAAAATTAAACACTCACGAAAATACCAGCTTATACAGTACCCTCCTGATTGACGTCAACAGCGAATTTTCCTGATTGACAGCAACAGCTACTGTAAAACGAGAAATGTTCGCATGCATTTTAATTTCGCGAATTTCGCGAGCGCCAAGATTCGCGAAATTAAAATGCACGCGAAATTTCTTATCTACACTATATGCATTGAACGCAAGAGACAATTCGCAAAAATTTCTTGCCACGAAAAAGGCCGTCAGCACCAATTCGCGAAAATTTCGTGCCGCGAATATATCATGTCTTACGGTAGAATTGAATAGTGAACATGTTGGGACCCTGTTTAAACATGGTATTTTCCCAATATAGTTGTATCATTGTGACATCACAAATTGTTCTCTGTACATTGGTTAATGTTGCCACATAGATTATAACCAAAACTTGAAAAATGTATATAACTTTTGAATGGGCAGTCTGATTTTACATCAGATTTACCCAATCAGGTGTTCTACTGATATTTTGCACTTTTCTAGATTCATAAAATCCACATGCAAATTTGGGGTAAATTTCCATTAAATTATGAGTAGGCAGACAATTATTCTTGTTTCTCACCATTCATGGATGAAAATCATGAATCAGTTGTGTTGTAATCACTCACATGCTTGATTAGTTCTCCAAGATGAACATGTTCCATCAACTGCACAGGTTTGTTTGTTTGTTTGTTTGTTTGTTTGTTTGTTTGTTTGTTTTGTTTTGTTTTATTGGAAATGCTTTGTTTCATGCTGTGTCAAATGAGTGAATAATGCAAAAAGTTTTTCTTGTTTGCTATGAGAAAAAAAAAATGCTTTTCGCCTTGATGAGATATTTTCCTTGGTGGGGATCTCCCGTTCTGCGTTAATAATTGAGAGAAGTAATTTCAAACAAACAAAACAGGGATTTGTACACTTGTATATATATGTGTGTGTGTGTGTGTGTTTGTGTGTGTGTGAAATTACTGGTAGACAGTATAACAAAGGTTGTGGAATTTTTAGGTTTAACATGGTTTTGTGCATCAATTCAAGTATTCAACCACATTGGCAGAAAAATTTGAAAAGCTGATCAATTATGTCATAATGTGACAAACCTTTCATTTGTCCATTTGCTGGTCCATCCAAATATAAAGTACTCCTTTTTTTTTTTTTTTTGCTTTTTTTTTGGGGGGGGGGAGGGTCAAGAAATCGGCAACTATAAATTCCCTCCCATCCACAAAGTCTATATTGCTAAATGATTATCATATTCAATAGAAAAATGTCATGTGGGAGATTCTCTATTCTTCTTCTTGAATTCAAATGTCAAGTGAGAAATTTAGCAAAGCTATCTTTGCCAACAAATTGTGGGTGTGGCGGCCGTGGTATCACCACCTCGGCTACCCGTAATTCGGATGTGACAGTGACCATTGGAAAATATCCTGTGACTGTTCAGGAAGAAAAATGTATGAAATTTTGAAGTAATTTTTCTTTTTATGTCCACTTTTGATTAGACTTTTATTGATATCTGGAATTGACAGGAGACTGGAATGTTTTTTTTTTGGGAAAAGCTTATAGTTGTTTTATTTCAAAATGAAAGAGAAAAGTATTTTTGCATCCTGACTTTTAAACTTGCCTCGTCTAGACATGTTGGATAGGCGGTACATATTTTTTTTCTCTGTTTACTACAATTTCATGGAACTTTAGTTACAGTTTTTAAACCCACATTGTCTGTCAAGTTTTGTTATTTTCATATAGTTGTTGTTGTTTGTTTGTATGTTTTATTTCCCATACTGTTTTGTGTTGACAGTGTGCTTTTTTTTTCTACCGGAACTTGTGAACTGGCAGAGGCGAAATGCCGTGCGACCATTATAGTTCGGAGAAAGGATTTGCGTTCGTCCGTCGGCCTGGGAGACTTGACGTATTTTAGCTGCACGCTTTCCTTCCCGAAGGCGGAACAGGAAGCGGTGGTCAGTCAGTTACTAATTGTAGCTCTCGTGTTTTGGGCGACATGGGAGTAAAATGTGTTGTGCTCCTGGCTTCAGGAAATGGCTTGTCTGCCGCCATTGCACAAAAATATGTGCTATGTAATGAATACCAACCAAATAAGCATACTTGCATGATTTCTGATCATGTGTTAATCCAAAATGCCTAACTCCTGAGGCGCGATTGAGTGAATGCTGTGCGTCTACTCGAATGTGCATGTAAAGTTGCGGATCCAGAGGGGGGCGAACTGGGCGCACGCCTCCTTTTTATTTTTTGTCAAAACACAAGAAATTAAAAAAAATGAAGTGAAACCTGGAAGTAGCATCAGAAGTATTCTTTGCAACTCCCTGGATCCGCCCCTGATGTAAATTTCATAATACTCTTCAATCTTGTCTGACATAGAAACAGTCGAACGCAAAACCAAGGAGGTATCAAAACCAAATCCATCTCTTAAGATAGAACTAGAGGAAGCAGTGTGTAGTCCTTACTTGGCACAAGGCCAAAAATAGTTATGAATTCGACAAAAGAAAGAAAAAAATTTACCTGTGGGCACTTATAACTTCCATGAGTTTTTGACGTGTTTTCAGAGAATATCTCTGTACTTGTGGAATTGTCATGAATTTAAGAATGACAAGAATGCCTGAAAATTAATCAGGTTTTCTTTGCTGCCATTCTTTAATGTTTGTTGCCATCCTTTTATCTTTGTTTTGTTTTTGTTTTTAACTTTGCTTTACACTTGTTGACCCGGTACTCCTCTGGTTCCGTATGGTGACCCGTGTCTAGCTCCATAGCTCCATTAACGCCCACTCCACATGAGTGTGTTTTTATGCAGTTTCAGAACCATGGTGAAATCATCAACTGTGTTTGTGTATCATCACTGATCCACCGGTGTTCGGAAGCACTCCGGCATGGATTTTGGGCAAATGCTAGAGCATTGTTATACTAGGATTGAATGCTCCCAGATTATTTTTTTCAAACATAATTTTGAATTCAGATTTTCTTTTCATATTTTTTTTTCTTCTTGTGTGTGTGATTGTGTGTGATGGAACATAAGGTTTCTTTTTGTGCATCATGTGTCTGTTGCTGTACAATGATGAGCTGATTGGATGTGGGGTCATAATTTCAAAAGCCATGGGGTCAAAATGAATGGCAGAATGTTCATACATCAAATAATAATTCAAGAAACACTTGATCCAGTGCTGTTTCACACATAGTACAGAAATGTGATATGGTAGTTCGCGTCTTTGATAATCATGCTGATAAGTTTGAAAGTCAGGCCAAAAAAAAAAAGGTTGTATTGGCGTAACATGAGATTTTCAAATAGGGTCGGTCGGGCGGATTTTTTTTTTTTTTTTTTTTTTTTTTTTTGCTACCTGCATTTTATATGTGTAAAACTCGTGCTCAGCTCAGTAAACAGTTACAACTTCTGCACCAAATGTGTGCTGTGTCCATCTATTCTACAAATCATTTATGAGGCCGATATTTATACTGGAATTATACCCCTTCAAAGAATTTAAAGATTGAAATCCCTATCCTGAATGTTTTCACTTCATATTTTACTATTTTGACTTAGATAAGATAGATGCAAATTGACCCATATGTACGATCTTTTCATCACACACGGCGATCTCTATAACAGTCCCACATGTACAGATTCGTGTAAAGTTCTCCACACAAGAAACCTATGGCAAAACTGTGCACAATACATCGCAGTCTGAATGCTAAGTACATGTATACACTGAATAAATCTTGTTAAAGTACGCGTCCGTGTTGGAAACAGATGACGTACTGATCAAGCGAGGCTTATGCGAGGCGCTAGGTCTCTCCCTCGTACATCCGATATCCCCAGAGTCGTTTCCACTTCCGGGTTTGTGCGATCGTGATCGCAATCAACAAGATATTTGATATCGATAGCAAAAAAAAATAATAAAAAAACATGGGGTCGGCGGAATTTTTAGGGTCGGGCGGGTTACGCCAATACAACAATTTTTTTTTTTTGGCCTCACTATCTGATGATATGACAATACTATATGATTTAAGCCCTTGCCTGGTATAGGTGGTCAAACTTGGTAAAATCAAGAAATGCTTGACTAATATGACATCTGTAGACATCTGGGTAAAGTTGCTTTTTTTTCGTAGTTTCTATAGTATTTAAAAAAAATCTTGTTTTTCTCGATATAGTTCCAATCTTTTGCTGAAATGAGTATGAATAATTTATCCTGAAGTTGATCAACTGTATATACTAGTGGTATATATCATTAATTCCATACAAATTTATTCATTCATTTTATTAATTAATTAATGATTGATTGATTTACTCATTTATTCATTCATTTATTTATCTATTTATCTATTTAATTATTTGTGTATAAAGGACTGATAGTGAAGTGTGAAGGCATTGTATAATATCAGTTGTGGGGGGGGGGAGGGTAGGTGAAGTGGCAATACTTTCTTAATTGCCCCTCCAAGTGGTAATAGTAATGGTGTTTGAGTTTGATTATATTTTTGTACATTTTTTATTTGAATATTTGAGGTCAATTTGTAGTGTAGGTTAGTTCATTGTTTGCGCTTTGTTTTGATATTCATGACATTTTTGTCTGCACATAATGTGAGCAAGGCCCCTTGGTAGAACAGTTAATCGACTGAAAGGGCTACCCTGCTAAAAGAATATTGGAATAAATAAGTATAATGAAATAAAATGTTCTCAGCCGGATGGATAAATGCCCCTTTTTTTTTGTCCCAGAATGCTTGAATTATGGTAGCTGTGCTCTGATGATGTCACTGATATGATGTCACATTATTTACACCTTTGGAGAGAGAGCACTTCTCCCCTGAATGACAGTTAGTGAGGGGTTGCTAGGCAACGGCCGAGCAGCAGACGAGAGTATCTTAGTTGCAAACTACACAGTGGACTCTTAAAGGAAATTCCATTCTGATGATCTAAAATATTTTGGCCTGCACAGAACTAATCCACTGAGGAGGACATGCAAAAATGTATGACTCTTATTATTCATAGTAAGAGTAATGTATTACTAATATCATTTTTCTTCAGGTCTGAAGAAAAATTTATTTTGAGAGAACAATTAAAATGATGACTTTTTGTTCACAAATGGAGTTGAGAGCTGCTCAAGATCACACAGAGTTGCCAATTTGTCGTAAAAATTTTAACAGAATCTCTATAACTTTTTTTGAATGTCCAAAATTTTTCCCCGAAACTTTCGCCGATTTATACATATTTCTCTGTTTTTTCTGACATCATACAAAGCAGCACAATACCAGGGTGGACTTTCCCGTTATCAGGGAATAGTTTTTACATCACTCTGAGAAGGATTTGAAGTATGACGTTGCAGGTGTCTCACACTCACCCTGTTCCAGTTTCGTGTTTCAGTGATTTTTTTTCATCCCCTAGTTTTATTGGGCACTTGATGGATAGCAAAAGTGCATAGATCCATAGCGAGCTTGATGTCATAGCAGCATAAATGCCTGAGAAGCGAGTGATATAAGAGAATTTCTCTCCCGTGTGGAAGCCGTGTTTACATGCGATGTTGTGCAGCATATGAGGTAAAGTGTTTTGAATCCATCCTTACATGCTGTCTGTGCCTTTAAAACACACACACACAAAAGAGAGAAGAAAATGGAGAGAATAGATTAGATATGAAGAGAATATGTTGAATGCTTCTTTCTATATTCTCTACTTCAATACCAACCATGTTCTAATTGGCTTAGTGAATATAACACAGGCGGTTAAGCAGAACCATCAATGTTTCATTGAAATCATACCTAGGCCCCATTTTTATCAAAAGGTATAATGATAGATTTTAAATTCCCTTACCACACAGGCTGTCATAGACTTATGATAGAAATCAAGTATATAATCAATTATAACTCTTCATAGAACAGGGCCATGAATTGACAAGCTAAGTTTTGTCAAACTTTTCACATGTTTTTGTTATTAACAGTGACATTAGTAGAAACCACATATGAAAAATCACAATACTAGTATGATTGATCAAACACTTGATTTAAAGAACAATGAAGCTCAAATGTGTAGAATGAGTGAATGCATCACCATTAGTAGAATACATCAGTGAAAGTCACATGACATGGTGAGGTGTAGTAGTCTTCTCATCCAGCAGTTGCTGAACTGAAACTTTAAAAATGAATAACTTTCGCACTGATGATCTGATATTCGTCTAACTTAAATGATATAGTCTACTAATATTGCTGCATACACTCAATCCATTCATTTATTTGGGTTTCTGTTCCCTTTAAATACTAATTTCATGTATCTACATGTAGTTGTGTGATTTAGGCCAATTTGTACATGGTGCGGATTATTAGTCAAATGTAAATTACTTTGTTATATTATTTTTGTAGAAGATATACATCACTGGATGTTTCATTTTGTAGTGTATTTTGTGTATGTGTGTGTGTTTTTTAATAGGTTTGTGTACATATTAATATGTTAATTCCTATCCATTCTTTTCTTTCATGCCATTTACAGTATTGTGTATAGTCATGTTATCCATATTGGAGTATACATTGCAAAAATGATGCAACTTCACTGTTTGCTGTGGTGGCTTTTATTCAAATAAACCGTTTTAAAATCTGATATAAAAATCCCCAGCTACTGAGACTGATATCAATAGAATATACTGAAATAGTATTTGCAAAGAAGGATGTGCATTGTTCTCACTTGTGGTGCCCGTGCACAATGGAGAGATTGCAAGTCGAATACCAAACCCAAGTTGACAGCAGGGTGTGGAAGATGATCAATGCATTTGGGAAGCAATCATGTGACTTCAAAATCTATTGTAACAATCATGTGACTGTATTATGGCTATCATGTGACTTGAGTGTGGGAGGGGGAAACAATTAAGCACATTCCAGAATGGAATGAAGGGCTTGGTTGTGACAATATGGTTTGATATTCTTTGTTGCTTTTTTTTTTCATCTTTGGATGAAGTCACAGATTCCATGAAATTTTTTTGTGAAGAAAGGATTAAGCAGAAATTCCACTGTTGTTGTTTTTTCCCCCTTGTTGGGGGGGGGGGGGTGCCAAATGTATAGCAGGTATCATGAAAAAATAATTTTTCTTCCCAAGGGTACTAATACGTATGTCTATTGCATGAATGGTAAAAAATACTTTTTTCCATCAAGAATGTGCTTTTTCACCCCTCTAAATACTAAGTTCTGTGTATAAGTGTTATACTTTATATGCAGAAACTATGTGGCATTAAGAATGCTTTGATTTTGCACTTCATCTTGCAGTCATAGTAAATTCATCACCTGCATCAGAGAAAGTTGGTTCGACTCTCACCTCTATAGTCATAACTATGTAATTAGAAAAAAACTGACTTTATCTGATTCCTCTTTCCTTTTTTGCAAAAGAGCAGAAAATTCCCTCCTCTGCATGGGCAGCTTTATGAAGACTCCAAAAACATGGAAAAATCTGAATGAAGACTCCAAAGACATGGAAAAGTTTGAGGTGCTGAACATGAATTTAAAAAAAGATATCAAAAGATTCAAAATCAAGATTTTTTTAAATGATAACCAACTCTGCACATATCTGAAAGTTCTTTAATACACTTTATGAATATAAGAACCTTCAATCATGCCACAGAAACATTTGTTTAAAGGGTGTGTACAGTTCTGGTCGAGGTGAGGATTTAGCATTTCATGTTTTGCGAGGTATTCAGAAACCACTCTATGAGATGTCAAAGAGCATGCAATTCTAAGGGGTATCAAAAGTTTATTTGATGAAAATCGGTTTTGAAATGACTGAGATATCCAAAAACAAGGTGAAACAAAGAGATCGTAATGAAAGGCGTGGCCTGTCGCCTTTTATTATTATCGCTTTTTTGGATGTCTCAGCAATTTGAAAACCAATTTTCATCAAATAACCGTTGAATCCTTCTTGAATTTACATGCTCTTTCATACTTCATAAGAGGTTGCTCATTATCTCACTTAGGAATGTTCAAAACATGAATCTCCACTTCAACCAGTACTGTACAGTCCCTTTAAATGAGAAGAAAAGAAATTGAGCAAGTAGTAAAACACAAACTAGATTTTGCTAAAGAATAAATATGATGATAACAGTTCAGTCTGTCGTCCATACAAGAAGTAACGAGGATCAGAAAAAGAAATCCTGCTCACCACATTCCATGAAGACCAACAGAATTGTTTTATGACGCGTGGCCTTTTATTATGCTGTTGCTAAGTAATCATTTTCTTAGTGGGGTACGTGAAGGGTTTGCAAACTTTGCAAATGAAAATGAAAACAAAGGGAGAAAAGTGGGCAGATGGTAGACTTTGACAAACCATATGGGGGTGTGTGTTTGCCCTGAATGATGACCTGTTCCACATCACCGCAAACAATCAGAATCTCTTTTTTTTTTTTGGGGGGGGGGGGGGTAGGGAACGACTCGAATCTACATTAGCAAAATGAAATACCGGGGTCTCACTCTTATAGAGTAATTCCCCCTTGATCGTTGATCACCGTAACCTTGAAATCATGTCTGAATTCCACAAACTGTGAAATATTTGTCAATGATAGACTTGATTCTTTGAACTGTCCTTCAAGCCATTTGGGGTTTTACCGGGTAATTTGTAGTATTCGTCATGTGCCATGCATGCCTAGACATGTGTAACAAATTAAATGAAATATGCCATACACATATTCATGCAGTCCCAAGTACATGATTAGGAATTTTTTTTTTTGCAATGCAATTGGATATTCTGCACTCTTCAATATATACATTTTTGTTTCCTTTTTTTTTTTTTTTTGGGGGGGGGGAGTAAAAACTGATGGATGAAAATTCATCCTCGTAGTTAGCCACAACTCCTGTGTTGCAAATCACCTTTGGCAAGATACCGACCTTTTGATTGTGTACATTGTTTTCTGATGATTCCTAAGGTCCTATTTTCATGATATATATCAAATGTTAATTTTACAAAAGTGCATCATTTGATTGAACTCACAGTCTTAGGGAATGTGACCTATTTTTTTCATCTTTCTTACTCGAAATGCCAATAATTGATAAGGCAAATCTTTAGAATATTGAAAGTACAAGGGCAGTTGTAATGGAATACATTGTAGTTCATAACCTAGTACTCTGGACTTTAGAATTGGTATATTGATAGAACAAAAGGTTTATTTAGAATCCTTATCATTTACTCTGCTTATGCCACTTTAAATTGAAGTCTGTATTTACTGATTACTTAGCAAAAAAAAAAAACCTGACATTCATTAGAAATACATGGGATTTGTTTGGACAATCCCAAAATTACCAAGAATGGAAAGACTTGAGGTTTGAGGAGAGAGAGAGAGAGAGAAAGAGAAAGAGAGTGATAGAGAATGGAAGATATGAGGCCCATTTACACAATTGCCAATAGTCACATTTATTTGTACTGTGATTTTTAATCGCAATGCAAAAACTGTTGTTTTATGTGCATGGGCATGATAATTGTAACTTTAAGTGAGATTCAAATCGTGATCCACATACCACTTAAAAGTGTAACGTTTCCAAAGTATTTTTTTCTCCTGAAATACCACTAGTTGCAATTATTTGCAGTGCAAAGTGTGTATGAATGATGTGTGTGAAAGGGTACCTTTATTATATCCCATAATGCATGTCAAATGTTGGATACTTTGAGCCAAATTCGGGTCAAAATGTGAGACTTACTCCTGTGCAGTTTGACCACCCTTGACCCAGTGCGATTTGAGTTGCAATTTTTCTTCTTGAACTGATGTGATTTAGATCACTTTTTTTAACCTGTGTAGCTGTGCACAAGTGTGCAAAGAAAAAAACAAAAACAAAATTTGAGTTGTGATTTAAATCCCAGTTTTTCAGTGTGTGTGAATGGGCCCATGGGGTCAGTAAAATGGGTCAAGGAACATTCACACGAAGAAATCAACTTAATAAAGGAGAAGAGTATGAGGGGAAAGTGAAAGTGCATGGAAGGGAGACAGGAGGAATTATATATCAGTATTCATAATAGATGGGAAAAGTGTACCAAAAGTGAAAGTGTTCAGTTGGAGGGCTGTGAGGCATCTTGCTGCGACACGACGAGTAAAATGCGAGAGGGGTTTGAGATTTTAAAAGATTGAGAGATTAATGGTTGGGAGAAGCGGCAAACTGAGTTTGACAGTTGTAGGAAGTTGAGGAGATTGTCATTGGCTGTATGTGGGACTAAGGAAGAACAGGGGAAATGTTGTGGGCAAAAAGCGTTAAGTGGAGGGGCTCATTCACTGTTCCACTTTACTAGGGCGGGGGTTGGCCTAGGCGGGCTTCCGAAGAGCACCCAAATGTGGCATTTTACGACCAATTCCTGCCCTACACCAAAATGGATACTAAAACAGAGACTTTTGTGATGGTGATGCAAGTGTGACTTTCAGTGCAGGGGATTAAAATCTGTTAAAATTCTGATTCACTACAAGTCTGTGCCTTATTCTACTGGCCTTAGGTGTTTGAATATATGAGTATGCTGCATTTAAACTGCTTTGATTCAAGTCCCATCTGTGAGAAGAATGATGAAAGATATGTTGAAGAGATATGAAGGATGTTGATATATTTGTGTATATATCTGTAGTTGTTTCACAGTCATTTATTCATGCATCTACTCAATCATGCATCTACTCAATCAATTACATATTGTCAGGTGCTGACTGATATAATTGATGTTTCATTAAAGTGATATTTCTACTTATGTATCTCTTGATTTATTGTTCAGTGCATTACTGGCAGATTGTATTTCATTTTCTCCAGGGATTCGATGGATTTGTAATCAGTAAAGCTACACAATAAGTTACGTTCAGATGGTGAGGATAAGCTAACTTTGAGCATAAGTTCTATGGAGCGCCAAGTGTCACACGGTCAATTTCGTAATGAAATCGACCATGCTTCATCAGCAAAGAAATGACTGATTTCGTAACTAAATTGACTATGCAACACTTGGCGCCCCATAGAACTTATCCTCGAGGTTAATTATCACTGTATGAATGTTAACTTCTGACCACAAGTGGAAGTGGTACATTACAATGTATTCCAAAGCATTGTCCTCTGCTTTAGCTTTAAGCTGAAAAGTGTTTAAATCTTGGTTACCCATAATGTACTGCAAATCAGAGCTGCTTGATCCCTCTGTTGTAGACAAACTTTTGTATTCCCAACCCACATGAATGGAAATATTTTCTTCTTTAGCGTCATAACACATTGCACCTTTGACCGAATTCAACCACTGAGAAATTGCAAAGTCATGCTCCCAGTAAATATTGTTATGGAGGGAAAAAAAAAAATTGTTTGTAATGTTCCCTTTCCCCCCAATATCGCACCTGGAGATTAGAGTCAATCAGCCGGAGAGGCGAAATGGCAGTTTGTGCAAACAATGTGTTTGCATGTTACGTCTCACTGGCCGTGTATGTTTCTGTGCCCTGGATTTGCCTAATCTCAACAGAGATCTGGTTTGTTTGAGGGATTTTTTTTTCTTACCTCATCTCTGCTCATCTCAGATACGACTGCACACAAAGGAGCCTTCAATGTAATGGCAACACATAGGCAAAGGTGTATTAATACCACTGGTGGTTATTTGCATTTCTCTCAATCTGTGTACAGTTTTGCATAACTACGAGTATTGTCCCACTTTCGCACCCACACTGAATAATCCATGATCTTGTATGCACCTTTACATTCAAAGGTCTGGTGTTCCCATTTTTCCCCCCACTTTCCCCCACCACCCCACCCCACCCTGTCTCCCCATCAGATACCTGATTTGATATGTGGTTGTTTAGTCTGCAAGCCAACAAGAAACTTACCTGAACATTCAGAGGTTCAGCGAACATTGTACCAAGAAACTTGCCTCGATATTCAGTGGTTTGGTGTATATTTCACAGAGAAGAAATACATACACACAGTGCCAGCGATAAATGTGATAATGTGCGAAGATACAGTAGTGTACAACATGCTCTGGAGGTTGACCCGGAATCGTCAACTAACCTCAAAGGTCACTCACTTTTGAGTGAATCTACACGGAGCTAAACTACAAGCTAATCACCAGAGTTTAAAACTTCGAGCTAATCTTTACCCGTTGAGGACGAGTCCCGAGTATGCTTGGGCAGCTGCAGGTGTGTATGGGAAATGCGTGTTGTAGCAAAATCAGTCCGTCCGCAACGGGTTAAGCTTAGGAAGGTCATGTGAACCTAACTTATGTTTGTACATGAATTCCATCAATTACCTCATCCCTCTAGCTCCCATTTTGCTCTTTCAATTCACTCCAATGACGCTTCATCACCCCCAAAGCCCCCTCTTCATCACCTCCTTGCCAATTTCCCTCCAATTTCCCCTCCACTTCCTCCCAATCCCCATTGTATTCCATGATTCCATCTCTCCACATTCAGGATTCGACTCCACCTTTTGTGACTTTTATCATCCGTCCTTCTTCACTTCATCTTCTCCCAGTCCATTGCAATGTCTCTATCTTTAAAACATGCTACATCTTTATGTTTGCCTCCCCTATGTATCCACATTTTTACACCGATGTGTAAGTACTTCTCTCCATTCCATAAACTTGTTCCTCCCTAAATTGACTACTTTCCGTTTCTCCGTAAATTTGACACAATGTGCCCAGATGTTGGAGAGACCTTTTCAATTTCATTTTTTATACAATTTGCTCTAATTGACCCTGATGTACTGTAAAAGTGGAAATTTTCGCGGTGTTGAAATTTTCGCGCATATCGCGCAACCAGAAACTAGCGCGAAAATAAAAGCATGCAAATATTTTTGCTTGCCGTATGTTCCTGTGCGTGATGTCTTTATTCCACGGAATTAAAAACATGCGAAACTCTTCTTGCCCGGCCAAGAGCGAAAAATTCGTTGCCCGAAAATATCCACTTTTACGGCATGTGACTGTTCATGACAAATGTATAATGCTAATAAAGTAGGAGAGAATACCAGAACACTTCAAAGAGAGGTGATTTGTTAAAAAAAAAAAAATACACTTTTGGTTAAACTGTTCAAAGAAATCACAAATATATCACAATAACCTTTGCCCTAATTCTAAAGTCTCATACTGAAATAGGAATGCTTCATTTTTGAAAGCATGTTGCCTGTATTGTGAATTGATGTATTGTGTTTTGCTATCAGCTGAAAGAAACCTTTAACCCTTGTCTCAGAGCTGATTTTCTCTGAATTGAAATTTTCTTGCAGTCAGCTTTGTTACCATATTACAGATAAGTTGTTTAAATTATAGTTGGGCAAATTGATTTTTCAGTTTAAAGCTGCAAGTATGGAGAATTAGACAATACCAAAAGTGCAAAATCAAGCCTGAATCAGACTTTTGTATTGACAGGCCAGATATGGCATCATATATTGTGCATGACCTATGATAATCCGGTTACAGTTCGTTATTCCGGAGGTTCATTATTCCGAAGGTTCTTTAGACCAAAGGTTCGCTATTCCGAAGGTTCAATCGTTATCCCAAAGATTTGCTATTCCGAAGGTTCGTTAATCCGAAAATGTGGTAAGGTTTGTTATTCCGAAGGTTCATTAATCCGAAAATGAAATGAGGTTCGTTATTCCGAAGGTTTGTTAATCAAAAAATGAAACAAAGCTCGTTATTCCAAAGGTTTGTTACGGACCCTATTTCATTTCGGATCCACGTACCTTCTGAATAGTGAATCCTATTTCATTTTCGGATTAACGAATCTTCAGAATAACGAACCTTCGGAAGAACGCCACAAATGTTCGGATTAACGAACCCTTTTTCATTTTCGGATTAACGAGCCTCTAGGTATAAGGAATAACAAACCTCCGGAATAACAAACAGCACCCGATCATCCCTATTGTGGTGTTTCCATGATATTTCTTCCCTGTCCTGGGCCACATTGTGTGACTAAACAGCTTGCATGGAACAAGCTTCCTAGTTACAAACTGAGAAACTCAAACAAGTATGTTGCCAGCTTATGAAGAGCTTGTGGAAAGTTTGTGGCCTCTAGCTTCAGAGCTTGCAGTGGTGCATGCTCATTTCTGATTGGCAGATATCGGAGCTCATTTTATGTGATTGGAACAGCGCAGGCTGGTTAACTAGCTTGCAATATTTATGAGCTTGACCTGTAGGTTTGCAGATAAACTTGGGCATATCTCCTTGAGGGAATCCTTCCCATATCACACATCAATCAGCAAAATATGTCCCTTCTGCTTCTTTTACACACCAAAGACTTCTTCTTGCTGTCTTCTGGTTCCCAGCTGCCTTCTTAGATATACCTGTTCATACTCTCAACAACACAGTTCGCACTTGAAAGAAAACCTTGCCGTGTACATAAAAGAAAACCTTATCCACACACCAAAGATTTTTTTTTTCTCTGCTGTCTTCTAGACCCTAGCTGCCTTTCTACATCATACCTGCTCATCTCCCAACGTCCCAGTTCACACATGAAAGAAAACCATAGATGGACTAGTATCTAGTAACTAGTATCTAGTCCTAATATTATGCAAATTGTGACTGCTAAGAAATGTGCATGACACATTGTGTCATGCTGAGGTGCGCATTGGCTGTTTCGCATTGTTAAACACCCGTGCATTTTTATGCCCATTTTCACTTTGAAAGAAGCAAGCTGTAACTTCTCAATGAATATTCCTGGTCTCAAAATGCCCAGATTAAACAGATAAAAGCAAAAAAAAATTCTCACAGATGCACTGATGCTCAGTTACCCCCTTCACACTGGGATATAATTTCTTGGAAAATGTCCGATTCAGCATTTGCAGTATGTCAAAGGTGGTCAAAATGAGGGTTTTTAAAGAAAATTTTGTGATTTGAACCTACATTCAACTCATAGTAAAAAGTGTGGACAATTTTTGTTTCCTTCATAAACTCGAACAAGTTCAAATACCTTAGTTCAAAGACCTTTGTTATGACACTGTGTTTGAATTGTGATGAGTTTGCTTGTGTGAATGGCCTTTCTTGGTCCACCTCCTTCCCCCCACTACCCCTTTTATTCCCACTTTCCCATGACCCTAATCCCCAAATGTTCCACAACCCCACTTGCCCCCATCTCACCCTCCCCTGATGCACCCTTCTCCTTCCCTTACCCATCATCACCTCCTCCCTCAACACCTCCCCTCCTCCTCCTCCTCCTCCCCGCTCTTTAAGCAAACTTGAAAGTCACCGCAAGTGAAGGTCTCGCAGCGACTCGCAACTGCGGTTCGCGTGTCCGGCGTCCTCTGGGTTAACAGGGGCCGGCACACCTGCCCGCGCCAACCACCGTGACTCGGTAAGACGCGCTCCTTCCTGCCCGCGCAGGTGCGCAAATTTGCCTAATTCTCCCCCGATTAGACACAAAGCACTCTCCTGTAACGATTGTCTCGGAGGCGATGTCACAAACCTTTCACCACCCTCGACATTCCTCCCAATCTGAAGAGCTAAGGGGCAGGCTTGCCCCCATTCTATCCCCCCCTCCCTTCTCCCAATTTCATTGACATGGCACCGATCTATCAGCAGGTCTTCATGTTTTTGTGCTACATCACCATTCAAAGGCTGCACAAGAATTTTGCGGGGGTGGATGGGGGGGGGGGGGGTTAAATCTGATTATACTCTTTCATTTCATATCAACAAATGCTATAGATTTAATAGGAGGAATGTGCAGATGTGTGAAATTATTACATTGTAGGTTTCAACTTCTTAAAAGTTCAATTCCACCCACATCATGCAAAAATTGATGCTTATAGATATGGTAGAAACCAAACCATCAGAATGGTAGGAGTTTTATCAAAATTGGGCTTGCAGTAAAGAAAGCTATGAAATTTTCATTGGAGTTTTGCATATTTTCACTTAGTAGTGATATTGGCTGCAACTACACCAGTATTGCAATTGGCTGATTTGAAATGGCGTCAACTCACAACTCGCTCATTGCTTTGCACAGAAAAATGACGTTAGAGAAAATCATGTCTTTTGTAAACCACAAAGTAACTCCAGACTTCTCCTCCCCCAACCCCTCCCCCCCCACCCCCCCCCCCCAAAAAAAAAATGATAATGTCATCATTATCTACTATTTATTTATATATTTACTGTATAATTGTGTCAAGAGAAAATGAGACATTTGAAACTCAGTGGGATATTCATTGTTAAGCCATGACACCATCTAATTAGCATATCCCTGTGCTACTAATACCACTGCGTCTGAAATTTTACGAAACTTCAAAATTCTGCAATTCTTTCCCTCTCATTCTTAGTCTGATTTTGATAAAACATCCATCATTCCGTTCAGATCTCATTACATTGTACAGTAGAACCTCATTATAAAGAGGTTGGATATAAGAAAAAAAAAACTCTTATAACAAGGTGATGTTGCAAGTCCCAACTCTTTTTATTTCTTTGTTTTCCCACCCTGAAATAGTGAGATCCTGACATAGCAAGGTAATTGTCATGGTTTTTAGGTCCCCATTATTACAAAGTTGTAATTTATCCACGCCAACTTTGAACATGATGTGGATTGGCACTATAACTTTAAGTTCACCATGTGCGTCATACAGCGGCGTGGATTGTTTAAAGAACCCCAGTGAATGATGAATAAGGCGCTCGGTTTTCGGCGCGGAGTGTGATGTGATTTGACAAACGTTTGCAAAAGTGCAAACTCAGCAGAAGTAGTGAACAACCTCCTTTGTGCCTCTCAAATTAGGAGAAAATAATTATGACACACTATAAATGCTGCTAGTAGGTTTTTGGTAGGCACACTTGAAACTGTGTGTGTGTATGTGTGTGTCTGTCTGTAAGTGTGTATGTGTATGTCTGTGAGCTGCAGTTTAAAAGCTATATATACAGTATATAAAGATAGTGTTGTCCTTGGGCTGAATGTTCACTCATTTTCTTTTAAACAATTGACTCGTTTTTAAAGAAAACTTAAAGAATACTCAATAAGAGGGAAAATATTTGATAGGTTATGAAGGGCAAAGAAAAGAGCTTGTCATATTTTTGAAAACAATTTCAGAAACATTCTGATATGACATTTAGATTGTATTTTTCATATAGACAAAATTGGTTGTGTTTAAAGACCAATCCAGGTACCAAGTAGTGCACTGTCGATAAATTACAATGCTCATGTCCTGTGTGTGTGTGTGTGTGTGTGTGTGTGTGTATGATCATTATGTTGACAGTACTCCAAAACTTTCTTTTTATTGGCTAAAAAAGTAATCTAGCAGCAGAGCTGTTCATTTGGTTTGTATTGACTGTGCCAGTTTGTGACAATGAGCACATGATGCAGCTCAGTAGTACATGCTGTTTATGGTATTTAACACATTGTGTTAGAGTTCCTGTAATGAGTGACGTGTAATAGACAACAGGGCACATTCAGTGCTGTTAACCCTTTGAATGCTGGATGTGTCGATTCGCATAGTATTGTACACACTGTCCAAAGGCACTGGCACAGAGAGTGTTAGTGCTATGGTGACACTAAAGAGACGTCATCATTTGATTCCCTGCCAGATGGAAATGCCGCATTCATTTGCCACTCAAAACATTTTATGGTACATGTTTGGGCAAACCGTTTCAAGAGATTTTTATTCCACACTGCTATTTTTTTTAGTGAGATAAAGAGCCATGTTTGAGTACATCATTCTAATGACAACCCATCAAAAAGGTTTTTTCTCTTTCTCTGTTTCCAGATACTTTGACAAATCTCCGGGCGTTTCATGCTGCACTCAAAGCTGCTCAAAGATAAGGGTAGCTTGATACCCAGTCAATTTATACCCGATGTATTTGACCCTTCCCCCCCCCCCCAAAGAATAATAGTAAATAAATAAGTAAATAAATAAAAAAATGAATAAATAAATAAATAAAAATAAATAAATAAATAAATAAATACTCCCCAAATTTCTGTTGAACCAGAATTTTTCGTTGACATAAAACTTTCACAAATTTTCGCGAGGAGCCAAGATTCGTGAAAGTAGAATGCACACAAAGTTTTTTTCTATACAATGCATTGAATGCCAGATGCACCATCGTGGTTGGCAATTTGTGAAAATGTCATGCTGCGAAAATGGCCGTTGGGTCCAATCTGTGAAAGTTTCATGCCTTGAATGCTTCTGGTTTTACAGTATCTTCAAACTTACCTTCAGGTTGCGGACCGCTCTTCAGCACCTCTGCCTGAACCATGATACATAGATTTAAATGTCATAGATTGATATCGTATATCATTGGTATGTGTATACAGATGAAAGCATAGGAAATCTTTCTGCGTGAAGTCAGTCTGAGCATGTATAACTATTAGCCATGCTCATTCCTTGATCTTCTTATTTCATTAATACTTTAAGGGTAAACCACACTGTACTCTCAGAATGTCACAGTGCCTGTAAACTACCAAAAAAATGTAATTTTTCATTCAAGCGCATCGTGAAGACTGTAAGTTTTGATCTTATCCAGGAATTTAAGTATGATTTGAGATTAATGCGGTGTGCTCCTCTAAGCCAAATCCTGCCAGCATCATTCGCTGGAGGCAAGTAGCTGCCAAAAATCGCAGACGAGATAGTGTTTTTGGGTGTTCTTGCCGTCGGCAACCGTACGTCATAACATCCCCTCTGCAGAATGCGCTCCCGCGACACGTCGCCATTGTCATCCTCGTAACGTCGGGGGTGCCTCGTCATTCGCACCGATTTAGCAAATTCTTCTCCGCTGTCTCTCTTCTTTCCTGGGACATGCTCCTTTCATCCTCAATCACCTCCCCCCCCCCCCCTTCAAATCACCACAGTCAGGGGATTGAGGGTACAATGTAGAGATAGTCTTGTTCTTGCAGCCGCTCATCACATCTCACTACATCGCTGCATGCGGCATCGTACCATCGCAATATTGTAACAAATCTTGCTCTTCAAAATTAGACGAGAGATGTCTGCAATCTGATATCTTACAAAATACATTCTTCATCTTGTAAGTGAGCAATGTGATCTGAAGAACATTTTCTAAAAATTTTAAATCTTTTGCAGTATTCCGGAAAAAAAAAATCGTAAATGTTCTGGAAATTGAGATGTTACACACTCAAATCTCATCATCATATTAAATATCCCAGACAAAGAAATACATTATGAAAACACATACATAGAAACTAAATTTCACTTTCGAGTGTGTGGCCTCCGATGGCATAGTAGTGCACAAGTGTAGCAGGGGTAGTTCAGTAGAGGTTGTCTGTGTTAGACTGGACTGGTACTGGGGATTAAAAAGTAGCAAACAGTCTTACTTCTCCAGACCAGCAACCAGGTGAGGGTGTTAATGTAACTTTGAGCTGAGTCAAGCCGCCTGGGCTGGGGGGCTCTCAAGCGAGCCCACGTGCGTTAGCCGCTTTTCTTGCTTAGTAACGGTGCGCAGGAAGCGCGGCAATTGCCAGCGGATACCGAATTGATGTCCTCACACGGCACGATCATTTCCCAGTCTCATTAGCGTGGCTTTCCTTCGGAGCCGCAGGAGTGCATAACGCTCGGCCCAGTGTTCCTTTCTTGCCTCGATGCAGAGCGTGTGCTGTGCCCCTCTCGAGAAGAATAGCCTGTTTGAGACCCCTCCTACCCCTTCCCTCCCTCTCCCTTCCCTTTACCTTCCCCCTCCCCCCCTCCCCCCCCCATGGATTTCAACTCGCCCCTGACTTCTTGTGTCGTCATCCCGTGAATCTGCAAGTTTGACGTTGTTTTATCGCTGCAGTCATGTCGTGCGTGGCCTCCCCCGAGGGACCACGGTCATTCCGCAACGCAATTCGCGGCCTGCATTTCAGAAATAATGAGGCAGCTGGTTTTCTTCTTTTTTTTCCCCTCTTCCCTCTTTCGCTCTGTGCTGCATGGCGACTTGGTCGTGTGTAAAGATGGCAGTGCGCGACTGTTGTCTCTCGCAGTCATACAGGTACACACCCACCAGGTGGGACACATTTGTCCCCTTTTCAAGGTCCTGCATTTTCGGGGGTCAGTCATCAGTCCCATGCATCTGTACACCTTAATTTGCGACCCCTTGCGTGACGCCGCCGGGGGAGAGGATATTTTGCCTACCTCAGCAGTTTTTGCTTCTCATCACTATCTCTCGCCCCCTTTTTCTTTCTCTCTCTCGTCGAGTCATAAACCTGGCACGGCTCGGGGTCTTTACGCTTCAACCCCCGAAGCTCTGCTTTCCGGGCATTTGCATGCGATAGGAGACCATCGGGCATTAGTGCTGACAGCTCATTTAAGATGAACGAAGCAAAAAAAAGAAATATGTGAAAGGAAAAAGAGCGGTGTTAAAAGACTTGTTGCCTGTTTTAAACATTAAGCATTTGATATATGTTCTGGACAGTTACAACTCAAATTTAGAAAAACCTTCCTTCTTGTAGCTGATAGTAGTTACTGTAAAACACGATATATTCACGGCATGAAAATTTCGCAAATTTGAGCCAACGGCCTTTCTCACAGCATGAAATTTTCGCGACTTACCACTGGCATCCAATGCATATTGTGTAGACAAGAACTTTAGCGTGCCATTTAATTTTGCGAATGTTGCCGCTCGCAAAATTCGCAAAATTAAAATGCACGCGAACATTCCTCGGTTTACAGTACCTTGTATATATCTTCAACAGTTTCAATAGATGAATCATCAAAATATTTTCTTTGAGATGAAGTTGCTTCGTTGCTCACTTTTAATTTGACACACAGTGCATAGCACCTGTGTTGTTTAGACTGTGGGTGTGTCAGTTTCGAGTATAATTAGTGTCATAAGGCAGTATATGCAGGACTCATTGTAGGATTGGTGATAGGGTAAAGGTACGGTGTCCGGAAAGCGACTTGTAGGATTAGAGGCATTGTAGAACTGGACTCTGAACAGTATGGCAGATTCAGCTGCTCATTTTCAAAAGGAATAGATCTTTGATCGACAGGCCATTGCTACATTTAGCATATGATGTCTATTTTTGAAAGAGATCTGTGAAATACATGCAAAAAGTCTTTGTTTATATATATATATATATATATATATATATATATATATATATATATATATATATATATATATATATATATGCTTTTCCCTGGGAATGAAATGTTTCTAGTATTTCCCCATTTTTTTAGATATATATTCATGTTTCACATTTGTGAGGACAAATTTACTGTACCTGCGCGGAAAACGTGGTTTGTACCAAGATCCTTGATTCTCAGTCATTCACCTACAGAAGGTCGTAAAAAGAATATCTTTCACCACCACCACTACGATGGTGTCATTTTCATAACTTCAATATTTAGATATTATATATTTTCTTTCATTTTTTTTTTTGAGGGGGGTGTGAATCAGGATATCCTTGTCATGTGTGATGATTCTATCCACATTATGTAACATAAAAGAAAGTCATGCATGCAGTCCGTCAGATCCTGTTACGTGTCCCCTCCCCCCCCCCCCAAAAAAAAAAAAAAAAAAAAATCAGAGGTTCTGCTGCATAAATGAAACATATCTTTTCTTTTCTCGATATTTCCCCGGAGGAAGTTACCAAAATGTCTGTGTGTTTTTATGTCATTTCTAGCCATCATAGTCATATGAAAAATGTACCATGGAGAGATAGTTCTGTTGCATTTTTCGTGGATACGGTGTAGACATGAGAAATGTGAAAAATTGGGAAAAATCAGGTGGGTGTCCAGGAAACCTTGCAGCCATTATGAAGTCACTTAGTCACCTGACATAGTATTTTCTGGGTACTGAAAATGTGCACTGGTTCTGTCATATGATGGTGTGTCTATGAATGATGGTGTGTTGCCCTGCGTAGTACCCTTTCTGTGCTTTTGTGTCAGAGTTTCTCAAAATAGACACATTCATGATTCTGTAATATCGTCGTTACGTTCCCGTATCGTCTCCTATGAAATAGAAAGTCATTTGCTTGATCGTCATTCAAGAGAAGTCCCACGCACAAAGAATGATGTGATCATTAGGGCCAATTTGTAATGCTCACATGAATGTTTCGTTAGATTTTCCCCTCTAAAACCTTCATTTTCTTCCACACCTGATGAAAAGAAACCAGTTTCATTTCCTTAACCCGTTGAGGACGAGTCCCAAGTATACTCGGGCAAGTGTCTATGGGAAATGCGTGTTGTAACAAAATCAAACCGTCCTCAACAGTTTAAGGCTGCGTTTATCTAAAAATTTTCTGAGGCAGAATCACGATCCTAAACGCGTTTGAGGCATTTTCAGGGGTTAGATAAATGCAACCGTGGTTTCAAACGCGTTTAGGAATGCCGTTTCAAAACGCCTTTCAAAGGGCATTTTGAAACGCGCTTGAGACCACGATCGCTGTTCTGTGAGTAGATAAACGCAATGCCGATTTGAAACGCGTTTATATCTCAAGGTCAAATCCCAGCTGTTTCCGGTTGAACTCTCTACCCATTATTTGTGTGTGACTGAGGAGGCATGTTTGGTGGTATGCAGTTGACCTTTACTTCCCGGGTCAAACGGCGCAAAGCAGCTGCGCAGTGACACCACTTGAATCGTGATTGTATGATGGTTAGATAAACGCGGCTCCTCGAGAATCGCGTTTCAAACCACGTTTGCAAACACCGTTCCAAACGCGTTTGGAAACGTGATTCTCTCTCTCAAGTTAGATAAACACAGCCTAAGGATGTATTTGCTAGAAATTGTATTGTTCATTCCCTAGCGTGGTAGAAGATAGTTTGCAGAAAGTGATAAACATTGTGTAACTCTTGGAATTTTTCTTCTTTTTTTTTTCCAATTTCTTTGTTGGGTTGGATGGGGTGATAGACCATTGGACAGAATACAGAATGCATGACATATGGAATGACTTTAAGCCAACTTACACGCAAGAGTTTCCAGTTTTGCTTAGCGACTCCAAAGTCAATGCTATTTGTGGCCATTCACACACTATTGATATCCGCCATTGACCTAAAAATGCATTAGTGACTTTTATCTATAAAACTATCAGATTAGGGATACTAGAGAAAGGAGAACACATACTTGTCACATATTGCTACAAATATTTTAGTTTGACTAGGCCTTTGTATGCATTTATCAAAAGTAGTGTCCTCATCCCTTCATTCACTGTGTAATTGAGGAGTTTGTTTTCGCATTTTTTTTTTATTTGTATGTTTTTTTTTCTCTCTAAATGACTTGTAAGTTGTGATTGCAAATGTGTAAACCTAGATTTGATTGGATTTGCCCAGTCCTTTCCCGCACAAGCCAAAGAAATTTGTTGAAAAGTGCTGATTAACCGCCCGTCTACACGTCGTAATTTCTCAAGGAAATGCACTCAATAACGTGTAATTTCCGTCGTCTGCTAGGTGCAGAGGGAGGGAGTCGAGAATTTTGCACTTCGCGTCCTCGTTGTTTTTCTCGTGCACACCAACTGCGGTGCGGCTCTACAAAAATTTTAGATTTAGATTTCCTGCCCTTTCTGGGGTACTTTTATATTTTGTACACCCTTGGCAAGGGTATAATATTTTTTTGTGTGCATGTATTGCTCTGTTTGCCGATATTACGGTGACGTATAATATGTTATTTCCTTTGCAAAAGCAGTGAAAGTCGGCATTGTTCTTGTAGAATCCTTCTTGCTGCTGCTGCAATAGTGACAGTCTAGCATGATAATTGTCTCAAGGATAGTGGGAATGAGTTACGTGCTAACCCATTATTCGCTTCACACTGAAACGTGTGACTCGTAGTTTGTGTCGGAGCTCAGTATAATTGTACCAGTATGCATTTCAGCACAGTGAGGTTGCGATTGGCAAAAGTATATGATTTTTTTTTTTCGGGGGGAGGGGGGTCCCAGAATGAAAATTTTCATTACAAAATTGTAGTGCTTGGTCTCTTTTTTTTTTTTTTTTTTAGATAGTGATGTATACTATCATTTTCAGTCATTTGTGATATTCCACTTACCAGTGCAAACTGTAAGCTCAGATCACAATGTATTAAAGAATCTTACAGTGCTATTAAAGTACAAAAAGTGTCATTGAGACACAATTGGGATAAGAGGATTAGGTGATCTCTATTCATCGACCACTAGTTTTCAGACATCTGCGCTACTCAGCGAACAAAGCACATTAAGGCCAAAGGACTGCCGTCATGTCTGGAGGTAAACCACTGGCACCTGTGGACCTGGGGTTCAAAGAGGTTTTGCAATTTCCATTAATTGCAACAATAACTGCAACTTTAGCATCAATTTGGGTATGACCGCAGCTTTATTGGTTGTTGCCTAGCTGTTGCCATGGTAGCAGTAATCATCAACAATTTCAGTCATTAGTCGTTTTCACATCAGCCCGATAAAAATCCAAGCTCGAGATATTTTTCGCAGAAAATAGTCAGCAAAATAGCGCGCTATTTCAAAACATCGGGCTGATGTGAAAATGCCTACTGTAGATGTTGTCTTTGATTACAGGCTAGTACCTCTTTGAACCATGTGACGAGAGGAGTCTACTGTATAAGGCTTTTGACCGATGGCTTTACTTGTGCATCCTCATTTGGCGCTGTGGAATGACATTCATTTATATCCGTGGTATCTGAGAGGTGGACTGAAGCACTGTACATAATCATAGAATCTTCAGCTTTGCTAATAATCTTTTTTATTCCCACCAGCTGATAAGAATCTGCAGCAATGAATGTCTTACAGAGGAAATTCTTATATGAAGACCTTTTCCTACCTCATATTTTATTGAATTTTATCACATTTGCATTTTCCTTAAAACTTTCAATGAAATCAACCAATAACATAGCACAATATGAAACAATTTAATACACCCAACCGTCCCACTGGAAGATTAAGACTTTTGTAAGATATTTCTTTAGACCTCAATATGTAATGTCCCCCACCTTAAAAGAAAAAGAAAATGATAATGATTGATGATATACATTTTTTTTTTCTGCTTGTCAAACAAGTAGTTAATCTTTGCTGAAAAATATCTGATCTCAACAAGTTTTCTTTACAATGAAATAAAACAGTAATAAAGGTTTCCTTTCCTTGCACACCAAGTCTGGTGATTTTTATTTTATTGCTCACAAAAAAAAAATATTATATCACTTTGTGGATGTCAACAGCCCTTTGATTGGTACAATAGAATGTTTTTAGATGTATTTGAAGAATCAACATCAGCACATACATGCACCGTGTTTGAAAAACCCTGACTTTTTTCCCCCCCTGAGTTGGAGCCGTTTGAAGTTGAGTCAGATCATTTGGATGCTTAACCTGTTACTAAATTAGATTATGTAACAGTCACACGGCCCCCCTACCCCTCCCTTACCCATTGACACTACTACTGTCAGAATGTTGCCCCCCCTCCCCCTCCTCGAAAATCACGAGCCATTAAGATTTGTTGTGCCGGGGCGCACATAGTCTGTGATTCTGTGGTGACCCGTCACATTTTTTCCCATCCAAGTAAACTCCTTGGCATTGGGTTGCCGATTAATTAACCGAATCAAGTAGTAGACAGACTCGATAATGCTTGCACGCTAATGTTACATGAAGAAGGGAGTGAGAAGTTAGTTGGAGGGGAGTTTTTTTGCAGGATGGGAGGGGGAGGAGAGGGGGGAGTATTGGGCAAAGACCTGCAGGTGTGGCTACGTGGCTTATGAACGGGACGTGAATGTCTCCGCCAACTCTGCAAAATGCCAAGGTGCTGTTGCGTAGCAGCCACGCTCATTCTACGCAAAATTAGTCGAGATGTTCGTCAGATACCTGTACCTTGGCAAGGTACCACTGTCTGGGGAAACTACACTCTGCCATTTGCATGATTTTTGCCAAAGGGCTTTAGGTCTACTTTTATTTTTTGTATCTTTTTTTTCCCCTTTCTTTTGCTGCTTCAGTGTAGTATAAAATTGACTCTGGAAATGAAATGAAAACAGCAGGTTATGGGTTTTATTAGCTGCATTCATACAAACAATATATAGCGGGATAATGATCTCTATCCTAATGTTGAGATTTTTTTTTCACCGATTCAGATGGACAGTAATGTCCTGCTAATTGCTGATCACAATAATTTGTCAACCAAACTGCACATGCCCAAAATCTACCGAAATGGTGACCGTGAATTGCCCCTATTTGTGTTCATGCGGTGATGAATCATGCATGTTTTGAATGAATGGATAAGAGATCTCAAGATTTTTCCCTCCTGTGTTCACACACTCGCTGAAGTGCAAATTATTGCACTATTTCTTGAATTATGACGATAATTCCAAAATAATCTGAAGATTTGTGTGGATGTGGATCGCAATGCAGACCTTACTATTTACTGTAAACGTCAATATTTTCGCGCGATTAATTTTTCGCGCTGAGCGGCTCGAAAACATATTCGCGGGTTCTTGAATTCGCGCTCCGCAGCGGGTTAATACACAGTCGCTGTTTTCATCCAGCGATGCCAGCGTATGAAAGCGACGTAGCGAGCGCTAGCGGCGCGAGTGTGAGTGTACAAGCGCTCAACTACACTATGTACGTAGTACACTGTACACGTATTTTACTCGATACATGTACTGTAGTCGCGGAGATGTAGCACACCAATCGGCCATGGGCTCGGTGCGTGCGGCGCGTGCAATGATACTGCTATATGCGTAAACATGTCTGTACTACGGAGCAGTATCATCGACGAAAAAATGTGCATAGAAAATTGCGAAGATATATTCGCGCTAGCCGAACGTAGCGCGAAATCCGCGAAAATTAATGTACCGCGAAAATTTCCACGTTTACAGTAGTTGGATTTTTGTGTTCACATGGCCAAAAATCTTGAGATTTAGATTGAGATGCATAACTCGAGATTTGTATCCTATTAATTTGCGTCCGTGTGAATCCCACTGTTGTTACCAAAACAGAGATTGAGATAGAAAGATAGGAGAGAAAGGAAGAAATGGAGTTGGAGAACAAGAAAAAGATCACTGTAGGAGTTGTGCTGTTTGATTTTAAAGGAAAAACCCACACATACATACCTCAAACACAAACTCATGTTTTATTTCATCCAACTTCCATGATGCCATCATACAAATGTAAATGAGACTTCTGTTTTTTTCAATTTGAATTTTCAACTTCAAATTTTAAATTCACGATATATTTTCAATTTCAGTTCTAATTTTGATGTTCACAACAGAAAATAATTAGACATTACATATCCATCGTTATACAGAAATCAACTGACTGATTCAGGGGAATTGACGAGTATGCGGTACATCTAGAGGAAACATTGAATGAAATATATTATATAAAAGCGACAAAAACAAAAAACCTCCCCTTCTACACACAGACACACACAAGATGAAGAAAAAGGGATTTTTGCACTTTCAATGAGATAACTAAAAAGTTTTTCTTTAATCTCTCTCTCTTTTAACCACTCGTCATTTCTTCTGCGCTGTTAGCCCAAACATAGTCAATATTTGTCAAAAGTTGCGTGTGGACAGAGGGATAAAAAGAAAAGATGGGATTGTGTCCCAATTTTGAGCTCCCTTTTTGAAAGTCACTCGTGCGATGATGTGAGCATGAACCCACTAGAATAATGCCTGATTAAATGTTGAACTTTACTCAAAGACTAGTTATCTTAAGAGCCGGCGTTATCTTCTAAGCCATCAAACATGCTCATGTGTCGGACAAAAGAAAAAAAGCATAAACCTGCTTTTGATAATAATAATAATAGTAGACATTTATAGAACACCTTTTCCACTGGATGCAAAGCGCTATGACATGTCATCCCTGGTCGCCATAGGAGATAAAGTATACAAAATACCAGGCAGTGACAGTATAAGTCCAGTGCACATAAAGGGACATCAGAATGAATAAGTCTTCAAGTTTTGTTTGAAATGATCAAGTGTGGGTGAAGATTTGAGAAGAGGAGGGAGCTTATTCCACAGCCTAGGAGCACAAATAAGAGAAAGCTGCATCTCCGGCTAGTTTTTTCGTGTGTGGTTGTGTAAAGGTAACGGATGATGAAAGGCGAGTGCGCCTAGAGTGAGAGTGTCGTACCAGACACTCCTCAATGTACTCTGGAGCTCTTACACTCTTTTACACTTCTACTCAAAAAAGCTACATAATATTCTGAACTGCATGATAGGAAAGCTTGTGTATTTTTCTTATCATCATCATCTTCATTTGCTTTTCCTTTTTTTATTCATTTCTTTCTCCTACGTTGCAGCTACTGCTATTACTACTAGTACTTCTACAATTTCCTTTCTCATTTCATTTGTTTTCCTTACTACCACTACTACTTCTACTACTTCTTTGTCATTTTTTTCTTGTTTTTACTGCAACTGCCTCTTTTTCTGTGTATTCATCTCCTACAGAGCTGCCAAGTCTCCCTTATTCTACAGGAGTCTCCTTGAAAATGTCAAAATTTGTTCATGTCTGAATAAGTGAATATTAGAATCTCCCTGATTTGGGAATTATTTTCGCCCATTGAAATGCATGTAACACACAGATACTGTATCTCCCTAATTGCTGTTTGGAATTTCCTTGATTTGGATGTGGGAATGTTGGCAGACCTGCTTCTATTTTTGCTTTTCTTCTTTCCCTTCTGTCTCCTTTTCATTCATCTTTTTTTTTTCATCTTACTTCAGCTTCTCTTTTATTTCTTTTAGTGTTTATGCTAATCCCATCCACTCATAAAAAAGAAAAATGTGTTTCATATGTTTCTTGTGTTCTATGATATGTTGCATATGTTTCATATGTTTCATTTTGCCATCTTACATGACTATATTTACTCCTACTTAAAGGGCCCCATCCACAAGCTGTGTGTCCTAGGGGTCCCAAACCTCTCATTCAAAGTGTTGTATGACTGTTTCAATGTATCATGTCATCATTTTACATATTTGAGTGGTTTGAATGAAATCAACGTAACTTGAAATTGAAATGAAATGAAATGAAATTCATACCAAACAAACATCGTCAACAAAGTCACAACAATGAATAGTTGAAATATAGTTTGGCAAAAAAAGAACTGGCAATAGCGTGCAGGCTAGTTGAGGCCAGTCCTTTCAATGATATAGATTATAATATAACGCATTTACAATATTCACAGAAGAATTGTTATATGTACATAATCATTTACATGTTTTCATAGGGGATCATTATTACATTGACAACAGATACTTTTGCAATGATATCCGAAAAGCATTACGGGTGTTTATCTTTTTGACATAATGAGAAATCCTCTCCAAATTATACTGCCTGCATATGACAAGGCATGTTTACCTGTTTCAGATCTGATTCTTATTGATTTATAATTCATATTATTTTTAAACCTTGTATCATAATCATGGTCAATTTTAAAACAATAATCAGAGATATCGTGCGGTAAAATTTGAAGAAGTGCTTTCTGACTAATGTGAGTCCTAAACACCTTGATCACTTTCTCACCCACATACAGTGTTGCTGTCAGTAAAGGGGGAATATGTTTCAGCCTTCTGGATTAACCCTTAACAAACCACTGTTTTAAAATGTCAGTTATAATGCATGTGAACAAATCACTGGTGGTAGGAGTAGGGTTAATCAGTATGAAAGGGAAAGCAGGCTATATGGTTAGACAAGAAGGAGAAAATAGAAAAATGGTTCGTCAAGCCCGAGTCCCTTTCAACGAGTCGAGGAAAAGACCGAAGAGTTGTGCGTATGGTACGTAGTATCAGGTGATTTATGGGAGCTGTATCGGGTTAGTACCCATTCATGACAGCTTGCGAAAGGTGATACCAGTGTCAAAGGCATGAGCGGATTATACGTACACAATGGGTGTGCCATCCATGATTTACTCACATCTATTTTCAGCCCGGCTAACGGCTTGCTCTGAGGAAATCTTCATCGTAAATTTTCTGATACCCCAGAGGACATGCCTAATTTGGTTTCATGAAAAGAATAGAAAATATTAGTGGAAGTAAGATATGAATGAGAAGGCGTGAACCCTTTTATGGCAGACTTATTTCTTAGTGACAATTTTTTGTGCGTGTTGACTAGTACTGATTTATGGAGGTGATGCACCATTACAACTACAGGAAACAATTCAATTTGCTTGCCTTGGATATTGTCATATTAGCAGGCCAGAAAAAAAAAATGTTGTAGTAATAGTGTATTGTCAGCTTGTTGATGGTTACTCCCACCTGCAAATACTGTAAGAATTTAAAACTTGAAAGACGTGTGGCAGTAGTTGTGCTTGCCTCAAAGTTATGGTATGCCATCCCAGCATGAAGCAAGTTGTTACCAATGATTTGAACAGTCTGCGCGTTCAGAGTTTTATGTGAGAAGTGAAAACCAGAGGGAACAAGTTCATGCTGACCCCTGAACAATTTTTTAGGAGCAGATACCAAACTTCTCCAAGTTTGAAATTTGATACTTCATTATGACGATGATGGTGATGATAATGGTAAATGATGATTATCTAATGATAATGATAATAATAAATGATAATTATTTGATGATAATGATTATAACTTGAGAAATTCTATGGTTAGAACTGAAAACTCGGGTTTGTACGATGCTGCCATTGGCTTTAACACAGGAAAAAAACTGCTAAATATCAACCTGAGTTTTCCTCAGGTAAAAAGTTTGATACAATAGACCCCAGAAGTGAGTTGACATTAATGCACTCTATGATGCATCCCTTTCAAGTGTACCATAAGGTAATAATTACAAAATTGACACAGATGGCAAAATGTTTAAATTCATATGTTGCTTGGTCTGTAAATATGCATCATCTAATTCAATGAATGTGAATGAGTCATTCTGAGATGGCACCAAATAACTGGAAATCATATTTTCTCGATCTTACAGGGACCTTCTGGAAATCATATTTTGTCGATCTTACAGGGGCCTTCATCTGCTTTTGATTTTGGAGGAGAAGAATATAAAATGTCCCACGTTTAAGAAAATTGTTTATCGACGGTGATAAAGTGGCAGATCTGATGTAACAAATTGATTTGTAATGGTTTTCACAATTTTGTGGTTGATGAATAATCCCCAAGCATCCATGGAAAATTGCACAGTCAGCCATTTAATGAATGTAGGCGAAAAACAATTTCACTTAATGTTCTGTACCAAAACTTTATGAGGTTGTCGGGAGAGCTGTGTATAAAGCTGTCCAGGTGTTCGTTGTCCGTTAACCTCAACCTTGACTTTCTAGAATGACTATGTGTTCTCATGGGGGGGGGGGGGGGGGGGGGGGGCAAGTGATCTCAACTTCTATTTAAATGACTATTAAAGCCTCCTCACTGTTATGCAATCCCAGCACAGCTAGATTTGACTAGTCACGTAAGTCTGTGCCTGCTTTGAAGTTCAATGATACGCATACAGGATGTCAATGGGCTGTGATTAATTAGGGCGGCAGGAAGTTCATTTTAAAGCCACCATAGATGAACAATTTGACTGAGGCTGATGGTTTTGGCCCCGCGTGTAGTTCAGAGTTCATTTGAGGCAAAGAACCATTCACAAAGTTCATTATCTTTTTTTCTATTTTGTTCTTATGTGCTTTCAAGCAATGACTGCAGAATAGCCAGAAAAAAAAAAAATCTGTAGTCCTGGCAATATCAAGAAAATATATTGCAGTAATAAAATTCCTTTCTTCCATCTGTGTACATTGTGTGAAAGTTGCCTTAAAAAGTTTTTTTTTTTTTTCAATTGTGGCTTTTTAGTTCTTGTCACTATGGAAGACTCACAGCAAACTTTCAAACCCAAATATTCAGACCTGCATTTTTTTGGTTTTGTTTTGTTTTTTTGTTTTGTTTTTTTGTTTGTTTTTTTAATGAGAATATTATTTTTCCTGATGTTTAGATGAGCAATTGTGCTTGCAACTTCTCATTACATTTTGATGTTCTTTTGGTGTATGAGGTCATGCTTTATGTACTTTAACTGCACTTATCTATGTTGTGTTTTTTCATCATTTAAAAAAAAAAAAAAATCAGATGTAGATGCATTCTTATGGCTGTGCATTGAAACACACAAAATATGGTCTTCCTTATTGCTCAGTGGTTAAAATGACAGACACTTGATTGTAAGGTTCCTGGTTCAAATCCTTTAGCATGAGCAGGTTTGACCTCTGATGAGACAAGGTACTTTATCCTCATTGTCTATTCCTTCAAAAGGAATTTTGAATAGAGCCTTTAATCCAGTGGTAGCTTGCTCATTAAGATTTAAGTGCTTCCTTTATGGCCACGTAAAGAAATAAGTTCCAAACAAAAGCACACACATGGTATATGATGAGTCATTGTTGTGAGATAGATACATGTACATCCAGTTTTGTATGGGACTCTGAACTTTAACAACCTTTCTTGTACCAGTACATTCCTAAGAAGTGCTGTACTGTATTGGAAGAGAGAGAGAGAAAAAAAAATAAATGACACATTAATGACTAAACATTCAACAGGACAGTTATTGAGACATGTTGCAGATGTTGTATATAGTCTTTGAAATCTATGATGTTATAGTGTCTAACCATTTCCGTACGTGTTGAAGAGACCATCTCGAGTTTCCTCAAAATGCTGGATTATCTAGATTTTTTGGTGTACATGTATTTCTGTTTGAGTGAGTGAGCTGAATTTTAAGGGGAGATTTACCCAAAACATATAGGTTGCCTCAGTAAATGTTGAAATACTGTACGAGCTGAAATTTTCACGGTGGTTTATTTTCACGAATTTCGCGAATCGCCTTTGAACCGCAAAAATAACAACGCGCAAATAATTACGTTCAGTTAGACCCTCGCAACCGCGAAATTAACAACATGCAAAAATGTCCTCCAAGTAGCAATTCGCGAAAATATCTGTACGCAAAAATTTCAGCTCGTACAGTAGAAGAGAACACATTTTAAGGCAAAGTCCGGCAACCTGTGCTGCCGATCACATAGTCTTATCTAACCGCAGCATGACTATGAATATGTTGGGGAGAAAAAAAGAAGAAGATGCATGTAATGTCAGTGTGGCATTGTGAGATGTGCATTCACATGTATCTTTGATTTTGTATTAATATTTGCAATATATGCATATATTCCTATTAGACTAAGGATAAAATTCCCCCCAAATGAATATGATCACTGCTTTACTCCAAAGAGTGAAGAACAGAGAATTGTCAGAAAAAATGGAGGGAAAAAAGACAAATACAAGCAAACAGACAGCAAACTACTCTATTTAAAGGCAGCCGATCGCCATCCCTTATGGTACGTAAACTCCGAACGACCGAAGTTTGTGCATGCAATTGCGCAATGCCAGACTCGGTGCTATATCCATAAACGTGTGGGACAATGCTGCCACTGAGACACGTGTGTGTGTGTGCGTGTGTGTGTACGCATCATACACAAATATTGTCACCGCGAGCTGCGGTGATTGGAGGAGAGAGGCCAGAAGACACGTGGCTCTTTTGGCCTCTCTTCATGCACATGCGCACTGAGAGTATGCGTCCATTCGGAAGCTCTCGTGGCTCGCTCGGACAGCCATTTTGGGTTAGGAGATTTGTAGCATAGAGCTCTTGTAGGTTAGCGCGTTGTTCGCTGACCCATTGAGCCAGCGCTATTCTCATTCAGGGTCACTACATTTGATACAGAATGGGGGAGTCAGCGTGTTGCGTTCGTCTCCGATTGAGTGCCTTTAAGTATTTGGAAGAGTGACAAAACTTTCAGGTGGGTCATTTGATTTTTTTCAATATTTTCTTTTTGAGCAAAGTAGGAGAAAATGAAGGCAAAGGTGAGGGTAAACAGAGGGCACAACTTGTATGCTAGGCAGCCTCCATTATTTGACAGCAGTGCAGATCTTGTATTTATCCTTTTCCTTTCTTCTTTTTTTGTTTATTCGGCTGGCCGTTTGTTCTTCTGTCAAAATCATGCGTCTGGAACGTGTCCACTTTGGAATGTGTCAGCGCTTCGGAACGTGCCGGCTTTGGAACGTGTCCGCTTCGGCCTTTTGCCTTTTTTTTTTTGGGGGGGGGGGGGGGGAGTGCCGACCTTCTGTTTGTTTAATATAGTGCTAAAAGGGGTCCTTCTGCACTATATTCTTGTCTTTGTCGGAACCTCACCAGCACTTTCAGAAAGGGGGTTGCCAATTTTGCTGACTCATGGTTCACATAAGACGCGCAAAACAGCACAGGGTGCAAAGGACTCGGGAATAATGTGTAGTCTGCATGTAAGGAGACACGCAAGTGAAATAGACAAATTTTGATATTATCTCTATGAGTTAAGTCACCAGAAATAAGTATTTAGTTGGTCATTTGATCAGTGGAACTTGAAATCGACAACTGTTTGACGGTGCGTATATTAATACCTGCCGTCGTTATTCGGTCGAGACTTGTGCAAACAGTGCGTGAAAGGGGTCTGCAAGTAGAGACTATCCATTCACACATTTGAGGTCACAAGCAGGATCTTTCTGACAGTAGGTGCTGTCCCCATTTTCTCTTTTTATCCGTCTTTCTGAGTTTGCCTGGGCATCTAATCGGAGAGAACTTCCTTGTGGCTATCGATCATTTTCTACACAATATCCTATGCATCCTTCACCAGAGAATGTTTGATTTTAGGCTTAGCACTTCACCTCGAACTTGTGCCAAAAGGCTGAGCCGGTCGGTCATGTCTGAGGACTAAAAAGTAGACAAGACTAAGGCCAAGTAAAAAAAGAAACCAGTTTCTCGTCCTCGCGCGCATCGATTTTGGCCGCCGCATCGATTTTTTTACTATTTACTATTTTCAAAATGGCGCTGAAAATACCAAGAAATTCATAATTCTCGTCCCAGCCCGCTCCCCGCCCGCATCGATTTTCAGTTACCGCATCGACTTGTTTGATATTTACTATTTTTTCGGCCGCCGGAAAACAAAAAAATCGACAATTCACCTACCAATCGTGATGTCTTATTTCTAATTACGCCTTGCGTCCTCTAACTTCTGCAGTGCGTATGTAATAACGCATGCATTTCATACTGCGAGCTCGGCAAGAAGGAATGACCCACAAACGCAAAGCAGTTGAACTGTACTAGTAGTTGGATGGGCGGGCCTGGGCTGTGATGTACAGCGCACTCGTTACGTCGTGATGTAGACAGGACGTTGAGCACCTTCTGTACATTTCTCTCGTGCTGTTGCCCGATTCATGTGCTGCTAGATTGATTGCGCAATGTAACCACAAACCCCGTTATAACGAGGTCGGTGGGACCGGCGATATTACCTCGTTATAACCGGTACCTCGTGATAATTATACTCATAAAAAAACAAAGAAAAGCATAAGCATGACGTCATATACCCATCAATATCCTTTGCGTTGTTATTACACAATTATTGAGCGTTATTATTGAGAGTATAAAGGGAGATTATTTGTGAATTAGACGAAGAAATAGAGGCTGAAAGTTAATTCTTTATTGTAATTCTTGTTTGTTCAGCTTTTTCTAAACACCAGCGCAAATATGGGGGCAAATATATAGAGTAACATACAGGCCTTGTTTACCGTAATTAACTTGCTAGGTATTTTTACGCTGTTCGTGCCCAGCGGGAATGCGATGATTTCATGAATCATTTCGGCTGTAATCTTGTACACATGTACAATGTATGATCGTTGCGCCCAAATGGATTAAAAGTGCGTTCTTTATTTTCTTCCGAAAATCTCTTCGCGTTTTGTACGACCGTTCTTGAAAATAATGTGACAGGATTGAATGTGGGAGGTTGTCATCCTGTTTACGCAAATCTGTACCTCGTGGACCATTCTGAAAGAAAGAAAAATCTTCATTGTGAAATGCAGTGTTCAAATTTTGATAATGAACAAACCCAGACCTATTCAAACTAATAAATACGTTTGTTTCTTTTTCTGATTTAGGTTAACATGCGTCATTCAACTTTTTTTACGCTACTGTCACCGGGCGAGATCGCGATGATTTCAGAGTAACATACGTGCGTTGTTTACCGCTAACTTGCGAGGTATTTTACGCTGTTGGTGCCCAGCGGGAATTCGATAATTTCATGAATCATTACTTGGCTGTAATTTTATACAATGTATGATCGTTGCGCTCGAAGGGATCAAAAATGCGTTCTTTATTTTCTTCCGAAAATCTCTTCGCGTTTTGTACATCGTTTTTTGAACTGTTGAATGCGTTTGTTTCAATTTCCGGGCACCGATTAAGAAGTAGGTTACTAACATGCGTTATTCAACAATTTTTACGCTACTGTCATCCGGCGAGATCGCGATGATTTCATTAATTAGATCGGCTTTAATCATATTATACATACTCATATTCAAATTATCATTCGTTAAATGATAATGAACAAATCCAGCTCTATTCAAACTAATACATGCATTTGTTTCTTTTTCCGAGCACCGATTAAGTAGGTTAACATGCGTTATTCAACTATTTTTACTCTTTACTGTCACCTGGCAGGATCGCGATGATTTCACTAATTATTTCTGCTTTGATCATACACACTCATATTCAAATTATCATTTGTTAAAATGAACAAATCCAGATCTATTGAAACTAATAAATGCGTTTGCTTCTTTTTCTGAACACTGATTAAGTATAGGTTAACATGCGTTACCGTGGTACTCAACTATTTTAACGCTACTGTCACTCGCGGGATCGGGGCAATGATTTTATTATTCCGGCTTTAATCATCCAAACTCATATTTGCTCAAAACCAGCAAAAGAACTGGAAGTCGGAACTAAAATTGGAAAGGATATAATGATGAGTTGCACACGCATTCCAATTGTCCATTTTGGTCACAATTTTATTGTCGCTACATGAAAAGTTTTTGAATGCGTTATCTATTTTTTTTTTTGTCGTTGCGCTGTGGTCTGACCTCACATCACGCACGCGTTTCTCGCGAAAAAGAAAATCTAATGATTATGTTTAATAATTTAGTAGGAACATCGGAAGGTGTTCCTGTGTCTTATCGCGTGATTAAGAAGAAAACATGGAAGGAACGATTCTCTGCAAAACGGGAAAAGACGTGGATAGCGAGATTTCGGTTTCCAATGTTTCATTTGTCGCGTGTTTGAAAGCGGCAATTTGGTCAAGAAATAGAACCTCGTTATATCCGATCAAATTGCTTATGTTTATCTTTATCATGATTTACCGAAATTGTCCTTGTTATAACCGGAATCTCGTTATAACCGAACACGTTATAACCGATTCCTTCTGCCATTACACGCAAAGGAAAACGGGACCGACGCGATCACCTCGTTATAAGCGGTTCCTCGTTATAACCGAACTCGTTATAACGGGGTTTCACCGTAGTAGAGGAGACCAGCCAGACAGCATAGCAGGCGTTCTGGAGCTGGAAAAAAAAATCGTGGAGTGACGGAGAGAACCGATCTCAAGCGCACGTGTACACAGCGAACGGCTTTAAATAGTGAATATAGTAGTCAACTGGTTTGTATTCTGTCTTTCAGTAAAAAGGAAATCAGGTGGTTGTTTCACAGGGTTGACAATTGGCAGTATTGTCTGCGGCATTTCAAATCCTTGAGCGAATAAGTTTACATATGAGAAAAGATCTAACTCAGTAAGTTTGTGTTGTGTTGAAAGGCAATAATAATGCTATGCATTTCCAGAGATAATGGTTGGATTCATAGGTTCAGCAAGTGATGCATAAATGTGTATAATTTATGTTAATTTTTTCCATACCCTTGATATGACTGAATGAATACAGTCACAGTGTAGTTAAATTGGTATACTTGTCATGCATAAACAGCAATATACGCAGATTTGGTATTAAATTGTGCATCACTCAAAAGTGGTTTATATCACTGCTCAGTGCTGCTTCTTGGTAGCACTGTAATGATGGCCATGGAAGAAATGAAGGGAGAATGTGACTTACCTTCACAGGTACATGTTTTACAACATTATGTAGTTTTGGTATACAATCATTCATCATCCAAATGATGAGTGATTATCAAATGTCTTTTTAGAACATGAAGAAACATCTTTAAATGTTTAATGCTATAATGCCATATCAGTATCATTTTGACATCCATCTGCAATTATTGTACAAGCCAGTTTCCAGTTGAATGTGCTACAATAATTTATTGTACTGTGAAGAAATGCAGATACATACCAGCTACACAAAAAGTCACAAACACAAATGATAAATAAAGCAGTGTTTTGAATATCATGGAACTTATTTCAGTCGTACATTTGTTGAAAGACATGTTTTATACCTGTTTCAATTAATAGCACAATACATCAGAATTGCAAGTACACTGGTATCAGAAATGCCGTTACAACACTAAATACCAGTATTAAGATGGCCATTTTCCCTTCGACATCTGTAGTGGAAAGAAAAGCAATTTCTGCATGCATGAAGTTTCATTTCAAGTATGGTACATACATCTATTTGTTTGAAGATGCACAGAGTGCAGGCAAGACATACACTTGGGACCTGGTCTCTCATAAAATTATAACACAGCTACCAGAGTAATATTTCATTTCGTAAATTGGATATAGAAAATAGTAAAGCCCTCTCTTGTTACCTTTCTCAGAATTACCGGACGAGAAACACATATTACTTTCATTTTGACAATCCTCGAAAAAAATAGTAAGATATCAAATAGTAAGGACCTCCCTCATCGCCTTGCTCAAAAAACCCGGACGAGAAACTACTATCTTTTTTTACTTGGCCTAATATTGTCTGTTAGGATACCACTATTTCCCACTTGACAAGAGAAATGGAAGGGGGGAGGAGGGGGTGAGATGGATAGCGACCAAGTTCTCTTGACCAGTTAGCAGAGCTGGGCATTAGCAGTAGCCCGATGGCCCCCGGCCGCTAAAACTTGATGTCGGGCCACCAAATTTCCAAAAAGGTTATCTTTTGATGGCCCGATCAAGCACTAAGGATCCAATAAGGATTGCTATGTTTCCGATTATTTCAGGGTACAGTACTACATTCTTCTTCAGGCCACCAAAATTTTCAGATTTAAAGATTTTAAAGGCCACCACTGAAAAAAAAAGTTAGTGTCACGCCCTGCATTAGACCCATTCACACACACTGGAAATTAATAGATTTTGAAAATTATTTTTTGCAACACGATGTGAAACCTGTGAATTCTTTCTTGGGGACACACACAAAAAATTTGATTAACTGTCAAAATATGCATTGCAATGCATTGCGATGCAAAAATCTGTCCGGCTTGGATTTTTTTTTTTTTTTTGTCTAATCTCCAGCAGTTATTTGCCCAGTGCTGTGTGTTTGAATGGCACATGAAAAAAATCATAGGTTTTTTTTTTCTTTTAAAAAAAAAAATCCCATTGTGCAACACCCCTAATTGAGTCCACAAGCTCACGTGCCAAGGATCACGCACCAGCCATTGTCTAGGCATGCACAGTTTGGAGATCCACATGGCTTCATTTGTAGCCCAGTACAGGGGCGGATCCAGGAATTCTGTAGTTTGTTAAGCGGGGCAACTAATATTTCTGGCGCCACTTCCGGGTTTCATTTTTTTCTTTTTATTTCTTTTGTTTAAAAAAAATAATAAAGGGGGGTGTGCACTGGTTGCACCCCCCTCTGGATCCGCCACTCCAGTAAATTTTGTTATTCCTTTTTTTTGGGGGGGGGGGGGGAGGAAAGGGGAGGGGATGAGGTGCATGTATGAATGGTGGCGTTAAAAAAAAAAAATGATCTTCCCATCTCAATGCAAAAACCACTAAATCCAATGTGAGAATGCGGCCGTAATGAGGTAATCAAGTCATTATTAATTCTTATAGCCATTATCAACATATCTGATTGTCATAATTTTCATGGCATTTTTAGACAGTGGTTGTTAAGAACCTTGAGGTATCAAGGTTGAATTGAAGCAAAATTCTACTCTTAATTACATATCAGCATTTAACGTAAAACCTTGACCCCCCCCCCCCCCCTAAAAGAGGGAGAACAAAAATACCCCCATGTGCACAAATTATGTTTAATGTTTTGGGGCACATGACAGCCAAACTCTCCCCGGGATAAATCATCTTTAATCCTTCTTATGCTATGGTATACTGCAGTGCCATCATTTATAGCCTAAGATAGGATAGGCCTTACAACCTCTTCAATTTCTCAAGGGGCTTGTAATATGCTGGCTTAAAGTCAATACAAAGGCTAAATCTGTACCACCTAACCAGCAGCCTAGCAATTGCTTGGTTTTTTTTTTTAGTGTGTGTGTTTCTTTGTTTGTCATGTGACAGCCGGTGATGTGAAAAAGAAAAATGCTTACTCATATCGTCGGCTCGGAAGAAGGCATTGATGCACTTGACTGTGGACGGAGTGTGTGCCTGTCCATTTTCCGAGGGACCACATGATGTTGTAAACTGGTAGTACACCAGTGCTCTATGCAAATAGTGTGGAACCATCTTAAAAGGACACTGCTCATATTATAAAACGCTATTTAGATAGCGCCCTTCAGCACCACGCAAACGTCCCTTCTATAAATCTTCATGGCTACCCATCGAAAGTTAGCCTTTGTCCCTTGTGATTGCTATTATCATTCCCAGGTCGATCGGCAATAGCTATAAAGAGAAAGAAAAAAAACTCCACATCCCCCCCCCCCCATGACTTGCAATTTTTTTCCAAGGTTGGCTATGCTTTCCTGAACTCTGCACACCATAAAGGACAAGGCCATGCAGAAATGATTTTAATATCATAGTTTATGCACGCAAGCTATATTATCATGGCTGTATGTTTACTCATTACCGTCTATCAATTTTGGAAAGCATGAATGGACTTCAAACTGTGCATTTATCCAATAAGATTCCGTGCATTTGCTTACCAACTGAATTACATGTATATCAACATATTTTGGGGTCCAGCTGGATCCATCTCCTTAACCCATTGAGGACGAGTCCCGAGTATACTCGGGCAAGTGTCTATTGGAAATGCGCGTTGTAGCAAAATCAGTCCATCCTCAATGGGTTAAAGGACAAGTCCACCTTCATAGGCATGTGGATTGAGTGAAGACAACAATAGTAGTAGAACACATTAGTGAGAGTTTGGGGAAAATCGGACAGTCGGTTCAAAAGTTGTGAATTTTTAAAGTTTCTGCTCAGTCAAGGCTGGATGAAAAGACTACTACAGCTTGTAATGTCACATGTGTATAAGGATGTAAAGAAAATTCAACATATTTTCACTTTTCTCACATAATAAAAGAATGTTTGATCTGCCTCTTTCAGAAGGCGGGAAGAATGAATGATACTGCCGTTAACATACATCAGTGACAAGCACATTTTGTAGAGGAAATGTGCACTTTTTTCAAAAAACACAATTTTGCGAAATTCTCTTCATATTTTCCCTGTATCGTTCTATGCATATGACATCATATACGAGACATCATAGAACTATTTGATGCACTAAAGCTGGGTTTTTGTTCCATCTACAAATGGTAAAATATGCCTTCAACTTTAATAATGTTTCATTCAAATAAACTTTAACATAAAGTCCAGTTTCTGTCTTACAGTAATTGTTATTGCTAGCATACCTTTACTCTTGTTACGAGATATACTTATCAGTATAGAATTGCGAAATGCATGCATAACTTTGCTTTGCTGTATCTTTATTTCTTTGTGATTTTTCTCCCCAAAATTGAGGCACACCAGTGACACGTCATTCAATTTTCCACTTGTTTGCCGACAGTGAATGCGTGGTGGAATTTTAGTTCTGGATGATTTGAGTTTTGCATAATAGACTTTGTTTGTGCGTTGTCATCTTCGACCACACACAATGACCCTTTCCCATGAAATGGGAGTCTGCGTAGAGTATTTTGCATCCTGACGCAAATGTCACAAATTTAATCTCATTTCTTCTGTAATATATCTTACCTCTTCTCTATCTCTCACTCTCTCTTTTTCTTTGCTTATCTGAATATATACCTCTCTCAGTATGTCTATTATCTCCCCGTCCCTCTTTCTGTCCTCTCAAAATTGTATGTCTAGCGATCTATTTATGTAGAGTTTGACTGCAAAAAGATGTAACTCCATTCTTTTCAATGTGAGATATTTGCTGAGAAACAAGGAAATTGATTTAAAAAATATTGGACATATATATCTGATCCTAACTTCAGGAATATTCCTCGTTATGCAGTAAGGAAGTTATCATCGGAAAGGTTTTATATATTATCTGATGATGGACTTCAAAATGCTTAAAATTGGCACTTAATCCATTCTTGCATGTGTGTAGTGGTCTTCGTGGGGGAAACCGGAATATTTCATGGGAATTACTATGATGCCTGTTACCCTTGGGTCAGCACATAACACTTTGATACTTGCTTCAGTTACCGCACTCGTTTTGATGATGTTTGTAACATTCTATTTACATGTTACATATTGTTCATTAAAAACATTTAAAAGAATGTGTGTTCATGTGGCCAGCTATAATCTTGTAATCTTGTGGCCAGCTGTAAGTGCAAGTTCAAACTTTTATCGAGCACTTCTGAGGTAGTCTTTCTAACTGATCATAAGAATAATTTCAAATATTATCATTCCCAGTCAATGAAATGCATATTAAGAAACAAGAATTAAATCACTGCATCAGCAATAAAGGTAGGGTAATATTCAGATTTTGCAATATTCAGATGGGTGGATAGACAAGCATGTTTGTCGTGTGGGATAATTTTTTTTTTCTCTCCTTGAGGTAGACTGAAAGCAATATTTGGATAGTGGGTCAGGGCTCATCTGCCTTGTGGTGGTGAAGTCCAAATGGTTCCTGACCTCATTTTGTTGCACCCCCATTGTGTTGAGAGTTTGACAAAGACTACAAACCATGCACACATCATTTGGTGGTGGGTGTGTGTGCATCCAATTTAATCCTCACCTTATCATGTGGTATGGAGTATCTTGTATGGCTTGACATGGAGTCTTTGATATAGTCACACAACCCCCCCCCCCCCTCCCCCCACCATGTCAAGTGTTTGTTTTGTGAGAAAGATGCTAGTCATGGTTTAAGGTCTGGGGTTCTTATTTGTTTGTTGTTTGTTTGTTGTTTTTGTACAGTCAAACCTGTCTATAGTGGCCACTCAGGGGAAACAAAAAAAAAAGTGGCCATTATAGATAGGTGGCCACTATAGTGGGGTCTGGACTATAGCTTGGCTTTTCTTGCAAGGGGAAGGGGGAAGGAATTTTTTTTTTCTTTTGGTGGACATATAGGACAAATGACCACTATAATAAAAAGGGTAACTATGACTGTATTTGTAATGCAAAGATGTAGAGAGCAGAGTGGCATAAACGACATAGGCCTATGAAGTACCGTAAAATCAAAAATTTTCGTGGGCATGAAACTTTTGTGAATTTTTTCAAGGAGCCAAGATCTGTGAAAGTAAACTGCATGGGGAAGATTGTGTCTACACAATGCCTGCTTGTGTAGTAGGCCTACACTCTGGATCTTTTCATGGTCGGCAATTTTGAAAATTTAATGCCGCCAGAAAGGTCACGACCGTCTCCAATTTGCTGAAGTTTTATGCTGTGTATTGAAATACATGGCAGCAGTTTCCTTTATGTGCTAGTGAATGGAGTTCCTGGTGCATCAGAATTATCTGCCTATATGTGTGTACATGGCAGTTGGCACCATCCATGTTGGCTGTAGTGTTAAATGGCCTTGATCTAATTAACCACTGTAGTCGATGAACTCATTCTAGCAAAAGTTAAAATTGATTTTGTCATTTTACTAGTTGTGTGTGTGTGTGTGTGTGTGTGTGTGTGTGTGTGTGTGTGTGTGTGTTATCTAGAATGATAGCACCGAGGATTGTAGCTTCTCAAGAGTGCTGTTCTTTGTTTTGCACTGTTCATGTTGGTTGTATGCAGATAGTTTCATGGTGTCACTTGTCACCTGTCGTGCCTTGGAAGACGCTAAACCAAGTACAGCAAAGAGAAATGAAGGGTTGTCTATAGAGTGATGCAATCTGTGCTAAATGGGGAAATACTTTTCTAGATATATACTATGTCTGTAAACTGGTTGTAGTGTCAAAATACTAGCTGCCAGGGTAGTCAAGATATTGTATTCTGCTCTTGTTATTCCCACCTGGTGATGGATGTAGGCTAGCTATTATCAGATAGGTTGAGAACAAACCTTGTATGTCTCAACACAACCCATGTATTTTTCGCCATCTGCGAGAATGTAAACAATATACATCAATGCTGTAAGTGTATATCTGTGCAGCAGGGCCTGTGTGGTGATGTATCCTATTCCTGCATGTTGTGTTGGCAGATCATTTACAGCTGAGTGGAACCTGTGCTAAAATGCTGACTCACTGGTATATATGCTCTTCCTCCTTCTACTTCTGTTATTATCTCTCTCTCCCTCTCTCTCTCTCTCTCTCTCCCACTGTCTGTGCCCTATTGTATGCTGGCTGGGTTCACCTTATCATAAGCTTACCACTTCCCCAGCAAGTTACGGTATAATGCACGCACACACACACACATACACACACACACTTGAATACACTTGTGTGGGGATACTGTACACCAAGATATAATGCATAGTCATGCTGCCTGGTCCCAGGAATAGAGACATGCAAAAAAAAAGAAAAAAAGCGAGGGCTTGAATGCACCACATATCGAGTGTACGCTCACTCATATGTACACACACATACACACACATACACATCGCACTGTCCTCCACGCACTGTTGGTCGGCCCAGTCATACTCGGCTTCGGTTTGGACGTAGGTAGGTGCACAGAATGTCGTCAGCAGTTTTGTGTACCGCCAAATGTGTTATCGCTTACTCCGTGTCTATACCCCCTAGTCTCTCTCCCTCTCTCTCTCTCCCCGTCCTCTGTACTTATACTGTTGGCGATTGAGGCGGTTGGCATTGCTTGTAAAAGTCATTGCAGAAGTGAGGACCCGCAGCCACGAATCCACACCGACTTTACCCCATGAACCAGAGCCGACTTGCAGGGGCCACTTACCAGCACCAACACACTGGATTATTATAAAGCGACCCGCCTGCCCCCTGCAATTGTCATATTTGGAATCGTTGGCCAATGTGGCAAGTCATCGCCGTGGATTTTGTTTACTTGTCCCTCACAGAGTTCCTGCATTGTACCAACAAGGGCTATTCATTCATGTGGTTCTTTTTTCATTGTGGATAAGTGCTCCGTGTGGTATAAGAGTGTCTCCCATATTGCGCACATCGACCACAGCCGAATTTTGGAAATAATCCGTGGATGGTTCCTTCTTCATTGCTGCTATCTTTGGATTAACCTGGCTGTTTGGAATCTGATTTTTGCCCCGGTACGTCTGTAATTCTTATGATTGCGAGAATGGAGCATCTTCATGTCTGTTTATGCTATGCCCCTGTGTCATAGTGTGTAGTTCATTGCATGGTACATGTATGCAATAGGCTGTACATATGGAACAGCTACTATCTCTCACATTAGCATAACATGTGTTTGATATATCATATGTTTACCATGTGTGTGCTGATATCAGGATATATTCTTTCCTTCGAGTTTCAGGTATGCAATATATCAACTGAATTTTGAAACTATAAATGTTGACCAACTTGGAATTCATACTAGTGCCTTTTAACAAATGATGAATTTTTTTTTAATGAATAATGATCATATAATGATATATTTGTGTATATAGTGTATGATACTTTCTTGTACAGCTAATTGATAAAGTGGTGTCCTCTTTGGATGAAACTTTGACTTTTCATTTGATAATCCTCCACTGATTTGTAACTCAATATTAACATAGAGAGACATTTCACAGTAAATATTTCCCTTCTACCATCAAAGTGTGATATCTACTGTAAAAGTGGAAATTTTTGGCACATTTCGTGTAACCAGAATCTAGCGCAAAAATAAAAGCATGCGAATATTGTGGCTTGTAATACTAGTATGTACCACTATATCTCGATTCTGTGGAGTTAAAACCACATGAAATTCATCTTACGCGGTCAAGCGCAAAAAAAAAAAAATACTTGTGAGAAAATATCAACTTTTTACTGTATTTGGATTGAGATGGAAGACAACAATATTCGTCATTAATGAAATCTTGAGCAGCTTCTTCTCCATGTTAGCTTCTCTGTCACAAATCACATGTAAACAACATCGCTGTTTAACACATCTTGCGTCATCACAGTTATCACTGATTGAATCTTTCGTTGGCTCTGCTTGGTGTCCCCCGCCACAAGTTTAATATGGATGTTTGAAAAAACAACAACATTAACAAAGCACTCCGTCGCCCTCTATGCTGGCCATGGTGAATTTAATGTAAATACATGTTTGTTTGTGTCAGGAATCAGTTTGTCTGTAAATCTGTAGGTGGCATTGGTTTACCATCAGCCTGCGGGTGGAGGAACAATTTTAGAAGCTGCCTGCAGCTTTTAAACCAGATTTTGAATAGCTCATGACATACAATCAGTGTGTGACAACTTCTGCTGGCAGACTTTTTCATCATTATCCTGTTTGTTTCATCTGCCTGCTGGTTGAAAGGTGTGTGGAACATGAGTAGCCATCTGCTGTCCTATTTAATCAGAGTTTTTTTTTTTTTTTGATGTTATAGAAGAAGATGATAGTGTAGGTTTAATGGCAGCTGGTGATATCAAGTCTGTTTCGAACAATGATCTAGTGTGCTGTAATGTAGTTATGTGCATATATTTGATGATACTTTCCGACACAAAAGTAAGTAGCTTTCACAATTTTCCACTAATCATGATTAATATAAATTAATGAACTTTCAAATACTTGAAAAGCCCATATTTTTCCAAACATCTTATAGTGAATCTCCACCAAGTAGGCCAACAGTCCAGTGTAAGGTGTGGTTTCAGAGAAGTCAGTACAGTAATTATGTCAAGTTTGCTAGACTTCAGGTGGGTAAATTCAAGTATTCTCCAAATTAATTCTTCACTCACCCTGACAGAGTCCAGTTTCCACCAAAATGTTTGGTCAGTACCGATTGTCTGAATTTTGGACATTGCTCTATGTTATTGAATATTTTGAGATAGGCCCTGCTGCAAACTGACCTGTGTAAGCACCCCTCCAGTGCCCCTTTAATACCTCTCCTGTTCCACCACCACCACGTCTGGTATACCATCGGGTTTAATATGCTGTGATGGAATGCTCATGAGCTTGGTGGCCTTAAAGGGAAACTTCATCCCATATTTGACTTCAAAAAATAGTTTCTAAAATAAAACCAATCAAACAAAACCTATATAGTGAAATTTTCATTAGACTTGAGACAGACAATGACAAAATTTTACAGTGTATTTAATGCAGGTTTTCATGAGACAGTAGGCGTTTTCACATCAGCCCGATAAAAATCCTAGCTCGAGATATTTTTCGCGATCGCAAATTAGCGCGCTATTTCATTTCCTATTCACATCAGCCCGAACATTATCAAATAGCACGCTAGTTAGCATTAATTATCCTGCTATTTCGGAAATTTCCCGAGTTGGACTCAAGAAATTTTCTCGATCAATTAGCGCGCTAATTTGTATTCACATTATCAAATAGCACGCTATTTCGTAATTGGGTTAATTTCCCAAGTCAGAAAATAGCGCGCTATTTCGAAACATCGGGCCGATGTGAAAACGCCTACTGAGAAGAGTTGAACAAATTATGCTTAGTAGATATGACAATGATTTCAACCTAACATTCCTGACATTCCAAAAATGCCATAAAAATCACTTAAAGGCCTACAAGTGCACTAAATTTTTGAAACATTACCTGCTGAAAATGTTTTTCCAGTGCTGTGGTATCAGTAACCTTTGCTGTGTAGGTGAAACACAGGATGTTAGAACAGCAACTTCAGTTAATCTTACAAAGAAAATTTGTGTTCCACAAACAAGCTCAGTCACAAATCAGGTTAAACTCTAAAAAAATGTCCCCACTTGCTTTGAGTTCCGAACAAACCAAGCATTTATTATGATGTGTAGATGTGCCAGTGTGATTTCATGAATGGTATGATGTTGGCCCCCTACATACATTGTATATAGGGCCTGCACTGTACTGTATGGGATATTGTGCCGCTATTGCAAACACAGTAGATATTTATTAATGTGACGAGCATGTCATCTTTCATCAATTTCCACTGGATTGAGATCAGTCAGTGGGGAATTCACACATGACAGTGCTGCACTGTTTCTCTGTAAGTCTGCTATGTTTCGAGGCTCCCTTAAAAACTTAATTTTATTTCTTTATTTTAACAGAATGTAGAAGCCTCCTTGTAACTGGAATGAAAGTTTGCCTGTAGAGATAGCATGAGTATCTCCCTTACTCCCTGGTATGATACTCCCTCCTATCTCTCCCCCCCCCCCCCCTTGTACCTTAATAACCATCCAATGAAAATGATGTCTTGGGAGTTTGCGAAACCCAGATTAATCTTTTCCATTTCACAGCAAGAACAACATCAACAACAATGAAAACAGTGATGACACTACATTGTCAAGCCATAATTTCTTCCGTCGCAGACAGAAATACTGTAGCCCATGGGAACGTTAAAAAAAAAAATTGTTTCATGCTAGATGAAACACTAGATTAAAAAGCGGATGATTTCATCATCACTTCTGGAGAATGTACACGAAATTCCCTTAATACAAAGTCAGCAGCAGCAGCAGTAGCCCTTTTTATTTGAAGATTTTGACTGAGATTATGGATGCCTCGTCAAAGTTATTGGTGCTCGTATACCGTAAACGATAATAATACCACTGGAAGTAATACTAATACCGTAGCAAATTGATTGTCGTAGGAGTCTCCAGAGAAGAAGGAAATTGCGATACTCTGGGACAGATGATCGAGACTAGAGGGTGGGGGGGGGGGGGGTGAGGGTGAGAGTGACAGACCTTGATAAATCTTGGCCCAAAACTGCACTGTCAGCAGGTCTTGGCGGGGAGTGAGTCAGGGGTACTGAGTCGTGGTGGCAGTGTGCCGGTCGGTCCGTCCGTCAAGTCCCCTGTCCCCGTGTGATTGGGGTACTGGGTGTCATGTGCGTCATGTTTGGGGGGGGGGGGGATAGGGATGGACGACAGGTATGCCAACAGAAGGTGCAAAATTTCAAGGACCAGTGTGACCACAACTCCAATTCTATTAAAGAGGCGAGATTACCTTATTCTTCCCTCGTCTCCCACCCCCCCCCAAAAAAAAAATTAATATTGTAGCAGAGACTCCAACTCTCCCGTTTTCGACGGGAGATCTCCCGCCGAAAACCCATTTTTGCAAAATCTCCCGTTCTCCCGTTTGAGATTTAATTTCTCCCGCCCTGGCTCTTTGTCTCCCGTTGGAAAGGATTTCTTACATATTTCTATCGTATGTTGAAAAAATAAGCCTTAGTAGATAGTACAGAGAGCATCTAGAACCCTGGGAATTTCGCGCTTCGCACACATCAACTTTGAGTCTCCCGTTTGCTCGGGGTTTCAGGCGGGAGAATCTCCAGATCAGAAGGTACTTTGGGTTGGAGTCTCTGTTGTAGATGAAATACAGTTATGAACAATTATTTTCATTGTATGGTTCTAGTATTTGCTTTGCTCTGTCCCTACAAAGAAGAGAAGTGTGCTCGAGGAATCATATTCAAAGTAAAAGTGTATGCTCCCAAAGAAGCGTTTGATTGTGTAGTGACACAGGTTGTATCCGTCCATCATGCGCATGATCCTAGCGTGGCAACTCCAATTGTGTAACTGTGTTTCCATTGCAACCACCTCAGCAACAGCCATTGTGATCAGTTGACCAAGTTTCTAGTTTTGACCACAATAGCCAAGCATTTGCTCAAAGTAGATGTGTACATGTATTAGTGATTATGTAACTGTACCTCATTGTGCCGTTTTTTCATGTTCATGCAAGTACAGACATGGATTGTGAATTTTGGGTACTACTGCGTTGTCTAATATTGTGTGATTTTGATTGATTTTTGCACATCATATGGCGGCAAATATTCGCACGTAATTTCACATCACAAGGATTCAGAAAAACTAGAGTGAGGCCTTGAATTAGCGAAAAAAGAGAATGGAATAATTTGAGGGTCAACTTTTAAAGCAATACATATTCAAAGCTGGTTTGTTCGGGCAAACCTATCAGGGGGGCTACGAGTTTAACAGAAGAAAGGGCAAGGTCAAATTTGTCGTGAAATGGCGTTCTGGTGAGAGTGCAACCCTGAATTCAGTCCCATCGTTTGTCACGTTCTTTGAAGCACAAAGCGTGAAAAGTTCATTGAAATTGGAGCAAGGACAAGTTTGGAGCTTCAGTCGTGTTTTGGTTTGAACCCATCCGAGAGAGAGAGGGCTGTGCGTATGTGACTAAAGGGCAACATTCTTTGCAAAAACGAACAAAAAAAAAAAAAAGAGAGAAGAGGGGGGTAGGGATGAAAGCGCTCAAACCAGCTGTCAAGTTTGGCATCAGAAACTTTGGGGTCAATCCTAGTTCACCCCTCTACTAGATTGCCCTCCAAAGAGCTGTAGGTGATTACTCAGGTCTTATGGTTTGCGCGAAGAGTTGTATCAGGCCGTCGTTGGGCACAGCTGTCGGATGACAGCACTGCCATTGTGCGCCTCTGTCATCTCGTTTGCTGGAAATTGTCAGTGTCAAGAGTTCAATAGGTTTCCCGGTATGAGTGGATTCCGATCAAACATCAACCAATTCCCCTCGAACAAGTTACATGAAGTTCAACTTTATGAATTCTTGCGTTGTTTTAATATTGCAACTGATTACCAAATTGCCCTTCCTCGATGTACAATTTGTGAATTATTCAGTATTTTAATTGTAGCCATGAATAAAAAAAAGTATGGGCATGCATGTTTACATTAACAAAGGGCACTTGTGACTCAGTGGCAAGTCAAGGTTTGTTTTTTGTTTGTTTGTTTGTTTTTGGGGTGGCATTCAAACTGTGAGTGAGTACAACCAATGAGTATGAGTAGAGACTAAAATTTATGGATGTTGATCTTATATGCTTGTCTTAGTGTAATCTTTCAGGTCTGTTTGGTTCAGCAGCAGTTGATATTTAGGCCTAGTGCCTGAAAATTGATTTTGATATTACTTTTGGAATTGTATTAAAAAAAAAACTATGGACATTTCAGTGAATGAATGCAATTTGAATGGTTTTATCATTCTTCGAAGTGTTGATTCCTGATGAATACATGTTAGTGAATCATTGCTCAATTTGAGAAAAAAAAAATTACACAAAATATTGGTATTCATAAGAATACTTTTGTTGCTCTTCTTAGTACAAATTTAATGAACAGAGATTTAGAAAATCCTCTTTTCAAATTTTGTCTGACATATAAGTATGGTTCATACAGTTCTTTTTCTGTGCTGTACCCCTCTTTGACCCTATATGACAGCTCAGTATAATGTGCACTGCATCCCGGGGAGACATTTTTTTTAGGTGTTTTGTCAGTGATTTTCACAGACAAATTTGCTCTCAGCCAATCAGATGTAAAGATTTCAGTAGCTTAAAACGGTTGTCAGTGACTGACAATATTCATGAAAGGCTGCCCAATTTTTGTTGTTGTTGGTTTTTTTTTTAAAGTAAGAATTACAAGGACGCAAATACAGTTGGTATCAACATTGGTTGCTGAATCAACACATTTTATCCTTCTCTGGTTTCCACAATTTGAATGCCATTGTCCTTATTTAGCAGAAAGTTGTGAACCGAATGTCATTCTGCTGGAACATCTTTCATTTTCGTTTACGTCGTAGGCTCGGTGGGGATTTCCCCTCGCCTGTTTGTGGAGGGAAGGAAAATAATGACATCCCATTCATGATTGGAATGTCATACAGTACACTTTGTGGTCATGGTACTACAAAGCATCAATGTTGTGTTAAAATAAAAATGGAAACTTGATTCACAGGGATGTTTTCCAGGGAGTGTGTATGTGTTTTACTTTTTCGTTACCTTGCATTTTGCAATATGAGTAATTTTTCATGCTCCGCCGGGTAGAAGAATGTCATGAGCTTTTAATTCTACAGAATCAGGACATTAATCATTGGAACATAAGGCATGCAAAGGCAGCTTCTGGTTCCTCGAAATGCGCAAAAATTTCCACACCACAAGAATTTCCACGTTTACAGTAATTAAATCATTGAAAAAAAAGAATGTACATTTTCCAATAACTGGATTTTTTGCAAATCATTTGTAAGTTTTAAAAAATAAATTGATTGTAACCAACATACAAGTATAATTACTTACCTTAAAAGCTGTTAAAGGAGTTGGTGGATGCTATTCATCATCGTTTTCCAAGTTCTTGGTCTTTATGATCAATTCAAAATTCAAATACTTGTGTGTGGTGGATTTTTTTTTTTTTGTGATGTCTTTAAGTCATTGTGGTTTTTCATTGGATTTCCCCTTCAAAGTTTATATGACCTTTTGATTGATGTTGGGAATTTTGAAACAAGTTCTTTGCAGCAACAATAATGTTCGATGGGTTGAGCACGTTACATTTTTATGCAAAAAAAAAAAAGAAGTTGTTTGCATGTATACATAACCATATAAATGTAGTCATTTTAATATTTCAAATAACAAGAATTGTTGTGTCAATTCTTACAGACAGAAATGTCCCACTAACTGCTGTTGTGATTATTTGTTGACCAAGCTGTACATATGCCCAAGCCCTTGTGTGTTGGTGCACTGTTAAAATGCATGTAGTATTGTTTTGAATGACCGTCAGACGGGATAGAAAAGTCTTGAGATTTTGTTGTTGTTGTTGTTCTGGGACAGCGTTCACACACTCGCTGTGGTGCAAATTGCCATGATTTTCCTCGAATTATTGTGCTAATTCCAAAATAATTGCAAAATTATTTCTTGGGATTTGGATCATGATACTGATCGCGCTATGTCGTGAGATTTTTGTGTCCGCACAGGCAAAAATCTCAAGATTGGAACGCGATGAAAGAGGTGAATTCAGAGTCTGTCCATTTTTGATTAATTTTGTCCCATTGTGCTCAGTGGGCAGATTAACTGTTCTGTCAAGTTTTGACAATTGAAAAAGATTATTAACAATGCATGTCTCTCTTACACTGTAGGTGGAAACTGACAGATTATATCACCACATTAGTTTAGGGCAACTTCTCAAAGTGTTATTGATTTGGATGTTTGTTTGTTTTCTGTTTGTTTGTTTGTTTGTTTGTTTGTTTGTTTTGTTTTGTTTTGTTTTTTGGGGGGGGTCTTTTTGTTTTGTTTCTTGACCAATGACTCTTTTCTTCATCGAGCCATTCATTCATATATTTGAAGTAATTGTCATCGCAGTAATCACAGTTTTGCAGTCGATACACTTCCGGGATCACAAAATCTGATTGAGATTATAATGCAATTATGGTTTGAAACTGTCAAGGACAATAACTTTTGTGCCATTTTGAGTTTTTGTTCGGCTGGCTCATCCTTTGATTCGAGAGGGCCATTGTAATCTAAGCATTCGGCATGAAAATCAGAGAATCGTGAATCCACGATTGTTTGCATTGAATGCAAAGAGGGATGTGAGGTTTGAAATGGCAGGCGGCGTCTTCCGTCCTTCTTCTGGGAGAGGCGGGCTTAATGTGGAGTAAAGGCCAAATAGCTGTGCATGACACATGTGGGGAAGTAGTGCTGTAACTTAAGGATGGGTTTATCGGAGTTGAACTACTTTTTTTTGGGGGGGGGGGAGGGGAATGAGTTGGAAGAGGATGGCTGGGTAAACACAGACTTTGGTCGAGCGTTGTATTGTCCGATGCCGTGCACCTTGCCTTCTTGGGTATTGTTCAAACTCTGGTAAAGTGCGAAGTCACTCTCACGCCATGCAGATTCTGTCAAAAAAGTGTCAGCTGCGGCGGCCTTGCAGAAAGGGGAGATGGTGCCCAGTTATTTGCTCTGCGTGGACAGAACAACGCTGTCATGTTTGGCTTGCGCGGGGGTTTGGTTAAAAGAGGGAAAAGAATGAACTAAGTCTGGCAACCTAAGCTGATCTAAAGTTTATCCTTGGTGTAGATGAAGTGTGTCAAAATATGTTTGTGTTAATATGAATAAGGCTGGAATTCCACTTTTATGCCTTCAAAAGTAAGTTTATGATCAACTTTGACCTTTTTGTTGACACGTTGAAGAGTTCAGGTTCTTGCCACAGTATTATTTGCCTCAAGCTCTGAAAACAGTAAAACCATTTATTGTCAAGTATTATCTTTTATGTATCTCATTTTATGGGATGACATGAAAATCTCCCAGCAAGTATTGTGTGTCTTCTTGGCTTGTTATTACATCCATGCTAGCTGTAGCCCCGAGACAGATCAAAGTGAAATTACACCTATAGTTGTTTTGGATCATGGAAGACTCATGAATGCAACTTCACGACTCAGCTGTAACTTGGAACTATTACTCGGCATTCTCTGTTCTTCTTTGTATTCGATGTAATGTGCGTGTCATATTGTGAAGAAACTTGTGAATAGCCTTCTAAGTTCTATCTCCTTGTGTATTCTTAGAAGATAGAATGATTAACAAAGTGGTGGAACATTGATTATGATGTTGAACAGGTAAGGGGGGATCCAGATTAATTTCTTTGGAGTAGAAAAAAAGATGGCTGTGCTAATCTCTTTAGACCTTGCACCATGCACTTTGTACACATCACCCTACAATTGTATCTTTGAATTCACAGCTGTCATCTTAATAATATGCTGCGTGGGCTGAATTTTAACCCATGTACTCACTGTACACTATATTCATGGAGGTTATACAATGCTTGTATAAAGCGTAGCAGTACACTGCACGACTTTACTCAGATATTGTGTGTGCAGTGTAGTCACTCGGGAGACGTGCTTTACGTGGGTATATACCGCCAGACGTCTTACGGTCTTGGGAGCACATCGTGAAAGTGAAAGGGAGCACACGGCACGCAGCACGCAGGCCACATTTGTGGTATTGGCTGATTCGTCGCCGTGGAATGTTGATCCGTGCAAATAGACACGGTGTGTGTGTTGCTCAATGTTTGTAGTGCATTCGTGGCAGTTTGTACATCAGCTTTTGGGGGGTCAACATTAACATGCATGAGCAGCCAAAAATAACCCTAATTACCCACATGTGTGTACTCTGTGCAGATATATTGTAGGTTGTTTCATTCTTTTGTTTCATGTTCCACCACATGTGTTATGAGAATCTTTCAAAAAATGAATACAGCGTACATGGATACAAAATATGTGGAAAGCAAGGTTGTAGAGATTATGTGTGCATTAATGACAGTAATATCAGAGGGAAGTGAATTTTCTTTAATAAGGATAAAATACTTCAATTTTAAGTTTCCAGAAATGATTAGATGTGCTCTGTTACAGTACCATGGTACAATCATGCATGATACAAATTCGGTGTTGCTCGATCTTGAAGCCACACAAAAAGCATTATTTGCTGGCCAGACCAGAAGAATTCAGTCCGATGCATACTCCAGCACATAAGATGCACTCAAGACTGTTTGAAGCGTGTGACTAGAGCGGAATAGGGAGATACTGTGTATTGTATGCATGCTCAGTGAGAATCAAATATTCAGCCTGCGGAAGCAAGTGACATTCTGTGAACCCGGCTGAATTTCACCCTGCCGCATGCCCAGTTCAGAGTGTGCAGTGTGGATATCGACTTGCCCAGCAGTATAGTATAGTCTTGCAATTTCCAGACACCTCCGATGTCGCCTTTAAATCATCTTTTGGTTGATTTCTGGGTGACAAGTCTACAGCATTTGATTTTTTGTCTGGCATACAATACCACAGGCAGGAATCAAATAAGTGATAAGTGGCATGTACATGAATGTAATAGCTTTTGTAGAGGATGCAAAGAGCAGTGAAAAAGTCTACATCTTTGTCATAAAAGTTGACTCCACTTAAAAATGGTAGGGAAGGGGTCAGAAATTTAGGCTATAGTTCAGAGACACTAACCAAGCATAGGGCTGACCACCAGAAGGAGGAGGAGGAGGAGGAGGAGGAGGAGGCAGAGGAGGAGGAGGAGGAGGAGGAGGAGGAAGAGGATAGCATGGTTACTATGGAGATGTTTTTTTTTCTTATATTGCTGATGGGGAGCGTGAGATGGTTTCGAGATAGTTAATCAGAGGTGTATCTTTTTTGTGACATGGAAACTTAAGTGGGTACATTACGGCCACCAACTGAAGTGTAGAACTGAGCAGCGATAACATGTTGTTATTTCAACGGGGCATGAGTGTATGCAAATTTTCATCAGCTCTTGTACATCGTTCAGCCAGTATTTGGTCTGCCTTTTCAACTAATTTGTGCTTGTATAACACTATATAGTTTAAAATGTACTTCAGAGTAGCTGATGATTAAATGCTATATGATGTCAGAACAAGTCTTCTGTCTATGGAAAGCCGCTCTTGAAAATTATATTATTTTGTTTGCTTTCTTGCAGTGACATTCAAGTGGAGCCGCGCTGAGCTTGAACCACCCAGAGAGGGTGTCAGAAGCTCTGTCATCGTGTCGTTCTGCAGATCATGATCCAAGCTGGACGTCAACATTGCTCAACAACTGAATTCTCCGCATAATGGCAAAGAGGGAGCCCTTCCCAATAGCGACAACATGGACTCACCGAAAGTACCCCCGAAACCATCGGTCGAACCACCCTCTAATATGCCCGCCGAATGGACACAGAAGGGAATCCGTCACAAGATCAGCTGCGATGGCAGCATCACGTTCACCAGTACCAAGCACCCATCGAACGCTTTCAAGGTTCTCGACGAGCTACGCGAGAACCGCGACCTGTGCGATGTGACGCTCATTGTCGAAACGGTAAAGTTCCACGCGCACAAAGTCGTGTTGGCATCATGCAGTCAGTACTTCAAAGCGATGTTCACCCGTGGCTTCCACGAGTGCTCCAAGCAAGCCATCGAGATCAAGGACGTACACCCGTGCGTCTTCTCGCGTATCATGGACTTCATGTACACATCGGAGATTACTATCACGGAGTGTAGTGTGTTGGAGCTCTTGCCCAAGGCGATTATGTTCCAGATCACAGACATCGTGGATGCCTGTTGTAAGTTCCTTGAACACCAGTTGGACCCGTCAAACTGTATAGGTATCTCTATGTACGCGCAGGAACACAGCTTGCGCAGCCTCAAGGAGCAGGCCAGTAAATTTGTGTTTCGGCACTTCTGTGAAGTGTCGCATTCGGAGGAGTTCATGAACCTCAGTCTCATCCAGCTCCTGGCCGTTATAAAGCATGACAAGCTCAATGTTTGGTGTGAATCAGAGGTCTATGATGCCTGCATGCGCTGGGTGCGGCACAACGAAGACGAGCGCCGGCCGTGCCTGGAGAAACTCTTCAACTGCGGCGCCATCAGGGTGGAGCACCTCTCGCCCGCATTCCTCAAGCAGCAGTTGGATCGTTGCGACATCCTCAGGGACGAACCCAAATGCAAAGACTACCTGTCCAAAATCTTCCAAGAATTGCAGCTGCACAAATCCTTCAAGATGCCCAGGCGCAACCCCATCTCGGCCTGCGTGATCTACACGGCGGGCGGCTACCTCCGGCAGTCTCTGACCACCGTAGAGTGCTACAACCCTGAGGAGGACCGGTGGTTGAGGCTGGCGGAGCTCCCGGAACCCAGGAGTGGTCTCAGCGCCGCGACGATCCACGGCATCTTTTACGTTGTTGGGGGCAGGAACAATACAGCTGAGGCAAATACGGACTCCAATCGCTTGGACGCGTACAACCCCCTGAACAACCAGTGGAAAACACTGTCCCCCATGAACTATCCACGCAACAGAGTTGCGGTAGCTGTACTAGATGGACACTTGTATGCTGTCGGAGGCTCGCATCAATGTAATCAGCATAACAGTGCAGAAAGGTAATTATCCAATGGAGGGAAGTAGTCGACATTGTAAAACCCACATATCTAGGCCTTCCGGAATGTTTCGACATTACGAGGAAGGAATGCTGTCATAATCACTGAAATTTCCTCCTTCACTCTCAAGAATGTTCTCAGTGTTTTAATGATTACATGTAAAATGTTGACAAATAATCTCTTTGTGCATCAGACATGATACATTGTGATTCGGCCGGCTATCGGGACGGGGTAATTGAATGCAGAAGGTGAATGTAGACGTCTGTCAACATTCTAGCATGATGAATGGCACATATCTCTGAGATATGAGGTGTGGTTGACTTCCCTTACTCTCTCAAGTATCTCCGCTTCCTGTAAAAAAATGTCCTCCCTCTCCAGAGCGAGACTCAATCCTCACTTCCCCCCCCCCCCCCCCGATCTTCGTCTTCGTTTCTTTTGTTCCTCCTTTCTCTCTTTCCACCTCACTCTCGCTCTCGTTCTGTCTCTCAGAGTCTTGCTCTTGGAATTCATCGACTCCGCACACCTCTGCGAGACCTGTCTGTCAGTGGCCGACACGGCTCAAAGAATTCGCCAAAGTCATAGGAGATTAGGCCGCGCCGCGGACGTGCCGCCCCATATCGCGCCGCAGCCGGCTGGAGAGGGGGAAGAAAATGCGAAATCACGAGCGTTGAGGTAGTGGTCACTTCATTGCCAACAGAGCGGCTAGAGAGTCTCTTTACTCTCCCCCCCCCCCCCCCCCAGGTTCTCATTTTCTCACTTAGATTTTTTTTTTTCCAGTTCTCAGCATGATCAGCAATTTTTGTCCCCTCTTTTCGTAGCGTCGGGGCAAGCACTGAATGACAGGCACCGGCCAGTCATTCAAAAATTGTCTCTCTAGGTTTGGATTTCTGACTCGTCATTCCTCCGTCCCCTCCCCGTTGGCCCACTCGGAAAGAAAGAAAGAGAACAACAACAACAAAAAAGGATTGATAAAGTCACTAGTTTGGTCCATTTACAAAGCAAAATCAGAAACATGTGTGGGTAGAGGCTGTAGTTTGTAGTGCGTTGAGTGCTCGAGTTGAAGAAATCGTGTCACTGGCTGACAAACCCACATACAAGTATTAGACTGTGAGCAGGGTGGGTGTGTTAACATGTTGACGTTTCAACAGAAAGAAGTGGCTTGTGAATGTTAACAGAATACAATGTTGCCATATATTTCATGAGTGTGATTGGAATCTTCTCAAATCCTGGAAATCTAGTTAACTCAAAATAGAACAGTTAAGGATCTCCCCTCTGTTTTTTTTTCTCTCTCTTCCATGGAACCCGTAAAGAAATGGAAGATCGATAGACAATCAAACGTAGCTGAGCTAAACAAGTTTCCATGAAATAAGAGGGTATTTCAAATGAGACTAGTGCTAGTAAACTACACAGCCTATACTGTGATATTTGTGAGTTACAACACAGGTATAAAGAAAGGGGGGATTCTTCAATATTTTATCTTTAGCTAGTAGTGTTAACTACATCTAAAAGATTTAACGAGGTTAAAAACATTTTATGAAACATATGGCTATATCACATGTTGGAATTCACAACCCAGTTTTTGATGTTATGTAGGCATGTTACCACACCCTCGTTCACCCTGCCCATAGTCCCGTGTGTGAGTCTGTTTGCTGGTGGCAAGGTTTCTTCATGCGAAACCTGAGATGCAGTATGTCCGACTTGATAGTCTGCAACCTTGCAATGCTATACCTGCGGCTGTCTCTTGTCAGAGCAAACAGGTAGGAATTGTAAGGACTCGTGAGAGACGAGATCAAGGGTATTTTCATAGTTGCGGCTGGTGCAACCCCCATCCTGTATTTAATCCCAGAACACGACTAGAGTCATTGAAAACATCTCCATGAACAGTGGGTGTGCTGATATCTTTCTATCCCACATTGTATCCAGTGCATTTTTGTGTTCTGCTATTGTCATTTTTTAGAGATGTAGGCTCCCAGATGGCATGTTTAGTTGTTCTAGGTAACCAAACCTTCATGCTGTCAGCATGTGAGCCGTAGAGAGATGAGTCTGCGTCGATTTCCAGTGAATTAGATGACATTATTTCCTGCTCGGAATCATCTCATGTTTCATAAAGTCCTGGTTTCTTTTTTTGCTGATGCATCGTGCTTGGCTGAAGCAGTAATTGAGATTGGCATGTGTTATGGTCAGTAAGATTTTAAAAAAATACAAGGGTTAAGTGGCAAGTGTCCTGATTATACACATGGGTTTCTCATTCCGCCCTATGTTGTACATTTACAGAATGTCACCGATCTCTGCCAAAAATAACTGTTTGTGTTAGTGATGGCGGACCCAATGCGTTGTTGTTGCCCCCCGTGCATGAATAAGGACATCATTTGTTTTGGAAGTGCTCCGAACGAGGCTTTGGCGCGCGCGGCAAGCTGCCAACCTTTCGGGTGTGAGTCGGCACGAAAGAGCGGCTCACCTGTCTGGGTGACTGGCATTTCAAATCCACCGGTGGTTGGGTGATAGTCTCGCCGGCTCAGACCCTGGGTGTGATACAACTTTTCCACGCCATCAGAAAGGAATGCGGGGCATCCGCGGAGAGCACGTACAAGTTGCATTTGCAGATTTATGAATTGTACTTGCTCTGTGGGGAGTGAGTAACGTGGGAGAGGGAGGATGACATTGTTCCTACTTGAATTAAGTACTCCCCTGCTACCCTCCAAGTCATCTTGCCTTCACACTAGGAACGGTAATTGGGAACTTATGGAAATAAAGCTGAATAATCATCATAAATGCTGCCACAAAAATAAATGAACTAGCAGTCCTTGGGATCGGGTGTCATCCTTTTCAGATTGATAGTCAGTGTTCGGTTTGAAGTTTGCATCTATTTTTTTCTTTCCTTTTTTGTGAGAAATAACAAATATCATATATCTACATGAACTATATTCCGCCTAGATTGAATCTGAGCTGCGCTGCAGTGTCTGTGTTGTGCAATATATCTCGCAAGATTGCCACTTGAGATGTGGAAATCACAAACAAGATACTTGTGAAAGTGTTGTGATTGAATATACAGTGAACAAACATTAAGAGGACTTAAAAACTCTTTCCCTTCAAGTATGAAGGGAGTTTCATGTAATGCTGAAAGATAAATTGTGGAGTAAGCTGCTTGATAGGAGTGGCGAAGTGCTACATCAGCTATGCTTCATTAGACTAATGAGATGGTTGGTCATACGCGCACGCCCACCCACATACTGATGCACTGCACCACCCCACCCCCTACCAGCACATGCATCAAAATCAAAATGTGTGCATACGTTTGGTTTTTGTGTACCATACATTCAACAAAGGGGATTAGAGCATTTCTCAGTTCGTGGGATGCGAGTGAAAGGAATCGCTCTTGCGTAAAGCATCACTCATCGCGAGCGCACGCAGTATAATAGCTGGCTTGGAGGCCGAGGTGAACCATTTGGTTATCATAATATGTTTGTCGTAGGCAGCATGATCACTTGTATCAACACGATAAAGAACCCAAGGTCATGCGATGCGCTGGGCCATGCGTCCTTGACGCACAATGATGCCTGATTTAACAAGCTAGTATGCGAATTGAGCCCAATCCACTTCTCTCAGAGTGATACATTGTACGATCCTCCTCGTCTTCTGATGCCAGCACCGTGCTTTTGTCCACCGCCCACAGTGATACAAACCTCACATTGATTAAACTTATGCAATGCAGTGTAGTGATGCTCTCTACGTTTGATTTATACCTTTAAAGTGGAATGAGTTTGTGTCATTTTTTGGATTATGTCTTCGTTGTAGTGAGGCTTAAAAAGAAGCGAAATCAAAAGGAACCCAAGGCCAACTGTTGTATGGAGTGTATTGGGATAATTTGGGTAAATTGTGGAACATTCAGGCAATCCATAGGTAGTTGATACACTTTCCCCCGTATGTGGGCGAACTCTCTTATATAGATATGTGTTGAAAAATCTGAGACAATTATAAGTCAGTGCTTTGTGTGCAGTTACGTTTTCCACGTGGAGACAGTGCAAAAAAAAAGAGACACGAAGCAAAACAAAACAATATATACCATCCCGTTTTAGACCAGAATTGTTTTTGGTTTCTTTTCCAAATCAAGAAATCAACCAAATGATGCTTGGTGGATTCATATACTAACATCTGAACTGGCAGTTTGTAAGCATACCCCCCATGTTGAAAGCTCTTGCTGTTTGATGCAATTTCCACCAATTCTCATAATCCAGAGGGCATGAGTTGAGGGGAATTTGTGCAATTGACTGCTGAGAACAACAGTTTTCCTGGAAAGAAAAGAGTGCCCCCCCCCCACACACACACACACAATAAAGAAAAAAACCTGATTCCATGTCAATGCATTATAATGGACTGTAAAGCAGTCAAATAGCATATAGTGCAATAATGAAAAAAAAAGGTTATTGTAAAGCTCTGAAATTCAACAAGTAATGACTTTTAGCATGGCTTAACCAACTGACTGCAGCCACTACTAACAAACAAACAGTATTTAGAAAGGACCACTGTTCTGTCACAGTAGGGTAATTAACTCAGTTTATGAATATGTCAAGATATTACAGTTTGGCTGTCAGAGTGGTGCTCAGGGTTTTCTTTACCAGCCAAATTCTCCCCTAGTGACACCCCCGGAGTTCATTCAAGAATCGTTCCACTTGCCAACAGTACCAGCATGTCTTCATTTCCGCAAAATGCGGTAATGCAATCAGGGTGGGCATGAGATCAGATATCGTGTAAGAATGATGTGGCAGATATTACAAATTGGGCAAGCTATTGTGAATACATTAATTCTCTCTCCTTATTTTTGTAGTGGGTTGTCAGATAGTCGGTGATTCACAAAATAATTGTTTACACACCGCGTGAAGTTAGTCCTGTCTCTTCCTATCTTTCCAATAGCAATTCCAACTTTTACCCCGTCAAAGTTTTGAAAAGCACCAGAAGTGTAGTCATTTTCTTGTTGACAAATGTACAGCTACTGGTTGTATGGTAGTATGTTGCCCAATATTTCCCCTTTATAGTGACACAAGTGTGATAGCCAATAAATAATGTGTCTCTATTCTGGTAGGTTGAAGTTCATGGTACTATTACTGAGCAACAACAACAACAACAACAAAAGTTGAATACATTTTGATCAAACCAAAACATGCAGATAACTTTTATTTTCAATGATCCGGCCTGTGTTTTGGCGTTTCAAATCATTATTTTGCAACTGGGTTATAGGTCCTAACTGCTGACTTCCGTTTCAAATCGCACTTGCTGTTGTAAACTTGTCGCAGGCAGAGTAGTCTGGTGACGGAAGAGGGGTCTGCTAGGGTAGACTAATGCGACAGTCGCTCATTACTCGACACAATTGCATTGTCATTGTGTACAGGTAATTGAATCATTGGGGCTGCCTACAATCAGCAAATTGCGCTTTACGCGTTGACAAATTGCATGTCCTGCTCCGTGGCGGGTGAGCTTATTCTGGGCTTTTCCACACAGTCTCTCTCACTCCCTGGGGCTCTCTTACTCTAAGACGTGATCGAGGGAAGAAGGTGAAGATCGGATAAAGGGGGAAAGAAGAGGAGAAGGGGGAGGAGGAGGAGGAAAAAAGGAGGTGGTCTCGATGTTAAGAAAGTTTGATGTTTTCTGCGAGTAAGAGTTTGAAACAAAAAGAAGTAATTTTTCGCAGATGTTGGTGCGAAGTGGGACGAGTTCACGAGATAGTTGGTCATATTGTCGTTTCAAGAAGCGGTAATATCACCCTCGGTTCCTTGTCGGAGGAAGTCGATATGAGAATTGAGCCAGTGCAGTCGTGTGGTATTATTGCATCGTGAGTGTTAGTTAGCTCTTTCCCTTGGAATGGTGTGCAGGAGGAAGAACTAGGGTTGGGGGTGAAGGGATTGGGGTGAAGGGATGGGGGTGAAGGAATGGGGGTGAAGGGATGGGGGTGAAGGGATGGGGGTGAAGGGATGGGGGTGAAGGGATGGGGAAAAAACGAGACAACATCAATTGTACAGCATATCACGAATGAATGCCGTTTTCATATACCAGGCTGCAGATTTACGGAGTGTAAGTAAAGAGTTCTTTAATAGTATGCCCCAATGTGACTTGTACATACAAGTATACATCTTTATGGAAGCGTGATTATGTGCAATACATAGAGTTCTGGTTGATTTTTTTTTTTTTTTTTTGTAGAGGTTGGGGGGAGGGGAGGGAGCTTTCCTGTTATGCTTGCTGTACTGTGCTGTTTAAAGGACAAGTTCACCTTCATAAACATAAGGATTGAGAGAATGTAGCAATATTAGTAGAACACATCATTGAAAGTTTGAGGAAAATTGGACAATCCGTTCAAAAGTTATGAATTTTTGAAGTTTTTGTGCAGTAACCGCTGGATGAGAAGACTACTGCAGTGTGTGAATAACTTAGATGTCACATGCGTACAACAATATAAGGAAAATATAAAGAGAATTTCACAAAATTTCATCTTTTGCAAAAAGTACACATTCCCCCGACTCGTTACCGACAAATGTTATGGGTAATATTATTCCCCCTGCCTTTAGAAAGAGTTAAGTCAAGTGCTCTTTTATTATGCGAAAAAAGTGAAAATATGTTGAATTTTCTTTACATTTTCTTTATACTGTTGTACGCATATGACTCACAAGCTGTAGTAGTCTCCTCATCCAGCGGTTCCAACACAAAAATTTTAAAAATTCATAACTTTTGCATCGATTGTCCAATTTTCCTCAAACTTTCATTGATGTGTTCTACTAATATTGTTGCATTCTCTCAATCCTTATGTTTATGAAGGTGAACTTGTCCTTTAACTACAAAAATGCGACATGTATGTATAATCATGCAGTCATGCTTGTAGACCAGACGTGTGGGAGTGAATTTGGCGCCTTGTAATATCATTGTACAGCAGACAATATAATTAAAAGAGTATGTCTTTATGGGGGAGGCACAATAGATAGGCCTTGGTCTATCAAACAATTTTCTGTTTGAAATTGGTATACATATATTTGGTTGATACCACTGTACTGATTTTCCTTTTTGTTCTGTTTCAAGTGTTTTTCCATATTTGGTCCCAATGAAAGTGCAACTCAACTCCACTCCACTCAACAGGTGTCCTGTTGTTAATCCATATCAAGCAGAAAACAATGACTTCTCTGAAATACCAGGAATATTCTGCCTTTTATGGGGCAGCCAGAGGCCAGACTTTGGCGCAGATGTGCCACTGTTCTGATCTGTTCACGCTAGGACGAAAAAAACATAACAAAACAAAACAAAGCAAGTTTTCACCAGTAGTAGTCAGGTGTAGGCTGCCTCCACTGTGAACACTTGGTAGGCAACAAGTGTGAGTATGTTATAGAGTGTGCGTGTGTGTGTATGTGGGGGGGGGGGTAGAGTTTGGCGCTGTGGTTGTTTCTCTTTGTTCTCTTTCGCTTTGTTGTGATATGCGTTAGGCAGACATGTCACAGATACTGTCTTTAAGCAGCGCTTACAAGTTTGCACACAGTGCAAACGCCGGCTGCAAGAAACGAGACACGATTGACGAGAATTTTAGCAGCAGCAACTGGCCCTAATTGATTGCCACTGATCACGTCCGTACGAACATGGCTGATTTCCCGGTGTCGGAAGAAAATGAGCGACTTCTCAACCCGGTCATGTGATCCGGGCATCCCATTCTCTCGGCAGGCTCATTGTCATCTGTCTGTGATTCGTCATAGGCTCATTTCTGTAAACCGTCACTGTTTTGCCTTGGACTTGTTCCAAAGTGTCATCCTGACAAATCTCAACCCCCCCCCCCCCCCCCTTCCTTTCCAACTCTGGGAGAATGAGATATAGATTCCAACAGAGAGACAAATGCTACAGGGGTGGAGGTTAGTGCACAGTTGACTGACACGAGCAATAATGTGTACATGCTCAACTTTCGGTGCTCTTGGCAAATTTTGAGCACTAGGGCCCGATCAGCGACTTCTCCGGTGGAATTGTCTGCTTCGCTAATTTGTGATTTGGCCAACATATTTATGTGAAGAGCGCATGAATTGATTATTTATCACATTCCATTGAATGAAGGAAGAGACTTCTAGGCATCTTTGTGCATTCATTTGAAGTGAACAATTCCATTGCATTTGACAAAGGAACAGAGCATTCGGCATAAGACAAGCATTTGAGGAATGTAATCGTATCATGTGGAACATTGATTCACACAAATTGTCTCTGCAGGTATTTTTTATTGTTTGATCATGAAAGAATTCATGAAAAAAAAGCATTCCCTGCATGGGTGAGAAGGCACAGCTTAGGAAGCTTTGTCATACCATTCATAGTTGTATTAAAGAAATTGTTGCCAATTTGCTTGTAAACGAGATTGCTTTATGTGGCAAAGGAACAGTGTAGCAATGCTCCTTAATGTATTTCAGGCAATGAAATGTCCACCCTGTCACATATATTCTCCCCTATTGAATTTCCTGCTATGCCAGGTTGCCAATTTAGTGATCACTCAGCCCGAAGACATTAAAATAGTGCCATACCCTTTCTTCTTTTTTCTTCCTTTTCCCTATTCCCTCCCCCCCCCCCAAAAAAAACAGATACAGTCCCGATGACGACAAGTGGACGGTCATTGCCCCAATGAGCACAAAACGTATCGGAGTCGGGTGCGCGGTGGTCAACCGGCTACTCTACGCTGTGGGTGGCTTCGATGGGGTCAACCGACTCAACACAGTAGAGTGCTACCACCCGGAGAACGATGAGTGGACAATGGTGACCCCCATGCAGACCAGACGCAGCGGGGCAGGTGAGCCTCCTTCTTCTAATTTTTGTTCGTTTAGAAGAATTTTCTATTTTTTTGTACCTATATTAGGTTTCAGGGAAATTGAAATTGAAACTGTCAATCTTTATGATAATCAAAATTAGACATCAAAGGCATTTCTAATGATAAGATTCATAGCATGATGTGTCAATCAGTCATAGTCATATATTGCATGCCTGTATTCTTCCATAGCAATCTGTGGCCAGAACTGTGCTACAGAAATCTCTTAATATGTGAAAGAGGGATAATGCTAACCATTTGTGGCCAAGGTTGCTTTAAAGCTCTAGATTGTTGGGTGGAGAGTTGTATCAGAGTTCTTTCAAACAGTGAAAGGATTTTTTTTTCAGGGATGTCTTATAAAAGCACAGAGTGATCCCTGGCCTATGAAATCAAGTATCTTGATTTTTCCCCCGTGTGTGTTCACAGGAGTAACCAGTCTGGATGGCTACATCTACGCCGTGGGCGGCTACGACGGTATGAGTCAGCTGAGCAGCATGGAACGCTACGACGTCGAGAACGATCGCTGGGAGTTCATGTCGTCCATGAACTCGCGGCGGAGTGCCCTCAGTGTTGATGTGGTCGGCGGCAAAGTTTATGCCCTTGGTAAGTGGTTTCTTTCTTGCAAGAGGGCGATGGAGGGAAGGGGGGATGGTCAGTTGTTGAAGGACAAACCCAGCTCTTCTTTTAAAAATCTCTTCCCTGATTGGGCTTGTCTACGACACTGAGCAAATTGTAGCATAAGTGAGATTTAGCAATGTATTGAGAGTAGATGCAATCTGTAGCTCTGCCTTGAAGAAAAGTGGAACACCTTTTCCAGAGATGCATGTTTTTCTTCTATCCAGGTGTATCATATTCATGCTGTACCTTGACGAGAGTTCTTCAGCTAAAGAAAAAAGTGATAATAGAGTAATATTGTAGATATATTTGTCACTGACTGTATGCACAATTCTTTGTTGATCCTGTCTTCCTCAGGTGGCTATGACGGACAAGACTTTCTGTCGTCGGTGGAGTGCTACGACCCGGGAACCAACACGTGGACGGTGGTGACCAACATGTGCACGGGCCGGAGCGGGGCGGGAGTGGCCGTCGGCATGGAGCCCTGCAAGACGGGGATGTGTGGCGGGGCGGGGAACTCGAACCGGTGACACTAGCCGTGTGTGGCGGTGCAGCAGGACGCTCACATATAATGTATCTCCTTTTCTCCTGCTTTCTATTTCTGTCATTTACTGTCTCAACCTCTTTCCTTGTCTCTTTACTTTACATTGTTACAGAGCTCTGAGGCTTTATGTCATGTTGATGGGTCACCCTCTCCACTTCCCCTTAAATATGGATATATATCTCATTTATGTTCGCAATAGGGATCACGTCTGGCATGTAACATGTAACAGTTCCCTCCCGTGCTGTGTATAGAATACATTCTCTGGGATTATTATGGTGTTGGGGAATATTTTGAAGAGTGTGTTTGTGTGTGCATGCTATTGTCAGTTATACTTTAATAGTTCAGTTTTATGGGCATTTAAGGCTTCTCCATAAATGATAGCGTTGTGTTAGCCATGTGCCCCCATTCAATATCTCGTGTTGTGTCCCCCCGCTGAAGGGGAATTCATGTTACTCAGACTTCGATGTGTGATTTTCCAGATTCTTTGAACTATCGTGCTACTTCTTGTGTATTCATTTGTCAGTGAGTGATGCTGTAAAACTGTGTGAATTTTTTCTGACATGGTTTCAGAACTGGCGTCCATATATCCTTTTTGCCCCGCCCCGTTTCACCTTTCCCAGGTATATCTCCCTGCTTGTGATAAATCACACAAGTTCTTGTCAACTCCCCCCCCCCCCCCCCCCCCCCCATTATGGTTACCTGGAGCTCATAGTAGAAAGAGAAAAGCTTCTAAACATAAAGGTGATATATATCCTACATACTCTTGCTAGCAGCATTCAGCCATATTTGATTTGTCATAGTTGTTTTTTTCTCTCGACCAAAACTTTTATCCCACTAGAGAGTTTACTGATTTATCAGACGATGTCTACTTGTCTTTGTCACACCAAAGTTATCAGTTTACATGTTCAGTTTCACTTAATACATTATTAATATCCATGATGAACACTTCTTCAAAAAGCCTTACATCTAACGAAACAGGGAAAGGAAAAAAGGACATTGCGAAAAAAATGTACTTTGGTGTGAAATGTGAACTTTGCAACTGAAAATATCAGTTTGGAACCTTCCAGAAGAGATGAATTATATTGTATTTAAGTTGTTTACCCGTATCTTTCTTTCTCTAGGATGGGGGGGAGGGGGTGATATGTTATAGTCAGTAAATGTTTGGTTTAAACTGGAACGCACCAGTTTAGATTTGAGTCTGGTGTGTAGACTTTATCTGGCCTTTCTTTCCTGGTGTCACACCACTGGAATCAAAGCAAATATTTGAGAACTTCCCCAAGATAGAACGGATGATCCTCTACTTAACCCATTGAGCACCGGTCTGGAGTATGCTCTGGCTTTGGACTACAGGAGGAATGAAACCCAAGGAAATAGGATAAAGAGTGACCTCTGGCAGACTTAAAGAGCCATAAAACAGTGGTGATATGAGAGAAAGAGGTTGGGGAGGGGGGGGGGGGAGAGAAACAGGTCAATGTTTTGGTATTGCAAATCCTTACCCTTTGAACAAAGTCTTGTGTTTGGTTTTGCTCTCTTTTTTTTTATATATATCTATTGCATACCAAAAGACATTGCAACGTGTAGGCGAACAACTGAAGTGTGAATTGTATCCCACATTGCTGTAGGGGGAGATTTTAGGTCCTATCGAAGTGATAACATTGTGTCTTAAAAATGCACTAAGCCCCCCGATGACAGACAAGGTCTCTCCATTTTGGTTTTTTGTTTCTTCAGCCTACTCTCAAGGGGGATTTTATTTGTTGTATTTGTATTCACTGAAGCTGATGAAACAGACCAGGGCCCCGTTGCTAGAAACTTTGCGTTTAAACGCAACTTGCAACTGATTGTCACTGGCCAATCAAAATCATTGTTGCATGCATGTCTTCTTAATAGGGCAGACCCTGAGCCAATCAGAATGGTTGTTTCAAAATTAGCAATTATTTGCAATTGATTGCAACTTTCTTGCAATGGGGCTCTGGTGCCGTGATGGAAGGAAACTAAAAAAAAGGCAGTATTTATCCCCATGTCACCTCACTGCTGCGCTGTCAGGGCTCAAAAAGAAAAATGTGTTAAAAAGAAATGTCAATATCTTTTGTAAGGCAAGTTGAGTGTAATTCTACCACCATAGCTTCAAGTGAGAACATGTATGAGAGGAACATTGTAATCATTATTCTCTTCAATCCCCTGTACGTATTTGTTTCATTTGTTGGCTCGATCCCTGTATTTGTGATGAGTTCATGTGATGCTCGCTAATGTTTGTTATCGTATCAATGCACCAAAGAACTTGCCAATACAATGTACATGTTTGCATCGTGGGTATGTGAAGAAAATGTAGTCAGTATTTTAATGGAGCGTGATTATACCTGTTGTAGCTAGGATGAAGAAGTCAAAGAGTGAGATTTGTGTATCTCTACTCCCCAAACTTAGGAGTAGGTACTGCTTTTATCATTTCTGCTTTCAGTAATAGATTTATGATAAAAGATTTTGGTCAGAGATGATTTGGAATACATGCAACAACAAAAAAAGAAAAAAAGAAGTCAGATTATGCTGAAAACTAAAGACTTGTTGACTTCATATTTGAAAGAAATAGATTTAAGCTATATTATCTGTCAAACAGTTTGGATTAAGACTAGGCTGAGTACTGAATTGATTTGATTGTTGACAGAGTGCACTTGTTTTTGTTCTTTGGGTTTTGTTTTGGTTTCTTTCCCTCAAGGCAACCTGCTTTGTATGTGTTCCAAATGTTGCATTAGTCCATGACAACCCAAGTTTTGTCAAAACTTAACAGTTTGATAGAAGAATGTTACGTTTTACCTTAAAACTGTGAGACCAATAACACTTTGTTTATCACTAGATTCACACAGGGAAGTCAGTGAAAATGTCATGTTCTGGTCAGTGATATACCAGCCCTTAAAATGTCCCACCGCCGACTGACATTCTTACTCAAATTGACTTTTCATCTTTAACTCCGAGAAATTTAGAATTTGGGTTACATTTCATAGATGAATAAATGTCAGCGGTTACAGATTGAGCCATCTTTCAAACTTGTTTAACAAACATTGCGTGTGTAAATAGGAGAGCAGAGAATTTATTGTATGAAATTTAAAATTGTACGGACCCGTTCCCCACGTGGGGGTCATTTGTGTGTGTCCGTATGTGTCATTTTCACAATATCCTAGCAGAGATGTCCCCAGTTTGTCTGTATGTCCTCTTAGATTTTATTTGTATGTTCTGCGTGTCACAGAGACAGGTTTCTAAGGTTTTGAAAGGTGCGGCCGAACATTGTCCCATCTCAATACGTTTATGTGGGTGGCAGTGTTTGCATTTTCTTCACTCACAAAGGGAACTTGCACATTGCCAGAGTAGATGTATTGCTGAGACTAACTTGGGAGTCAGAATAAATATAGGTAGAAAGCTATGTATTTTTTGTTGTTGTTGTTGCTGTTGTTTGTATATGAATTTCTTTTAAAAAGGAATTTCCCGCTTCACTATGATTCTTGTGGGTACAGCTCTATCTAGAGTGACAACAGTATTGTTGTCAAAAGATTTCAGGAACAATTTAAGCCAAGGTTTGGTCGCGAACTTTGCGTGAACAAAATGTGTGTAAAGTTGTGAATACTATCAGACATCTGGGCGATAAATTATTATTATTATGCTTCTGTTTTTGAGTGGTGATTCAGATTTGTCAAGAAGGTGATCTCTCTTGAGTGAGAGGAAAATGTTTGTGTTTATATTTTGTCTTCGCTGTCAAAATTTGCAGATTATGCAACCACAAGATCTTTGGGAGAAGGTGGTATTTATGTGTAGCTTATTTCACAGCTATAGACTCCATTCGTATTTCTTTTTGCAGCTGCAAACACGATTTTTGTTGAAAGATTTTATAATATGTTCTAGTGTATGCTTGCCCTGATTTGGGTGGGGGGGGGGGTTAGGTTAGAAATTAAAATAGAACATTTTGTTAATCATAAGCTCAAACAAAAGTGAGCAATATATTTGTCATGACTGAATACCTCATTACCATGTTGGGTTTGAATTTATAGGTGCAGTCTGAATTTTAAAAGTGTTTTCCCTCTCCCGGTAACATTTCTGCAAGCAAAATCTTGCGACTGTGTACTGCACAAGGTAAAGCATTCAGTCAGGACTGCTAGTGACAAGAAGTCACATGGGATATTTAAAGTCATTAAACCCTTTGTGCGCTGTGACTGCTGATTGGCATAGAAAACTCCATAGCATTGTACACACTGTCCAAAGCCTCCGGCAGAGAACTGCTTAACCTTGACATTACTGTGAAAGTGGAAATTTTTATGGTGTGGAGTAAATTTTCATACTTTTCCCGTGACATTGAAACGAGCACTAAATTAGAAACACACACATTTTTTTGCTCGTGTGTAATACTAGATGTAATGTTCGAGTCTGTGGAATTAAAACATGCAAATTTCATCTCACCCAACCGAGCGTGAAAAATTACTCACACAAAAATTTTCACTTTAACAGAAAGTTGACGCGATCAAGCTATCACCTGTATGTGTAGTCCTGAGGTATGCCATATATGTCTCATTTCTCAAGTAGATTTTGACTTTAAAGGATGATTAAGAAGTGTCACAGACACTTCCAGGAATATTTTGAGGCAGTGGGTAAATAGCTTGGAATCGTGTATGGGAATTACTAGAGAAATCCCTTTACATAACTAGCACTACTGCAATGGCACTGTAACTTGAGTTGAGGGAAATGCTTACGTCTGATTGAATGTGTGGGACCAATTACAACCGCCAGTAATATTCATGCAATGACATTTTTAATCATATCCTTGCTATACTCTATTTGTATATCGTTTTATTTTCTTTTGCATAGAGAGAGGGAGAGAGAAAGAGGGAAAGAGAGAGAGAGAGAGAGAGAGAGGAAGAGGAGAATAGAACAGAACATTGTATGCCAAACAAATGAATGGTGCAATGAAAAATAAGTAGAGTGTTTGGCGCAGCACTAAGACAAGACTACAAACAAAATGTGCAAATGTCTCAGTTTTAATAGAAAAATTCAAGCACATACAAAAAAAAAAAAGAGAAGAAAACAGCTTCTTGAGCTGAACAACTCGTGCAGACCTTTTTACATCGAAAAAAAGCAGGGTTTAACAATTTGCTCGTATGATATTGATTGATGTGTTACTGAGTGTCACCTATTTATTGCAAACATGAAACTTTTGTGTATTCCTAGTGTGACATAGAATAGGGTTGTAAAAAAAAAAGTAAAATATTACAAATCTGTGGAGCGTTATTTGTCTTTTTTCGCATATGAGAGAAGACGGTAAAAAAAAAAAAGGCATTTCTTGCTGATTGTATTGTTCAAAAGGCTTAATGTCAAGAAGTATTACAGTGTCTTCCATTTTATTTTATTGGTCCGATTTAGATTTTTTTCTTTTCTTGAAATAAATCACCAGTGTGGGCGTTGATCGAGAAGAATATGTTTCAAAGATTTATTCTAAATGTGAGAATAAATGATAAATGTGGCAATGCATATGTTCCTTTGGCTTTCATCTTTCTGTCTTTTTTTTTTTTCCATATCAAAGATGAGAGTGATGAGAGAGTGAGCGATTGTGTGTGTTTCACTGTTTGATGAGTGTTTTGGTGTGTATGTGTGTCATCGCACAGGCTTCGAGGGGAAATTATACAGATATTGCCTGTTAGGAGGTGTAATATAACACTCGACGTCCCCTGCGGGAGTTATATTTTCCCCCAAGAGATGATATTTTCTTTGAGAACACATTGCTGAAAGAAAGTAATGTCTCGAGGGGAAAATACAAGTCTGAAAGGACCGTCTAGCATGATGTTAAATCAATAGACAAGGTGATGCATTGTATTTGTTATTCTTATTATGGTCTCCATAAATACACATTTAATTTTAGTCACATTGACAACCAGTCAAATTCTGATATATAGCTGATGTGACATCACCGCAGGAAATATAACAGTTTTAATCGTTTATGCACTACTTGTGTGTTTGCATGATGACCAATCACCGAGGAGAATTTATGTTGACCCATTTAATGTAGGACAATACAGTCCAGTGGATGACTTTATTCCATCAAGCCTATGTGGTACAGAAACCGACTTGTGGGGTACAAAGTGTGTCTGTGTGTATGTAAGCATGTGCGCATGTGTGTGTCTGTGTGTCTGTGTGCTCCTGTAATATCATGTGGGTATGTTTTCAATAATGGAATGGGGGGGGGGCAAAGAGCACTACTGAAAATGATATAAAACGTCAGGAGAGAGTTATCAACAAAAAATTGAAACATGTAGACATTTCAGAAAGGAAAAAAAATATTCCTAAGATCAAAGTTCTTTAGAATAAAAGCAGTGACAGCACACGATGTAGTATCAGAGCAGTGGAAATATGAGGAATACCAGACATACACGAGTACAATGAGGACTTGAGATAAAGGCCCAATTTCATTAAGTACACATACAATGTACTTCATAGAATAAATCTTTTTCACCTATCCCAATTGAATAACATACATATATTTTTTTTTAATCATTGTCTAAAACAACAAAATACCTGAAATACACTTTTCCTCCCATCAGAAAGGTACTGATATTTCATAATGATAAACTGAACACAGAACAACATCACATACTAAGTACATACAATGAAACACTCTGCACATCATTTGGGTTTCCATTCATGGTATTAAAAATTTTAATATGTCTTGTCACGTGCTTGATAAATATATATCATCATATCTTACAATGTCTCATCAACACAGCACATGTTCTGTACAGGAATCTGGTCCATTGTTTTGTCTCCTTCTTGATCTGCCAAACTAAAAAGCTATAGCAAACTAATCACGCATCAAATCCTGCAGTAGAAGAAGACGCACCTTTGTACAATGTACAGGTCTTATTCAGAGACCCTTGTGCTATAAGCGCCGACAATCATCAACAAGGAATACTTGTCCGTGATTATTGTTCACAAGCCAGTAGAAAGCCCAACGTGATTATCACTCCTACTAAAATAACCCAGTGCTGAACAATTCTGTTGGACACTTCGACCAATGGAATCGCTGGATTCGCTAATTAGCCCTCAGTGCAAAATGCATTATGCATGAGCTTCTTTGAATAGAGATCTGCTGATTGGTTGTGATTTTTTTTGCTGCCAAATGCTGGTGGTGACATTTGGTGCTTAGTTCAAGGGCAAAAGTTCAGAAATTCTACCGGTCTTCGGCTGGAACTTCAAAAGTAATATTGACTTCAAACAAATGAAATAATATTGTCGCATTTACTTCTCATTGTCTAACATTCCCGACAAAGACAAGAAAAACTTACAAAGAAAATCAAATTATGATACAACTCTCACATTAACTAACTGATGGCCATTGGATTTGCTGTAAGACATTCCCCACTAGACACTGGCAGTGTACATTCAGCATCAGTAAACTTATCAGTGAAGTAAAATTTAGGGTTGGTGGAAAAACCGTTTAACCCTTTGAAGACTAATCCCCAGTATATGCGGGCAGGTGTCTATGAGATATGTGTGTAATAACCCAATCAGCTTGTCCTTTACGGGTTAAGTGTGACGGGTGTGTGAGGGGAAAATGTGGTCATGAATCCTACAACCTCTTACCCTCTGATTTGAAGAAAAAAAAATGGGGAGTTACAAATAGAAATTATATTGTTATACACATTAATATCAATAAATGTGCCACTGCAAATAGAGACCATTCCCACAGGAAAAAACAAAAACAAAATTGGTGTCTAGAATTAGGGTAATCTGTCTCATCGTGAGAGAAACTAATGAAATATGACCATAGATTATCTTGTTATTTGTGTTGCAGAAAGAATATAATTTTCAACATGTCACTCTGAAAAATTCAAGCATTAATGCCATATTACCCAAGTCAATCTAAATAAAAAGATTAATACATCTGAAAAGAGTGTTTGAATTATCAAAAATTCTTTATGTCATATCTTATTCTACAAATAACAATCTCTTAATAAAAATGCACTTCCCATACACATGACTTTGCTTGAATTATGAAGATATTTGCATAATAAATTCCATATATACAACTGACTCATAATTCCAATCAAATGTACATTTTGATTTAATAACCTGCTATATTACACTCTTAAAAGGAACGTCACACAAAGAATGGAAGATTCAAATTTTCAAACATCCCATATCATTCCAGAATTACAGAACGGTTACGTATGTGACTGATATGTCAAATATATAAGACAAATATCAGTTGCAAAATGAGTCCCTTGAAGTCATGACTGACATCATTCAATCAAACCATCAATTGCATTAATATGACATCATTTTACTTTACCAAAAATTCTACATTCAAACTTAAATAACATGGTATCAATGTCATTTGACCAAATTAAACATGATTGGCTTTGCGTCTCTCGGCATCACTTCAAATAAACACTAAGGATGTTTTCACACAAAAATTAACTTAATGAGACTAAATTACGAGAGCAAATTTAGCAAACATATCACTACACTCACGTCATGGCGTCAATAAAGCATTTACCTGTCAAAACAGGGATTCATAAGGGCCAATATGAATAAAGGGTGTGAAGAAAGCAGAGAAAGCTTTCCACCAAAATATGAATATGATTTCCAGCAAATCTGCTCTGGTCAAAACAACATTATTGTGATGCATTATGCAAAATGAACTTCTGATCTGCCAGTTGACTTTCAGTGTCGAATACATTGCCATTAAAATTGAGGACCGATTCAAATCAAGGGGTGTGAGGAAAATGGGAAGGGTGTACGATTTCTTACATTGTTAGAGAATACAATTTACAATCAAATACAATGAGTCCTGCATTAGGAAATAATTCATAAGCTTTATTAACAAAATGACTACAATATATTAAGGTCTTGCAATTTAAGATAGACTCAACTTCTTTTGAATAGCACTCACTAACTTTGATTTTCTCAACATTGTTGACAGTTGGGAATACTATTCCAACACTCAAGTGTGTACAGTCCTAATTCTTTCACACATAGTTGGAAACATCATGGCAGCTGCATTGAAAAAATAAAAATAATAAAATAAAAAAGGAGAACTAAAAGGACAAGTTCACCTTCATATACATGTGGGTCGAGTGAATGCAGCAATATTAGTAGAACACATCAGTGAGAGTTTGAGGAAAATCGGACAATCCGTTCAAAAGTTGTGAACTTTTGAAGTTTCTGCTCAGTCACGGCTGGATGAGAAGACTACTATAGCTTGTGATGTCACATGTGTAAAACGATAAAAAGAAAGTATAAAGAAAATTCAACATATTTTCACTTTTCTCGCATAACAAAAGACCACTTGACTTCTCTTTTTCAGAAGGCAAGGGGAATAATATTACCCTTGACATACGTCAATAACAAGTCGAAGAAATGTGCACTTTATTCAAAAAGTGAAGTTTTGTGAAATTCTCTTTTTATTTTCCTTATATCGTAGTACGCATGTGACATCATACACTGTAGTAGTCTTCTCATCCAGCAGTGATTGTGCAAAAAAAAACCTTTAAAAATTCATAGCTTTGGAACGGATTGTCGGATTTTCCTAAAACTTTCACTGATGTGTTCTACTAAAATTGTTGAATTCACTCAATCCACATGTATATGAAGGTGGACTTGTCCTTTAACTATACCAACAAAGACAAATATCACAGATGAAATCAAGAGATTTATGTTCTTGGTATCTAGCATCCTTTTAAATTTGAACTTTCATAGTCTTTGTCAATGCCTTGTGATGCATTCCGGTGCAAACAAGCTCTTTGCCCACACATGAATTGATGAATGTCATCCATATTATCTATGGCTGTTTGTCCTATTATAAAGTGCATGCTGCTGTTTCCAATGTGTAAATATAGTAGCTATACCAGTATTCTTCCTGTAAAATTTCATTGTTATTTATCAGTGTATTAAAGCTTTCTCAGCATGATGGGTTGGGCAGACGAAATGTTTTTATGTATGGATGTACATTGTGCATGTATGTGTTTGTGTTTGTGTGTATGTACAATGTATGTTGCATGTATTTGTATGTATGTATGTGAGAATGAATGTATGTATGTATGTATGTATGTATGTATGTATGTGTGCATGTATGTAATGTACATTTGTATGCATGTATGTATGCATGTAAGCAGGTATGTAATGGTTATTGTTCTGAACATGGAATTCATTCAACGCTGTTTTGGCAAGGGAATCAAGAACACATCAACTTCATCAAAAAGGCATCAATTACTAAATAAAAAACAAAACAAACCTGGAGTGTAGACAAATCTTTCCTTAAGTTTAAAAGTCTGATACTCTCTGTTCAACATTCACAGAATGCATCCAATGTGATTCAGTACACACAGCCTTATCCCTTGTACATTTGGCACACAAGTTAATGAAAAGGAAGAGCAAACACGCAAAGAACACACTGAGAAATATCATTCATAAAATATATCAACAGCCAAGTGAATCCTGTGGTTTCTCAGAAAACAAGATATCATCGTTGAGATATATTTGACATTTCCCTAAACCCACACAAAACAAGGTTCTCCTCCATGACAACTTCATGTAGTACTCGTAATGACAATCACACTAAATTGCACTTCTTAAAGTAACGAGAGTGACGACCAACCATGTGTCCATCCAACTCTGGAGGCCAGCAGACCGGTGGCAGAAGAGAAGCAGGCACAAAGCTTTGACAGAAAGAACGCCCCATAGTGCTTCTGTACACTGTACTCTAAAAGATCTACCAGGGTACTCTATTGTACATGCCAATAGAAAACATCAAATTTTTAAACTCAATAGCAGTATTCAGGGTCTGAGACTAACCCAAATGTAGCTTTGTTGTCCATGAAGATCCACAACAAGTATGAAGTGTGCTAAAAACAGATAGGCACCTATAGAGACATAGGTATTCATAATGCTTGGGCGATCAAATTATGATTTTGACATTGTTGTAAGAGCACCGCATGCATCAATACTGAATCAAAGTTCCTGCAAAAGAGAGAGAAAAAATCTTTAATGATTTCCCTTTACAGTTTATTGGAAATACTAATTTCCAGTCTATTGGAAAAGATTAGTTGTCGTTATCATTATCATTACAAATCACTCAACAGAATTTGGTGTGATTTAAGACACACAACCATAACATGGATCTGACTGAAAGATTTATTTTAAATCACAAATAATTTCATAGCCCATACCATAACTTACTCCTCTTCTACTTGTACAAAGCGAAACATTATTTAACTTTATGACAAGACCATGAAATTTCAGTCAATTTGATAGTTTCATTTTTTTTTTGGTCTTAATTCTACACTCGTACATCAATACCAAAACATTTGTGAGGCTAATTCATCTTACTCTCCACAGTGTTAACACATGCATAGATGATACTTTCAATCATGACCCGAACTCGATGGTGTCTTGGTCGATCTTCTTGAACTCATATGAGCCCCGTCCGTCAAACATCAGATAGTACTGGAAAGTAGAGAAGAAAAAAGTGGAGAAAACGGGTTACTACATATGATTCCCAACGTAAGGAGAGATGATTAACACAGCAGTTCACAATTGCTGATGGTGTAGAACTGATGGTGTCAAGGCTTTTTCCCACATATGGAGTTTTCAACTTTCGATTTTGCAGAAAGCAGTCAACACATCGAGTGAGAGGGAAGTCGATGTTCAGCTGAAACACACCACTGACTGTGCTGAAAGCCATTTCGATTTCACTCAGATGTCTTTTGTGTAATCTGTTTGTCAAAACAAAGCTCGGCGAGCCGACAGTGAGCAGCATTTGAGCCGCCGATTAAACGCAGTCGTTTGAAAATCTGACGCTCACCAGTCAACACATGCGCAGTGCTTGTACAAGACAGTTACCACAGCCGACGTCTAGGTGGCTGCAGAAATTAAAAAATCCCTGATGTTCCTTCTGACCCAGGTGTATAAATGGGTACCTGACAATGCTGGGGTAATAATAATAGCAGGGCCCTCCTGGGGGCAGTTTATACACTAAAAAGGTTACCCTGGGTAAAAAAATCATATTATTGTTCTCATTTGGTATTCTGTAAATGCAGAAGAATACTTTTGGCTAGTGCGAATTCTAAAACATGCGAAAATATCTTCACAATTTTATCGGCACGTTTTGAATGGGTTGACAATTTTACATTGGGAATTCAAGAACATGTAAATAAGTTTTTGAGCTGTGCAGTGTGAAAAATAAATTGTGCAAAAGTATTGATGTTTACAGTAAAACCTTTTCAAGGTTGTATGCAGTGGGAAGGAATAAAATCGAAGAATTCTTTACTATAGATGAATCCGACTTCAAAGTACTGTAATTTATAGCAGCCATAACTGGGGGGCTTCCAAAAAAGAACAAAAGCACTTTCATTTTGGTTATGCAATGAGCCAGGTGCATTGCTATGTCAGTGCATAAATCATCTTTTGTTAGGCATACTTAAAGCCCCCAGCTAGAAATAACCATAAAAACAGTACCCAAACTGAATTGGTCTATAAAATCTGCAGAGCACTCTCCATGGTACAACAGTGCTCCCACTGTGGTTGGGTGGGCAAGATGGCAACTGAAGGATGGATGGATAGAATGAACAATAGATGAAAGACAGGATGGAGGAAAGGATTGACTGATAGGGCAGAGAGTTTCTCCTACCTCGTGGTACTTCCAGAGTGACTTCCTGTGTGAGACGGTGAAGAGGGTGATGCCCACCTCCCTGGCGTGGGTGTAGATGTACCCCTCCACATCAACAGACACCGCACTGGTGCACTCATCCAGGATGGCAAACTGGGGCTTGTGGTAGAACAGCCTGGCCATCTACATGAGGAAAGAAACAAAGGGAAATTTCCAGAAAAAATTTTCATCTTCTTAATCCTGTAGTTTATCTTACTTCTACGTGCTGGCACACCCTGAACCTTTGTTGGGCTTAGCTTCTTTCCATACATTCTTGTAAGCTCATCATCACAATCATAATTAACATTTCTGCTGATATGAAACTAGAAATATCACTTAAGGTGATTAATACCCCCGCCCCGTGACGACAGTCTTACCCAAGGAATGATCTTTCCTTGATCTTCTGCCATTTAAATGCCGTTACCATGGCAACGCAGCTTCCGACACGTCCGAAAAATATGTCTTGCATATCTTCCCACCAAGACTACTAGTATAGTGCGTGCCACATTTCATAAGCTTTTGTCAAAAACTGAGGAAGTAGTTCAATCCACAAGATCTTTCCTTGATCTTCCGCCATTAATATGCCGTTACCATGGCAACGCAGCTTCCAACACGTCCAAAAAATATGTCTTGCACATCTTCCCACCAAGACCAATGTGTGTGCCACATTTCATGAGCTTCAGTCGAATACAGAGGAAGTAGTTCAATCTGCAAGATCTTTCCTTGATCTTCTGCCATTTATATGCCGTTACCATGGCAATGCAGCTTCCCACACGTCCGAAAAATATGTCTTCCACATCTTCCCACCAAGATCAAGGTGTGTGCCACATTTCATAAGCTTTGGTCAAAAAACTGAGGAAGTAGTTAAATCCGCAAGATCTTTCCTTGATCTTCTGCCATTAATATGCCGTTACCATGGCAACGTACTTTCGGGTACTGTCGAAAAATGCGTCTTGCACATCTACAACCAAAGGCACACATCTGTACCAAGTTTCATGGAAATTGGGCAAAAACTGAGGAAGTAGTTTGCAACACAAAATTTTCCATCATTTTGGCTCATAATATGTGAGCTGTTACCATGGCAACATACTTTTTGTCACTGTCAAGAAATGTGTCATGCTGACCTTTATCCTAAGACAAACATTCAATGTGAATTCCATGAGAATTGGAAGAACACTGATGAAGCAGTTTTGCCATGAAGCATTTTGCCCTATATTTTACCAATAACATGCCGTTACCATGGCAACGCACTTTTTGCCACTGCGGAAATATGTGTCTTGCACATTAACATATTCAGTTGAACATCTGTACCTAATTTCATAAAAATTGATCAAAAACTGTGGGAGGAGTTCGCGACGCAAGATTTGTACCCATTTTTGCCCATAATATGCCGTTACCATGGCAACGTACTTTTGGGTACTGTCAAAAAATATGTCTTGCACATCTACAACCCAAGGCACACATCTGTGCCAAGTTTTATGGGAATCGGTTGAAAACTGAGGAAGTAGTTCGCGACGCAAGATTTGCAACGGACCGACCGCCCGACCGACCGCCCGACCGACCGCCCGACCGACCGCCCGACCGCCCGACCGCCCGACCGTCCGCTGATTCCTATATACCCCCTTCAAACTTCGTTTGGCGGGGGTATAACAATTTAAAACTGTTAGCCAAACCTCCAGTCCCTGTCCCCACTAACTACAGCAACAACAACAAGAGACCCGCGGGTCTAGCGCTCACCTGAGTATCGCAAGTTTACCTTTCACGCAGTCACTATATCTAAATTATTCACAGCTCTACTAAAATTTGACCAGGCATTCTCAAGTAGAAGATGAAAATGTACAATAAGGGCCCAAATTTTAAAGATTCCTTAATTTGGGGGGATTGGGGCCCCCTGGGGCCCCCTGGGTGGGGCATGGTGCCCTTTTTGATAAATTGAGATCCTGACCCCCTAGGGATGCTACCTGCCAAGTTTGACGAAAATCCATCAAGAGGTTTACAGGAAGAAGATGAAAATGAACAATTCAGGCCCCTATTTGGACCTTTCCAATCCCCCCCCCCCCCCCCCAAGAGGGGCACCCCTGGATCTGCTATGAAAAAACTTGAAACTACAGTCATTAATGTACTCACTCATAGTATTATCTTAGCTCTATAACTTCTGATTCTAGAGAAGATTTTAAAAGATTCCTTCATTTTGGGGGGTTTGGGTCCCCTGGGGGCCCCCTGGGTGGGGCATGGTGCCCATTTTAACAAATTGAGTTCCTAACCCCCTAAGGATGCTACCTGCCAAGTTTGGTGAAAATGGGTCATGGGGTTCTCAAGAAGAAGATGAAAATGTACAATTTAGGCCCCATTAGGACCCCTCACCAACCCCCTCCCCTGGGTCCCAAGGGGGGCACCCCTGATTCTGCCATGAACAAACTTGAAACTACAGCCATCAATGTACCAACTCATTAACTTAGCTCTATCACTTCTGGTTCTAGAGAAGAAGATATTTACAGATTCCTTAATTTTGGGGGGTTTGGGCCCCCCTGGGGGCCCCCTGGGTGGGGCATGGTGCCCATTTTAACAAATTGAGTTCCTAACCCCCTAGGGATGCTACCTGCCAAGTTTGATGAAAATCAGTCTTGGGGTTTTCAAGAAGAAGATGAAAATGTAAAAAGTTTACGCACGACGGACGACGCACGACGGACGACGGACGACGCACGCCGGACGCCGGATGAAGGGCGATCGCAATAGCTCACTTGAGCCTTTGGCTCAGGTGAGCTAAAAAGTCATGTAAGACCACAGTCCTACTGTTTTTGCATGAAAACAGGGGTTTATTTTTGTGTCAGTTTCAAAATGGTGTATCCACTGTGAAAAAGAACATTTGAACTCTCTATTAACTTTCTTAAACTTGCTTTAGAGAGTGCTTGTCTTTTGATATGCACATTTCATATTCAGTATGAAATGTTTGGTGTGTGGAATAAGGTTGACATTACTGACCCACTGTGATTTGTAAACCCTCATCATCACCATCATCATCATCAATATTACCATCACCATCACCATCACCATCACCATCACCATCACCATCACCATCACCATCACCATCACCATCACCATCACCATCACCATCACCATCACCATCACCATCACCATCACCATCACCATCACCATCACCATCACCATCATCATCACCATCATCATCATCACCACCATCATCTTCACCACCATCGAAGTCATCGCCATCAGTATCGTCTCCAACTCCTCCTGGCATACTCACAGCCACTCTCTGCTTCTCCCCTCCACTGAGGACGTCCATCCAGTCCTGGACAGCATCCCATGATCCTTCCCTCTCCAGGATGTTGGCCAGCTGGACCTGTGTGTGACAGGTGGGACAGCATCTCAAGGTCTGACCACTACAACCACAACATCTCATCTATAACTTTGACCACTTTGAATCTTAAAGGTAGGAATCAAGTTACTTCTGAAATTGTTTACCAAATATAATATTTCACTCTTGCCAACTTAGTTTTCAACTACAGTCGAAACGTCTTAATTTCATCAGAATTGAAAATGAAGGTTCTTATCAGTTTTGTAAATCTGCTTAACTTTTAAGTAATCGATATACAGATAAATATGCCAATCATCAGTGAATTATAATACAAACAAATTCACGAAAAACTTCCACGCCCTTTCACAAAATCAGAAGTACTTTCCAAAGGTCATCAAACCTGAAAGAGTTACCTCTAACTTGCAGGCAATAGTGTGTGACTATATCAGCATCAATAGACTGGATTCTCACAGATATCAGAACGTCAGTGACACCAGCCTTTGCTTTCAGAATAAAACAAACAGCGACAAAATGTCTTCCTCGGAAATCCCTCCCTCAGAAGGGGAGAAGGAGAGGAGATGAGGAGGAAAGTTGGAAGAGGAGGAAGAGGAATCACGTGGGGATACCTACCTTGGCGATCATATCCTCCAGGTCGGCGTCACTGATGCCTTTCTGTAGCATGTCGCCCTTGGTGTCAGGGTAGATGATCTGGTCCCGCAGCGTGCCTATGGTCATGTATGGCCTCTACCACATGGCAACAGAGCAAAACACTGAATTATTTCCCGTTATTCTTGATAGAGATTCACATACATACAAAAGGGACATGGCTACACAGGAAAATCACACGGAGTAGGAAGGAATTTGTTGTTGAGGTGCTTCAATTAAAGCATGAGGGCAATTATAGTTCAGTCAAAATTTGTGAAATAGTGACTCCTTTGTGACTCATGGATTTCATTTGTCATGACAAGTGTCACCTTTTCTACTGTTAATAATAGAGTGAAGTAACTACATGCAAGTAACTATGCAGAAAGTTAGCAGTCTGAGGTGCACATAGGTTTTGGAAACATTGGGTTGGGGTGAATGTGAATATTCATATCACATCTCCACGATTGCTATGGAAACCCATCACCTATCTGTCTGATCACATCTCACAGGCGAGATGCCCAACTCACCTGAGGTACATAGAAGAGCTTCCTGCCATCGGGTTTGGTCATCTTACCTCCAAATAGAGGCCACAGCTGTCATACAAATAAAAAATGGATAATTTGGGGAAAAAATATGAGCACATATATTTTATTTCTTATGAGGTTGTACAAACATTAACCTTCTAAGTATTTATCTATTTGGAATAAAAAACAAAAATAATTTTTAAAAAATCCACAAGAAACAACAGTCTACATTTTGGTCAAGATCAGAAGAGTGATATTGAGCACACTAAACATAAATTTCTCTTTCTTTACCAAACCCTACAAAAAGTGCTATCACAAGAGATATCAAACAATGTACTGTATATGCCATATATTTTGCGAGTCTAAATTTTCGCGAATTGGGAATTCCCGACGATTTCGCGAGTGGTTAAATTCGCGATCGTGGAGTCCTGCACTAAACGGAGAAGTGTACACGCATATGTCACATTCACATCGGGATCAGAGTCAATATTTTCACGTGTCTTTAATTTCGCGAATAGCACGTGACTCGCGAAATTCGCGAAAATAAAAACCTCGCGAAATATTCAGCGTATACAGTACTTTCTTGCAATGAAGACAATCAGTCACTCTAAATTTTATGTTTCCTTTTTCTCACAAGTATCCCTCTCACCACAAGGGACAAAGTGGAATGCTTGCCCAAGTTTCCTTGTCTGGATGATAATGTACATAACATATAACATCATATATCATTCTTCATTCTCAAGTATACCTGCATATGAATATTTAGACACATAAAAGCAGATGTGAGATATATATGTAAATGTATGTATATCACATGGACATAAACATATCTATATGTACATGTACAGTGTAAATCTATCTTGTCACGATATATACCTCTCCCAGTATCCTAAAGAGGGAGCTCTTGCCACATCCGTTGGGTCCGCACACCAGGACGTTGACTCCTGAGGGCACCTCAAAGGTCATCTCTTTCACCAGGACGTCAGCGTTTGGGGTGACCAGTGGTACCTGCTCAAACCTTGGTCACCATAAGACAAGACAAAGTTTCCTTTAAAATCATGGCATTATGATATCACCTCATCTATTTACGTGCCAATTTATCTCTTTTGGCACACACACAAACACATACACACTTGAACATATATACCACTAGAAACACAGATGCACGACCATAAATACATACACATTAAAGGGCCTGACAGTAACTTCTTTAATAAAATCTTTCATTCTGCAATTTTGGTGACCCAAAACATAAGAAAAATGACAAGTCACCCAGAATCTTAGTTGCCTGATCGGGCCACCAAAAGATGGAAATTTGGCAGTCTAACATCAATTCTTACTGGCCCCGGGCCGTTGCTCATGTCGAGGCCTCCATAATATATACACAAGTGTACACATTCACACACAATAGCATATACACACATTTCTACAACTAATAATTTACTGTTGAGATTATTGAAATACGCAAAAAAAAAAAAGACAGAAAAAGAAAAACAGAAAGGGCTTTGGGACCAACAAATCCATCAAGTTTTTCTGCTCCCAAAATGGCTGTGTTTTTTTTCCCCTTTTTTCCCCTCCCTCAAACAAAACTGATCAATCAATGCTACCATCTGATAACACTCAAAAGTAACAGCCATTTTGTCCCAGCTGCAGAGTAGAAAAACATTCCTGCTACATTCCATCTGCACAGTTGATGTCCATCTGTTTCTTTGAAGAGCTTTTCTCATTTCTTTCTGTGTCAACTCTAGCCACTCATCAAACACAATTTTTGTTTTCTAAATGATCATAAATTCCTCATTTACATGTAGAATGTATAACAGATCTCATTTAAATAACCTATTACTTATTTGACTGTAAAAGGCTTGGTATGGCATTATCTGCAACTACTAAGCAATCGTAAAAAATCTACAATCTTTGCCAATGTCAGTCACCTTTAAATGTTTCAATCTTTTACTATTATCACTTTTGTGATATTTGCCTAAAAAATAAAATAAAAAAATATATATAGAATTTGGTTGTAACATGGAATACAGTAGTCAATGATTGAAAAAGCAAGGCATAAGTGAGATGGAAGACACGAAATTAACCTGTTGAGGACAGTTTGATTTTGCTACAACACACATTTCCCATGGACGCTTGCCCGAGTATACTCTGGACTCGTCTTCAATGGGTTAAGCATCAAAGATTTCTGCCATCCACCCTTACTTGATGATGTTGTCAGCATGTACCAGCTGGCCTCCTCCAGGGATGAGGGGTTCACGCCCATTCTCACCATTGGCATCTAGGAATAATAATAATAACGATAATAATAATAATAATAATGATAATGATAATAATAATGAATAATAATAAATAATAATAACAACAAAAATAGCAGTAATGATAACAATAATGATAACTAGAAATGTCGCTACAGCGACTGGTTATACCCCCGTCAAACAACATTTCATAAGCTTTGGTCAAAACAACATTTGATAAGCTTTGGTCAAAAAACTGAGGAAGTAGTTAAATCCGCAAGATCTTTCCTTGATCTTCTGCCATTAATATGCCGTTACCATGGCAACGTACTTTCGGGTACTGTCGAAAAATGCGTCTTGCACATCTACAACCAAAGGCACACGTCTGTACCAAGTTTCATGGAAATTGGGCAAAAACTGAGGAAGTAGTTTGCAACACAAAATTTTCCATCATTTTGGCTCATAATATGTGAGCTGTTACCATGGCAACATACTTTTTGTCACTGTCAAGAAATGTGTCATGCTGACCTATATCCTAAGACAAACATTCAATATGAATTCCATGAGAATTGGAAGAACACTGATGAAGCAGTTTTGCCATGAAGCATTTTGCCCTATATTTTACCAATAACATGCCGTTACCATGGCAACGCACTTTTTGCCACTGCAGAAATATGTGTCTTGCACATTAACATATTCAGATGAACATCTGTACCTAATTTCATAAAAAATTGATCAAAAACTGTGGGAGGAGTTCGCGACGCAAGATTTGTACCCATTTTTGCCCATAATATGCCGTTACCATGGCAACGTACTTTTGGGTACTGTCAAAAAATACGTCTTGCACATCTACAACCCAAGGCACACATCTGTGCCAAGTTTTATGGGAATCGGTTGAAAACTGAGGAAGTAGTTCGCGACGCAAGATTTGTACCCATTTTTGCCCATAATATGCCGTTACCATGGCAACGTACTTTTGGGTACTGTCAAAAAATACGTCTTGCACATCTACAACCCAAGGCACACATCTGTGCCAAGTTTTATGGGAATCGGTTGAAAACTGAGAAAGTAGTTCGCGACGCAAGATTTGCAACGGACCGACCGCCCGACCGACCGACCGACCGACCGCCCGACCGCCCGACCGCCCGACCGCCCGACCGACCGCCCGACCGTCCGCTGATTCCTATATACCCCCTTCAAACTTCGTTTGGCGGGGGTATAATAATAACAATAAATAATAATACTGAGAACTAGAAGAAGAATAATCATAATCATAATAATCAGTTTTTATATAGTACATATCAGACTTGAATGAATTTTAATACACTGATACACATGATATACCACTGAAAATTACAATACAAATTATGTATAAGCCTACAATAATTATACAATAATACAATTATACAATGTAACCCAAAAAAAAGGTTATAGAAATTTTATTCCATGAATACAACTTAGAGATAAATATGCTCTTGTCCATAATATTTGAGAAGGAATTCAAAATTTTCTCAAATTCATGGATATATTTCTGACCGATGATGTGGTTTGCTAAAACATGAGGAGTGTGTGCAGCGCATGTTTGTCACAGACTACTGCTGTTCTGCCTTCAAAGTGTTTGAGCGTACAGTTTGATTTGATACATACTACTGTAAAAGTGGAAATTTTCGCGGTGCTGAAATTGTCGCGCATTTCGCGCAACCCAAAACTAGCGCAAAAATAAAAGCACGCGAATATTTTTGTTTGCTATAGTATGTTCCAGCAGTTGATGACTTGATTCCGCGGAATTAAAAACACGCGAAACTCTTCTTACCCCGCCGAGCGCGAAAGATTATTCGCGCGAAAATATCCACTTTTACAGTAATATCAAATAGCTATCTGCAGAAAACAAATCAAAATCATGTGATCCCCTGCTAACAAACACACACTTGCACACAAACATGCAAACACAGTAAACTTTTATAGTGACCTTAGAATGACCAAACGGCCTTCTACTCTGGACCCACACTGACCTTTGTCTTCACGCAGCATGGTCCTCTCGTAGTGACCGTTGTTGAGGTCCTTCAGGACGGTCATCAGCTCTGTCACTCTCAGGGTGAAGCTGTTTGGTGATTTGGGGATAAATTTCAAGGTCAGATGATAGAGACTAGTGTGAATGTTAGCATACATTTGTCATATACCCTGTCTCAAAATGTGCTTGAATGAAATTGAATAATAATACTTTTCAAAATTTTTTAAGTATATCATTTTAGCTTTTGATTATTAATACAGTTGAATGATCGATAATAAACTATTTTTTTTTTCAAACATATCAAACTACATACAGCTATCCATTATACAATAGAGCTTCTCATAAAGCTAATTAGAAGGAATTGCATTGACTAAAACAATGGTTACATCTTTGAATAATATCCATGCATTTAGCACAGGGGAAAATTAGCCATGCATTCAGCACATGGGAGAATTCGCCTTGTGCAGCTGGAATGCTAACAAACTCCAAAATTTCAAAATAGAGATTAAAATCGCCCTTCTCAATCAAGCAAAGCCAGCGTACTATGAGTAAATATTCCCAGAGTAGGATGCTCCTACATGTCTCCTACATGTATTGTCATATCTTGATGGACATGCTACTCCTAACTGAAATTTAAAGTTCAATCATGCACACTCTAATATCATGCAGGGCCTAAAGCTTCAAAGATTAAAGTGTATCTTTTGCCAAAAAAATATTTTTTGATATGTGTAAGAACTACATTTCAGTAACCTATTACACCAAGAATCAGAAAAAAAAAATGTTCAATATTAGCAAAGAAAAATACATTTAAAGTTATAAACATACCACTAAAGCCAATGGGTCTGAAAAGAAGACTATAACTTTGCTATTGTTCCCAGGCTGCCTAATCTCTTGCTGGTTCCTGAGAACAAAAGAAAGTTGATAGTCTTTCCTTTCAGACTCACTGATTTAGTTCTTATTTTCTATATCAAAATATACTTTTTCTCCATTTATATGTAACATTTTTTTTCTGATTGTTGGTGCAACAGATTACTAAAATACATCTCTTTCACATATCAAAAAATATTTTTTGACCAAAGATACACTTTAAAATCTCCTGCATTGATGGACTCACTCATTATTATAGTAACAGATGAATGATACTATGGAACAGTGAGAGAATTAAATAATGAGTGATTAGATTTTGTCACAGAGATTCGATGGAGAAATAAACTTTGATGATAAGTTTTGGTCAAGTGTTGAATTTGGGTTATCAAATTGGACAAGCACTATCGTTTAGATTTGGGGTATGGGTGAAGTGTTAGGGTTGGGGATATGAATATTTCAGGCATAGAACACAAACTGTAGTGGGAGTCGATCAAATGGGACCATTAGAATCACCTAGCACTGAAACTATCTCTCAACAACAGGAGACTACGTGGAAAAAAACTTAACTTTTCCCACTTCTTTAAATTCTTAACGGAAGTCTGCCATTATATTGTTTCAAAGTGGCGTCCTAAGTTGATTTTGACTACGATACAGCTGAATGAATGGATGGATGGATGGATGGATAGACAGATGGTTGATTGGATGGATAGACAGGAAGACAATGATGGGTGGCTAATTTCCCAGATGAAGGGAAGGGGGGGGGGGGTGGGGGGATCAATGTCCATAACACAATAACTCAAACTATTGTATGAATGTTATCAGACACAAAGCAAGGGAAGGGGAGAGGTCTGGATACAGTTAGTATGGTACTTATTAAGTGCGGACAAGATGATTTCACAGCAAAAGCACACTAGGATTAGTAATATAACACAGGTTACTTTCTTTTTTCTTTTTTTTAAATCAGAGCAAAATTTTGGCAAAGCAGCTCATATTACCATTACCAAACTTCCCTCATCTTTCAGGGTCTTTAAGCTAACAGCACATATACACAACAGCTCTACGAGAAAATACATGTTGGACAAATATTGTGCAACCATTTGCTTAGAAATCAATATCCTGATATAGTAAGTTATGTCTTTGTGAAAATACATATTTTGCTAGCTTTTGGGTATTAAGGTCATTGACATTTTTTTTTCTTCAAGGATACATTTCCTCGTAACTGGTCAATCTAATTACACTGTATATCTGACTCTATATGTAAATCTACCCACTGCACACTCGGATACTCCAAACACTTTTAGTTTGTATCTCCTTAATTTCTGTAGGGAATACCATAGGTAGATATTGTAAGTTTTGTGAAGTTTTAGTCAAGTTTGAATGATTGAGAATTCTGGATAAGAGATGGCCCAACAATTAAGGTCAGACTGTATAGATAAGAGGAGGAAACAGCAGATACACTTCAAACTCAAGACATGCTTGCACAGTTCTGTGTGATTTGTCAGTGAATAAAATCTCCCCTGATAAAATGTCCCAGTGAAAACACAGGATAGCAGGCACAGGGAAGAAGAGCTCCCCCAGGGTCCTGGGGCCAGACTTACCCAGACAGCCTGGTCATTTCTCTACCAGAGAGGACCAGTCGTCCCACGGCCTGGGCCATGCGTAGCAGCATGCGTCCCGCCTGATAGTACTCCTAGGCAGGGGACATAAGGAATAGTTTTCGGGGGGACATAATGAAGGAAACGTGAAACTATTTGGGTAGGATCCTTGATTTTCATCAGCCAGACCCATTCTCAGATTCGAGGTCTTGTACATTTTACTACTCCTTTTTTCAAGAAAATGGACTAGAGGAAAATACAAACTTGTGCTTGGTCTCCTGGACATACTGATGTGGGCAGAAAAAGGAGTTAGAAAGAGAGTTGATGTATGATATTGTACTCTGCACTGAACACAGACAATAATTAAGCCTGCATAGAGTAAGTTTTTGGAATAATCTGTATTCCAATGAGACAAAACACATGAAAGCACAGACACACGGACATGAAGGCACACGGACAGACACCACTGGTGTACATACAAAGAAAGAGAGCAGTTCTTTGTCATGCAGAAAAGGACAGTGAATGATGTCTTATATCATCAGTTTAAAAGCAGAAGGGCCTGGCTCCACAGTCTTGGAGAAAAAAAAACAAGCATTAAAGGCCTTCCGATTCTCAGGTGATAACACCAGTGTGGTGCAGAATTCAGATGGATGCAGTTATATGGGACTCGGTATGACCAACACTTTAATCAATGACTCGCCATTCCATTTCTACAGCTCTTTCCTCATCCACTTTTGTTTGGTGGTTTTTCTGCATACTCACTGATGTCAGCAAAATGGTTAATGGAAAGGTATTACTGTTAGTACATGAAAGGGAAGTAGGGTGGGGCTAATAGTGTGGTGAAATGAGCAAAACACCATGCAATTTGTTAGCATTTTGAACATGACATATGCAAAAGAAGAGTTAAGAGAAAGTGCCATAATAAAAACCCTTAACAAATAAAGAAAGAAGAAAGAACAGAGACTATAGCTCAGCAATGTGAGCATGATGTGAGGTTTCATTGACAGTTTTTATTCTCTGATAATCATGTCTTCACATGCAGTGTGTGATCACATGAAAGGTGAAGAACGAATGTTTGTATTGGTCCAGACTGCAAATGTCAGTTGGGTTCTCTAAGAGACATTTGGTTGCACTTTTGGGGAAAATATTACATTAAAAAATAAATAAACCACGTGCCACGGAGAGTGTCTATAACTATTAAAATCTACCTTTGTTTTCTCAAGATTATAAATTTATTTTCAAAACAGTTGGAGAATCTTGAAGACTGGATTCTGAACAGGTATTTCACTGAAGGTAGGACAAATTTGAAACTGGCATCTAAGCTAACAGGGGTCTTTTAACTCAAAGAATACAGGAAAGATTTGGAGAAGCAGTCTCTGGATTGATTGTTAAAGACTAGTAAAAAGCAGCACTCCATTAATCACATACAAAGTGAAGAGCCAAATAGATCTCAGAACTGAGACAGTACAGTAAGAGTAATTCCCTTCCAATGGCTTCTACAACGAAAGCTGCTGAAAGGCCTTATTGCCTTATTCCCTCGTGCACAGTAAACTATGGAAAGGTATTAGTGCCAAGTGATGACTGTTGAAAATATGGATTATGTGCTTTTGGTGTGTAGCTTAATGAAGCTTAATGATGGATGCATTGCCTATTGCCTGCCTTATGACATGTGAATATAAGCAGGTACAATCACGTTCTTATGTTGTTTTAATGTAGCGATGAAGGCATACTTTCCGATGATTCGAGCTCTCGCGCCACTTTGGCGCTGCTCGATCGCTGACTCACCCCGCCAAACGGGTCATCTCGCGGCCAGACAGGACCACACGGCCGATGGCCTCGGCCAAGCGCACCAGCATGCGCCCAGCTCTATAGTAATTCTTGACACACAACCATGCAAGAGAGAGAGATAGCATGTCTAGTTCGTCATGTACTTGTGGTGGTGGATATCAAAGGGATAGTACAGTTTTGGTTGAGATCTAATTTCAGGTTTCTAGCATTTTTTGGTGAGATAATGAGAAACCTTCTATGAAATATGAAAGAGCATGTAATTCTATGAGGAATTCAACGTTTATTTGATGAAAATTGGTTTTGAAATGGCTGAGATATCCAAAAAAGAGCAATTCTAATAAAATGTGGGACCCACACTTTATTACGATCGCTTTGTTTTACTTTGATTTTGGATGTTTCAGTCATTCCAAACCCAATTTTCATCAAATAAACTTTGAATTCCTTTTAAAATGGTATGCTCTGTACTATATAATAAGTGTTTTCTTAGTATCTCGCAAAAAGTTAAAAGCCCAATTCTCATCTCCACCAATACTGTACAATCCCTTTAATGTGATGTGATTTTTAGTGTTGCTGCTTACCATATACACCCATATCTTCATAATTCCTTTATCCTGTCAATGCACATAATCATAGATTAGCAAACTCTACATGATATTGAAAACATCAACAAAAACCCAACTGCCCTGTGGTGAAAATGGTTTACAGCCAACCATATCAAATGAAAGAATAAGAAAAAGAAAAGCAGTCAATGATAAAGTGCACTCCCATTATAACAAGTACATTTACAACAAAACTTCTTTAAAATGAAGAACAAATTTAGGTCCTGAATTTACTATCTACATCTCATTACATTCTTTATTTGTTCTGCTATAACAAAGATTCCATATAATAAAAGAAAACTACCAGTCCTGAGGGCTGCAGTATGATGGGAGTTACCCGTATTTATGTATCTATTTTTGTAGTCTCCCATTTACAGATATAGCACTGTCTCAAGCACACTTTTAGAGCAAGCATGTTTCCTGTTTCAGCTATGACATGGATACACATTTGTCGACAATGTCAATGTGATTTATGTAATGCTCAGCATTATACATGTATATATGTGAATATAAACTGCTGCAAATTTGAACCTTGCTGTTACAAAAAGCATGATGTCCAAACTGTCCCTCTTTAAAAATAAGAATGATAATTACGGAGGATGTAAAGCTATTGACATTACAGGATCTCAAGATTTTTGACAAATAAAAAGCATGGACATCCTTTTCTTGGGAGATAAAAAAAAAATAAAAGAAATACCAACAGATATAGCATGTTCTTATAGAGCTGCAAAAGTACCAAATTGAAATAAAAACAAGACAAAAGAATCAAATTTGCATAATGTCAGTTTACATTCTGCACAAATGCTCTATCCTCTAATATTGTATAAAGTAAAATGTTCACTCTCAAAACTGAAGATTATCCTTCTGTTAAAGCTAGGCTGTGAAAGAGAGTGATGATATTCAAGTTCCCACCCCTCTCCCCCCCCCCCCCCATTTTACCTCTAGATAGATATCCAGTTTTAATACTGTCTCACTAAGGACAATTAAGTGATGAAGTGCTAAACATGAAATGACATACATTTTCCAGCATCGGAACATGATGAAACCACTTTCTAGTATTACTTTGTCGTTGACAGTTGTAGTGTTTTCATCGAGAATTGTGCACAGACCCATCACCGTGGCTGCACATCATTAGTTATTGGAAAAGTGTGAATCAAGATGAGAATTCTGATCTATGTTGTTCGACTTGAGTTTGAGATTATGTGTACTGCTTGTCACCTCAAGGAAATGAAAACCCGGATTAGATGCACGATACATCGCAAATAAATGAAGGGATTACTGCAGTGCCACCTTTGGTATACAACTGTAGCATAACATCACACCATGCAGTATTACAAACAGAAAAGGAATTAAGTGCAAAACGTAAAGAAAAAAGGTGTTTTTCTCATTTTCAGGTCAGTCTATTAAAATAATAATAATGAAATAAAAGACAGACCCATGTATTCAAGAAAACAATGCAATTCAGTCCACAGTAATGAAAAGAGCAAAATCAAAAGCACATACACTGTATTATGACTGAAGCAGAGCATGACCCAATCATATTGTGCTTGGTGATCAAAGTGAAATTAAAAAAAAAAAAAAAAACACGAAACATGACAGAAAACAGACGTAACAAAGATCGAGCATTGGTGTCATGTAAATGGATGGCGTATCCAGGATGTTTTCGGAAAAATAGTTATGTTGCAACTGGATTGCTTACCCCCAACAAAATAGAATAGAGCATGTAAAACTCATAACTAATATTGATATCTGATTTGAAGCATGAACTTGTGAAGCACCAGGATCAAGGAGATTGAAGACTATTTTGAATCAACATATAGACATCAGATGCTTAGCCCAGAAATCAAATGACCTATGGGCTAACATGAGCATTGGATTATTCTTTATTTATAATTTTTTATATTTCATTTTTGTAGTGCTTGTAAAGGACTGCTTCTGACAAACTTTTCAGGTACACATTTTCGACAGATATACTATTTCAAATATTTGTTAAATGATAAAAATATCTAGAGCAATTTGACTACGGCACACGGTCAGTTGGGATGCCTCCACTTCCCCTGCTATCACTGTATCTGCCATAAGTAAGCTTTGCAGTTACATTTTGATATGTGTATCTCGCTAATCTTGACCACTGACCAATGATTGACATTTACTCCTTGCTGCACATGGGAAATAGTTTCCAACTCATTTCATCCATTACACGAAATGTAAGTATGACCGGACATATGCCTAATTGAATTTTTGGCAAGAAAATAAAATTATTGTAGCCAAATTCAGGCGACCTTTGACCTTGACATTTGACCTCCTACCACTATCATGTGTATGTAAATAATGTTCAATTTATTTGTAACATGTCCCCTAATTCACATCACAACTGGACACTCCTAGCTGAAGGAATGGCTGGAAATGACAGCTTTTTACAAAAGTACAGTGAATTCTTACCTTGACCAATGACCTTTATCCCCTTTCATTTCATTAAACAAAAATTATTGTTTACTTCTTTCTACCCTGAATCATATTACCACTGGACACTTCAAGGTGAAATTATAACTGAAAATGCCAATTTTAGCCTAAGTTCAGTGATCTTTGACCTTTATGGATTTTGTCTAATATCTATCCGGTGTATCTGCACCTCATGTAGCACACCTGGACCAGGTACTAAGAAAATTTCTCGGTAGCTGTTCGTTAATTGCAATATCGCGATGTGAAACAAATTTGACAATCCTAAAATGTAACGGGTGTAGCAACCTTTGGGGCTGAGGTGCCAAAATGAAGTAGACACAGTATCTGTCTCCCTGAAACTTCACCACAGCACTATCACAAAGATTTGATACAACATAATATAATAATTCAAAATTGTCAAAGATTGCTTGAAGCTTTCAAAAAAGAATTGTGAAGAATGGATTCTTTGCTATTCTTTCTGGTATTTCTTCTCTCTCTTTTTTTCTTTTTTATCTTGACAGTGATGATAAACCCCTAAACTTTTGAAGACTTTCTGGCATCATCAAAGACACAAAAGAGACTAAATCAGACTTGACTGAAAATTTTCTGACCTCATTATCAATTTCCAATTATGGCTTCGCTTATAATACAATTGTCTTACCTCCATCATTTCTGAGTGTGAAATGTTCAGGAATGGCTTGTGAGCGAGGTTGAGAAATGGACGGCTGACCACTAGGTATCCAACGACGGTGGCAATATCTGGTAGGAAGAAAAGAGAGAAAGTTTGGAACATCAGTTGATGTCTTCTGTGTATAGCTTTAATCTGGCAATGTCATCTCACGCTTAAATGAAAACATACAGTGTACTCCCATTATAATGAACATGGTTATAACAAAATTCTGGTTATAATGAAGGAAACATTCAGGCCGCAACATTATTTGCCCTACGTTTTTTTTTTTTTTTTTTTTTTTTTTTTGGGGGGGGGGTTTGTTCAGTTATAACAAAATTTCAATATAACAAAAGAAAACTGCCAATTCTGAGGACTTTGTTATAATGGGAGTCTACTGTACTGAACAAATGTCCAATTTGGAAAGGAATGCCATTGCTATATGACCAGTATATTTCTCTTGTTTTTTTTCGCAGTCACCAGCATTAGTACTATTGACACTAACAAGAAAATGGCACCAACATCATCATCTTTTTCATCATAATTACAGTGTATCATCAGCTTCTGTCATCATATTTCTCCTCCTCCTCTTTTCTTCATTTTGTTTTCCCTGACATCTTGATATTTCACACTCACACACACACACACACACACCACACAGTCAATACATGATCTACTTGTACATCATCTTTATCTTACCCTGCACTGATAGCTACTTACATTTTGCGATAATGTTGTCCACAAATCCCATTGAAAACCTAAAGAAGATGAAGTTGTGCAAGTGTGACACCTGAAACAGAGAAAAATGAATAGTGAACAATGGTCAAGTTGGTTATTTTATTTTGTTCATATCTTACACCAGTTTCTATTTCTTCTTAGTATTAGTCACATGGTACATCTTCCCACAACTACCTCAAATTTCTTCTTTGCATGTATATATATCAGAAAGCTATTTCATGTGTATTCATATAAAAAAAAATAAATAAAAATGCAAGCTACTTCAATAAATAGAACGACATTTACGTTTTATTTTACGAGAAGATTGGTCACATCCTTACATCTAATGCACCTGCAGCATGCAAACAGTTATATCTCTCTCATGGAACTACATGGGCTAGACACTGTCCCGTTTCATTCATGTCATACTACTTGCAAGTTGTACAACTTTTTAGTTTGAAATTCGAACAGGTTGTTGTTGTTGTCGTCGTCGTCGTCGTCGTCGTCGTCGTCGCCGCTGTCGTCGTCGTCGTCACTGCTGCTGCTGTTGCTGTTGTTGCTGTTACTTTGGGGTTTCTATTTCAGTGTGAATATTAAGGTCATGGACATTGTAGTTTATGATATTTTGGTGACGGTGGTTTTAACCCTTTCTGAACCAGGGTCTTTGGACAGTGTGTAGAACACTATGGGATTTTCTGTGCCATATCGGCACTGATAGCACACAAGGGGTTAAGAATGATGCACATGACTTAAAAGATGAACCGTCTTTTGACTGCAGCAAAAACATCCTCACCAGTTTGGAGAAGGCACCCTGGATGGTCTTCTCCTCCCGCTTGTTGCCCTGGTAGAAGGCGATCTCCTCGCAGTTTGTGATGAGGCGGGAGTTGACGAAGCGGAACTGGCCCTCGTACTGCTGCTCCTGCACCGTCATCCTTCCTACCGGTCTCCTCAGCCTGGGGGGGGGGGGGGGGGGTGATGGGAGGCGGGTAAGGATCGCATCAGTTTTGGGGAAGATGTTAAAATGGTAGATGTTTAATGTCAAACTGGCATTTTCTGAAAGTGATTTCAACAATCCAGAGGTCTCAGGTACGAATCCCAATGGAATCCCATTTTCTTTGCTCATTTTCCACTAATAAATTAGAAACTAAATGGATTCAATATAAATTACAACAGGTAGGATTCCATTACAATAAGACATCGAACAAAAGTCCTGTTTGGAAATCAAACTGGACTTGACTTGACTTGACTTGACCATACTGCATTGATGGAAGACTACATGAGGATGCATGACAGCACTGGACATGATTGAAAAGGACAGGATGTCTTTGCAGTCTTTGCCACTGTTACTGGAATAGAACGAGATGATATTGATAGGGCTGAAGATGGAGGGGGGGGGGGAGACTTCTGAGTATATTGAAGTAACCTATTTAGGTTTTACTACACTGGATCAGAGAGAACTGCACTTTGTATGAAATTAGTTGGCTAACATTGTATTTCATAGTTGTCCTATCTCATAAAGCAACAAAGGCTGTATCCGAAGTAAAATAGCTGATAAAATTTAGCATTCCTCTCATTGTGGGTACAGAACAGTATCAACTGAAATAATTACTTCACTGAATGTGCCACAAAGATCTAGAACAGACAAAGGAAAAGAGTAAAATGAAAATTCCTACCGTGTGAGAACAAGCCCAGAGACGGCCAGGTAGAGGAGCATGAAGCCAGGACCCTGGGCACCAATGGAGTGGGTCAGCTCTCTCACATAGATCAAGATGTCTAGGACAGGCTAGGGAGAGAAAATAAAGCACCACATGTTTCATCTCTGAATACTACACACGGAATGGTCAACAGTCAAGCATTGGCCAAATCACTGTTAACTGCATTGTAATGTGCATAAAGTATATTTGACATATTGTGAAACGATGCTGTAGTCAAAGTTATTGCTGTTGTTAGTCCTGCATCAAAATCAATATAATCTGAAACATGGAACAACAGGCAGCAGCTTTGTTGCCTTATATAATCTTCTTTTTTTAATCATAGTCTGCTCATGTTTGTAGTAACACTCATTCTTAACCACAATTACAAAGAATAACACAGAAGTTGTGTTTGTGTGTTTGTTTGTTTGTTTGTTTGTTTGTTTGTTTGTTTGTTTGTTTGTTTGTTTTTAAGAGTATGGAGCCCCAGTTTTCAATATCTTGGTACAACTGAGAATTGCTGTAATATCTGATAGTATGTTGGAATCAATATTCTTGAATTTCTGTGGCTTTTGATTTGAAAGTCGGCATAAATTGTATGGGTAGTGCTAAGATCTGATAACCAGCTTGGCAGTGGCTTTGGGAGTTAGCCCACAGCCATTAGGAATTAAAATGACCACATATTGATTTAGACATGGCTGAGCTCTCCCCATTCACAGCTGATTTGAGTAAGCTCTGTCCACAAGTCTAGTCAGAAATATGCCTGATAATACTAATCATGGAATAAGTGTCTCTGACTGAACTCACTTTGCTCAGGTTGGAGTAGAGGTCAGCCACACTGTTGCAGAACTTCTCTACGTCCTGTGTGAGGAGCTGGTCTGCATTGGCTATCCTGTTGTCCAGGTTGCTCATTTTGTAGTATGTGAAACCCCTGAATAGGAAAGGAATGTGTATTTACGAACAACATCATAAAGTGTGAAACCCATGAAGGAGGAACATTTCTGTACTCTGTATCATTATGTCCAACACCTATGAAAGTAAAGAAGCATGTTGGTATACAAACAACATCATTATTAAATGTGAAACCCCTGAATACAGGAATGTTTGTGTACTTTATACTATTAGGTGTGAAACCTCTGTGTAAAGAAGAATGTTTGTATACAGACAATATCTTGAAGTGTGAAACCGCTGTACAGAGAAGTGTTGGCAACCAAGTTACATCATCAAGCATGAAACCCCTGTAGAGGGAAATGTGTACTGTAAAACACAATATCTTTGCGGCATGAAATTTTTGCGAATTGGAGCCCATGGCTTTTTTCGCAGCATGAAATTTTCGCGAGTTGCCTCTAACATTCAATGCTTACAGTGTAGACAAGAACTGTCGCGCGCATTTTAATTTTGCGAATCTTGGCTCTCGCGAAATTAAAATGCACGCGAGCATTCCTCTTTTTACAGTATGTTAAACTTACATGACAAAGTGTGAAATCTGTGCAAAGAGGAATGTCTGCTTCAAGTTTGATGTTGTGATACAATATTATAATCAGGGCTCGACACTAACTTTCTTGTTTGGTGGCCCGATGGGGCCACCAAAATCCTCAATTTCAAATTTGTGGTGGCCCCAGAGAAAAATTTGGTGGCCCAAAAGAAAAATCCAATAAAAAACATTAAAAGTTCTGTTTTTTTATGAGTCAGATATTTAAGTTTTATCATAATAAGACTTGGAAGTTGGACATATCTACTCATAAATAAACCTCAACAAACTCTCAACACTTACTCTCAGGCACTCATTCAGTCCTTTTCACCCATGCTTTAAACAAATTTAACTGCTAAAAAGTTACAAATTTATTGACATACAAGTACTTTTCAAAAATATTTGGTGGCCCGAGGCGGGCCACCAAATTTGCCCTTTTTTGAAATTTGGTGGCCCGACTTTCATTTTTGGTGGCCCCGGGCCACCGGGCCACCGTTAGTGTCGAGCCCTGTTATAATATATATCTACATTAAAAACATCAAGTATTCTGGATACAGAACTGTAATCTTTGTTTCACAAAGTTTTACCTTAGGTACTGTGAATACAAGTGATTGGTCAGTCGGGCTCGGAAGTTCAGCTTCAATTCATTAAGACCAAACTAAATGTGGGTGGGTAGGGGAGGGGGAAGAGAAAAAGAAGAAATAAATCATCAATGTACATTAGTGTGTCAACTGCTTATAACAGCAATGTTTCAAAAGTATCTCAGCAATGTGTTCATACAGAGTAGTACAAATATGTGTATATGCTATGTAATGATATTGAACAGATACACCTGTATGTATTCAAATCTTACTGCAAACTATCCTTCATCATTTACACTCTTAACAATCCAATATTGTCATCACCTCTACCATCTCATGTAAGCTAACTTGGAGCTACCACAATACCTTTATAATTAGTAGTGTGGGGGAAAGGGGCATAAAGTCCAACGCAATTCAATAACACAAATACAGAAATGTACAATGTAACTATCCAGTTTGTTGGATGGTTTTGTTGCACCACTGACTCGCAGTCTCTAAATATGTACAAGTCAATTGGATTAATCTTACAAGTTTCAAAATTGAGAGCTTACCTTGAGGAGGTTGTTCACCAAGGAAATCTAAAAATGTGGGGGGAAAAAAATGAAATACAGAATAAATGTTTATAAGGCAACAGAATACAGGATGAATATATCTAACTGAATAAACTATGCAAGCTGGTAAAACGTTGCATGAACTTTGAGAGGAAATGATGTTCACTGTGGGTATATTGTCATATTTCTGTGTTCCATCAACACTGGATCCTTCCCACTGACGGAAAGGCAAATGTTGACAAACTATAATGAACAAATGTGACCCTGCACCTCAAAACAAACAAAAAGTCGCCAGACATGAATTTTTAGTTAAGACCATATTCTGAAAGAGCAGACTTTAAGCTTTAAAATGATATATAACTCAACTCAAATGGACTCTCCTAACCTATCTAAATATGGGAAAGAAAGCACAAACTCAGGAAAAGTGTGAACTGAGAAAAGAGGCTCTGAAGTACAGTGTCTATTCAAGCGCTTAATCTTTACCAAACAGTGCTGGCTGTGCGATGAATGGGACAAAAAACAGGAAGTAAACCACCAGAGTAACAACAATGAAGGGATTATCAGATTAAACTGAAATTAATCATGCGTCATCAACACATTCTGTCCATAATTAGTGCCAACTTTCAAAGCAGTAGCACTATTCTTTCAAAAGTTATTAGAGTTGAAAGTGAAGAGTGTGGACAAGGTTTTTTCAGAAATGAAAAAGGGATTCTAAAGACACACCTAATCACACTATTCTACCAAAAATGTTCGAGATGAACTGCTAAAAAAACACACTTTCCTATCCGTTTTATGATTCCAAATTTTAGCATAATGTAAAAGAAGACCCGCTCTTTCAGAAAATATGAAAAAGTCAGGTTCGGCTAGGTTGACCCATTTCACTTATTTTCAGTCCTCACGCAAAATCAGTGTGTGCGACTTTATGTTTGTTTTGAGGTGCACGGTCACAAATATAAAACATATTATGGCCAATTATACATATCAAAATTTATCAGATGGCCATCATTTATAAGTTTCCTTTGAACAGTTACACTTATCTATATATCTATACATCTATAGATGCTATTACATTTTCCCACTTATGGAGCCAATTCCACAAAGCGGGGGCAAAGAAAAGATGACAAACATTAGTTCTCATTCTGAAATATTCCTGGCTAACATTTCCAAGTCTCCAGTATGTATGTAAAGAGGTATGTGGAAAAATACTAAAAGAAATGTTTGTAATGGCTTCCATGACACTACCACTAGGCACAACATTACAGGATACTGCCGGGCGAGGACTTTGATCAAATCACAGGAATTCAATTTTGCTATATGGCAGATATACATTCAAAAGCAGATATATACATCACAACTATTTTCATTTCAAAAGTTTCCACTGACTCTACAAAAGGACGACATTGTGCAATCTTTAGTCAGGTTCATACTCTGTAATGATACTCATGCGTCGCACGATGTAATTGATGAAACATTGAGCAGTATATTGCTGGGCCCTTTAATCATCTCAAGAATTCTCTCGAGATTGCTTACCATCGGCATTGCATAGATAAAACGGAAGAGGTGCCTCTTGAACAGACCCACATTTCTGCCGATGATGGAACTGTACATACAATGACCACAGGAAAACAATAAACAGCATTATATGTTGCTATGAAAGGGTACACTGTTCTACGCACAGTAAGACTTTATGGTGTGCATAACAGTAATATGTGATTATTGGAACAATTACTGAAATGCTGATAAGAAAGGCATTACTTTGACACGCTTTACATTTTTGACAGAGCATAAACAGGTTTTCTTGAGACACATATATATTAGGCGTGGTCAGACTGGCAGAAGATCGAGGAGATCAAGTTCGCGATCTTTAAGATCTCAAAGTTTTGCCAGTGTGACTGCAAACTTCCCGCAAAACTTCTTGCGAAACTTCCCACTCCAAGTAAGGATATTTTCCTCACCTCGGCCAAACTTCTCGATCTGTTTGCGGGCGGTGTCTCTAAAGCGCAAGGCCATTGTCATGTACAGATGTGCATTGTTACGTCACAATCACTAGTCATCGAACGGCGGCGCTCTTTCTTCTTTCTTGCGCGCGCATACCAATGACCCAAACTTCTTGATCCAAGTTTGGCTGCCAGTGTGACCGCACGACAAAAGATCGCATAGACTTCGCGATCTTTAACTTCTCAATTTTTTGCCAGTCTGACCATGCCTACTGTTACATTGGTAGTTCAACAGTATATAACACCTTTTTTGTCAACATTTTCAGCTCACTTGCTAGTGTGATTTCAGAAGCAACGTGTCACGTATGATACCTACCAGAATATAGAAGCCAGAGATCATCATCCAAATCTATTGATTTTGATTTAGCACGGATATTTACCATGCATAAAGTCTCCTCTAATCCATCTTTGCTTTAGATAATCACAGTGAATACTTAAAGAGACTCTACTTTCAGAAGAGCATAATAGCGTGATAATTACTGCACCCTTCATAGCTTGCACTGAGGAATTAATGTTTCTGTGGGAAAAAAAATGAATTTAAGATGTTAATCACTGATGAACACTTGCAAAACAGAAATTTAGACATTCCGGTAGACAGACAGGCAGATATACACACAAACACAAACACACACACACACACACAAAACGTACCTCTCTATGGCGGTCCCATTCTGTATCATCCATACGTCACAGTATGTCCTGGCAATGAGCGAGAGGGCTACAAGCCACAGGTAACCAGCCTGTCATGTAAAACACAAGACAACATCAACAACAACAACACACGTGAGTTTTACTATTCTCGTGTTTTGAAAGAAATTCTCTATCACATCAATGCTCAGTAACACGATGGGAATACAACATCTTCTTAGAGATTAAAAGCACTACAAGGGAAACTGGTCATGGGGTGATTACAAGAATTTTCAATGCTAATGGAAACTATTTTCAATGATTTGATTATCAACAATTTAGTCTTATAATTTACTAATTTTCTTTCTTGAACTCCTGCTACAGAGACATGTTACATGATGTTATCTTTTCACCATGACAGCGAGAGAAATGCAAGGAATTTCATTACTTTCGTGTTATTTTTTTATATTACAAGTCTATGGCTTTTATTACCTTCGCCAAGGAAGGAGGTTAAGTGATCATCAGCATTGGTTTGTTTGTTTGCAAAATAACTAAAAAAGTTGAGTACGGATTAAAATGAAACTTGCATACAAGGTCGATACTGACACAAGGTACACCTCATTCAATTTTGGTAGTGACCCAGGAATTCTTATAGATTTTTGAAGGATTTTTTTTCATCGTTCTGCATATAAGGTCAATGAACGTGGGGTACAACCTGTGGGTACTGGAGGTTTACATACACGCACTAAAGCGCACACTAGCTCTGCTCGGAAAAGGCGCCGTGCAATGACATTAGCAAAAGGCTTCTATTTTGGGAAATTGCACACGTGTAAGGGTGGAAATGAGTTGCTGGCTTGGCTGGAGTCTGTGCTCTCCGAGTGCTTTTCCAGTTAAGACAGTTCATTATAATTATACAGTCTAAAAAGCCAGAGCCATAGTCTGGTCTTTACCTCTTTGCTGAACCAGCCTGGGATGAGTATACGTAGAATACGATATATCCTCCTGTGGAGAAAAAGAATTGGACATGTAATCTATCTTTGATTAGAGTCAACCGTCATTCCTTTACATTGTAAAGGGATTCCAAAAGGAAACCTTGTTATAACAAGCCGGCTTACGGGGTACTGCTTTTAAGTAGGTGAATTTGGCAGTCCCTGTTTTCTGCACATACTATTATATGGCAAAGCACCCTGCTTAAAACCAGTTCGATTACATTGTGATCCCAGCTACAGCAAGGTCAATTTGAAAGAATGATAACAAAAGAAAACATGATATATCATGTAACAAGGAGATATTTCCAGATCTGATCCTACCACTCCCATTCAGAATTGCCAATAAACTATAAAAATACAACCCTTTCAACCCAACCTGATATGACTTCCAGAATGTCTCATTCGATGCTAGCAAAGCATCTTAATACAGGCCATAATGGGGTTCCCCTGTAGTGTAAAAATTTTGTCTGTATAAAACAGATTGTGTTCCCTGCTAATGGCATAACACATAAACGTGGAGTAGTTAGTGTCTCTCCAATTATTGCAGGGCTACTTTCTCTAAATACCCCTCCATCAACTGTGCCACTATTCCAGCAAGCTCAGTTTTTGCGAGGCAGTTTTGGGTAGTGCATTCTGCTGCAATCCACTTACATTTAATCCTATGATAGGCTTTTACACGCAGTCTTGGACCAGCGAACCCCTCTGACACTACAATATGCATACTTTGCAGCATACATGCAATCATTTCCAAGCCCAAGCTCAATCAGTTACAAGTGATTGCTTTCTTATGCAAATGCACCATTCGCCTTCCCTGAGAAACGGTTGCCATTACAGCGCTATATTTAAGTCTTGGCATGAACCACACTAATGAATGTTGTATAAAACAAATAATGAGTGGCTTTTACTAATGCAATGGAACACGACTTGACAATCGGTGGAAAATGAGACTCTTTATTCAACTCGCTTTTGCCTCTTTGAATAGAGTAGCTCATCTCTTGACATCTTGTACCATTGCACTCATGACCGTTCACTATATTTACAAACTGTAAAGCAAGAAATTTTTGTGGCATGAAATTTTCGAGAATTAGAGCCGGCGGCCTTTTTTGCAGCATGAAGTTTTGTGCAAATTGCCACTGGCATTCAATGCATACAGTGTAGACAAGAACTTTCTCGTGCACTTCAATTTCGCAAAGCTTGGCTGTTGTGAAATTCGCGAAATTAAAATGCACGCCAAAATGTCTGATTTGACGGTACTATTCTCACCTGAAGAATTCGGAATCCACTGCAGCTCTCTCCTTCTTCCTGTCTCTCCCATTCTCCTAAAGAGAAATAGGATACAAGGTTACATACATGTACCTTCTGCAAATCTCCTGATTAGCTATGTTAAAGAATAGGAGGTCTTCTTCTTTGTAAATTGCTGTAATTGAATTATTCCTATTTGTTCCATTCTTTCCAGTAACATACACGCTACACTCTAATCAATTATTTTATTCAGAACTTTCCTTTTTGGAGTCTCTGTCCCCATTATCAAAATAAAGTTTAATCCAAACTTGAAGAAAAAAGAAAAGAGAACAAAATATCACTTGCAGAATACAATCTATACATTTGTATAATTTCCCTTCAAAACTGCTAAAAGCTGTGATTGCTTGCTAAAATCAAAAAGCTGTAGAACAAACATGGTCTGGCGTGGATTTTCTTTTCATTTCTAGCAGTGTAGATTTTAGCAATAAATAGCTTACAACTGTTAAAAAAACTTCATCTCTAGACTCTATACTCTTTTCTTAATGTTATCAAGAACATGTTTGTTGATATAGATTTATGCCATGATCTTGTTTCTGCTTTCTCATCACTAGCAAATTATATGCTTGTAACGGAAATCTGTGCCTGATCTATATCTGGGACTAGATAGCTTCCACTTCACTGTGCATTGAATGGACACCACTGGACTTTAAACTTAGCACAACGGGGGCAACGAGGGAAAAAAATGCTGCCTTTTAATACTCAAGTCCAATTTGTCTTGACCAATCACGCTATTTGTTCTGTGATACACAACCAAGTTACATATCTGTATGCAGGACAAGCAACAAATTTATGTCAATTTCCACTCCTACAGAATATCAAGGGGCCACATTCTGTAGAGTATCTGTAAAATCTGAATGAATTTGTGATACCTGCATTTTTCAAAAACTTTTTTTCTGCATCTGACATGACAAATCAGGTGCATGGAATATCACACCATTACACGCTGGTATGGGACAGCAAAAGTGAACACTGTGTGAACGTTAAAGTCTACCAGTATATTCTAGGTCTGCAGTAAGATTATCAATGGGAGTACGAAACATGTAGTATAAAGAAGCTTTGTTTGGGTGCATGGGGCAAAGAATTACCATTTATGCAAATGATACCACACAGTAGCAGGTCAGTGTACTGAAGTGGAATAGAATCAGTATGACTGAGCAAATTATTTTACTGGCTTTCTATTCTTTGGGTACGAAGTCCAATCCTGTGTACCCACCAGTGATTGAGTTCAAAGCCAAAAGCCCACATGTTCAAGACACTAACTGATATTATGGTGGCTTACGTCCAATGAATGTCATACTTGGCTTACTGAGCTATCCGCATAATGATGCTCAAACTGATGAAGAAACACTTGGCATGAACGTACACCACAGTAGGGATTACTGGGAATATAAGATATTATCGACGCAAATTGTAACTGAAGACAAGTCCAAGTCATCGTGCAAGTGGCGTCGGGAGGTACACCCTTTCTGAAAGTTACTGTCTACATCACTTCACTTACCTGTAGAACAACTTGCTGAAGATTTGCAGCACTGTGTGGAAGTAAGATAAGACAAAACCCAGTTAGGGCACATGAAAGAATAGATTAATCATGTTGATACAATGCTTAATCGTACATCAAATACATATTTTTAAACTTGCTAGTAGCAGTACTTAGACTAGCCAGACAACAGATCAGACTAAATCAAGATTATAGATTTCAAATATTCCTATGTAGAGAATGTATTTTACCTTTTTCTGGAAGAAAAAAAGTCATAAAATTTGCTTTCTGTTTCACTATTAAACAAAACAGCACACATTGTACAATCGTAATGGATCATGGCGGTTCTTTTTTGTATGCAATTGTCAGTTGGTTTCTGCTGATGTGAATATGACTACAAATTATGAAACTTTAAACATTTTTAATGAAAGTACCCACACAGATTTTGAATCATTTTATCTCTATTTCCTCAACACTCACTACTCTGCCCTTCAAAAAGAGAAGAAAAAGTCTCTTTTATTGTCATGTGATTTCATTAACAGTGCACTCAGCTGATATAAGCAATACAAATTACAATGTCAAATGTCAGGCACCTTGTCTCGACTACCGGGTACTGCACAAACTAACAATAGCGAGACAGGGCCCTGTTGCATTATGCATACATGTAGTTCATATGAAACATAATTCTCTGAATAATTGATTCTGATTGGCCAATACTTGACTTATGTTTGATTTTCTGACCACTGAGGTGTGATTGCATCCTTCATGCGACAGGGCCCAGGTCTCATAGAACTATGGCTCAGATAATATCTAGTCATTGGTACCGTTAATGCACCAGTTTTCGACAGAACCCAGATTTCGACACCCAGCAGATAATTCTTATTAAATTTTATACTCAATACAAACGTCTGACTTCAACAATCAATCAAGTTATCAATCACATTTCTAGTCTTATATAAACACCGTTTGTCACTTGTCATCATAATCCGATGGTAGAATATTTAGGAGAAAAGCAACACAGTGTCAGCAGAAATGTTGATGTCAGCCATTTTTAGGGGTTCAAAACAATATGACGCATTTTGTATACATCGCCGTAAAATGAAATTCACCCATGCCGGTTATCTCACTTTAGTATCAGTTTGTTTGCCAAATCCTGATGTTTGATTTCATAATCGTCTTTAGTAATTTCATGGCTGAATTCGTGATAAATGAGCAAACTTGTAGAAAGAGTTGGCTTTGAGAATGTGGCATCAGATTTCGACATTCCCATATTAAGACACATTATAGAGGAAACGACAAGTTCTTGCGCTGGTATGGTTGCTGGTTTGCGTCCATGGTGCAGTGTGTATGCGTACTGTATATGCCATGTGATTTATGTGTGATGCGCGCTGTGATTGTGTCGAAAAATGATGCTGGGTGTCGAAATCTGATGCCAGCGACGGCGTGACGGAAATCGCTTAAAAATTGAACACGAGTGCATTCAAATGGGAATTCGTTCAAGGCATATTATTATTGGCCTTAGTTGATTAACTTCATATCGAAATTCCGAGGTAAAACGGTGCAGTATTGATGGTAAACAAGGAAATGTGCTAAAGTGTCGAAAACCGGTACAACTGTACATGCATGTGGTATACTAGTAAATGTTCCACAACGGAGAGCTTGTACAGCAAGAAGAGGTGATACACCTGTCTCGCTAGACTGTGAGCTGGTGGACATGGTCAGGCAAGGTGCTTACTTATTATTGGGTATTATGTTAAACATGTATGCTTACAAAGTATTTCAGCTAACTTTACTGTTGATGGCATCACAAACACCTCCATTTCTGGTCAGTTTCCTTCTGTTTGCGTTTGTTACATACTCAAAAAGCTGCATCACTTTGGTGATCCCTCCCATTTATCCCCAAGTTGAACTATCCTTCGGGTTAATGTCAGGTTTAAGTGTGCGCGCGTGTGTCACATGCTTACATGCTGCTACAGCTTCTGACCATTCCAGCATTCAGAATTAAAGGTTTCTGGGACGAACACTATACTAGGGCTTTCTATAGCTCAGTCAGTAGAGCACTGGGCCAGCAATCCGGAGGTCTCGGCTTCGAATCCCGATGGAATCCCATTTTCCACTAATGAATTATATTCATTTCTGGTCAGTTTCCTTGAACTGTTGCATTTGTTTAAAAAAAGGAAAAGAAAAGAATGTTTCGAAGGTGACGTTTATTGGGTGCAGAAAGAATTGAATTATTGAAAAAAATTTGATCAATACTACATTTGCACAGGCCATAATGGGCACATGACCACAAAATGATGTCACAGGAACCTTTAACCAAAACTTTACAGAGTTTATAACATGTCAATGGAGTGTCCAGTACTCCTTGAATTTGATGTGTTCTGCCAATACACCTGTAGATACTACTGTAGACGCCATATATTTCGCGAGTCTAAATTTTCGCGAATCGGGAATTCCCGACAATTTTGCGAGTGGTTAAATTCGTGATTGTGGAGTCCTGTGGCTGTACTCAAAGGAGAAATGTGTGTGCGTCACAGTCATATCGGGATCAGAGTCAATATTTTCGCGTGTCTTTAATTTGGCGAATAGCACCTGACTCGCGAAAATAAAAACCTCGCGAAATATTCAGCGAATACAGTACTTGTGCAAGCACTGAATCCACATAATGGGATAACAGAGGTCTGGTGTGTGCACTCAACACTTGGTGAAAAGCGAAATAAAATCAAACCCTTGAGCTTTACTGGCAACCAGCCAAGTGCATGACCTTGTGCATTGCCAAGGACACTGAACCAGCCAAGTGCATGACCTTGTGCATTGCCAAGGACACTGGGCATTAACAATAGCTGACATAATACAGGACACAGAAAATATTAGATTATCAGCATTTAGGATTGTAATGTTTTATGCCACCTGCAACAATAACTCCAGACGTATAGTCACGTAAAAATATCACACTTGCATATCTATGTGTGATTGGCTCAGTACCTGTAGTCTTTCAAAAATCTTTCTTAGCCTGCTACACTGCTAGCTTCATACTGAGTGAGAGGAGAGGCTGCCATGAGAAATCTGTATGTTGGCGGAAAATCATTTGAATTTCAGAGAAGTGCACACTTCTGTAACTGATGTGAGGAAGTTAGTGGTGAAACACCTGTCCACACTACATCCATTATTTATGGCATTCAAGACTTCCTTATGCCCCCCCCCCATACCCTACCACTTACCAACGCAAATTTGAGTGTGTGTGCATCTGTGTGGAAGCTAGCAAGGACCGAAGGGTAGGGTAGTGTAGAAACAATTAGAATAAATAGAGTGATATACAATGTAGATGGCAAAATGAGTGAAATCGTTGGGGGGGGGGGGGGACACGGAGCTAGGTAATAGTAGCACTATTAAATGAACTTTCCATGTTGATATCACAAAATCCACTTTATCGCGACAAACTGCATTTACATGTAATACATAGCGCCAAACAGGCTGCAACTTCCTGCAAGTTCTACACTAGCAAGCCTACAGTTAGTGTCAGAACAAGACCTGCATCAATTAAAAGGGACTGTACAGTTCTGGTTGAGGTGGGGATTTATGTTTTGAACATTCTTAGGTGAGATAATGAAAAACCTCGTATGAAACATGAAAGAGTATGTAATTTTAAGAAGAATTCAACGTTTACTTGATGAAAATTGGTTTTGAAATGGCTGAGATATCCAAAAAAGAGATAATAATAAAAGGCGACAGGCCACAACTTTATTAGGATCTCTTTGTTTCACCTTGTTTTTGGATATCTCAGCCATTTCAAAACCGATTTTCATCAAATAAACTTTTGATACCCCTTAGAATTGCATGCTCTTTGACATCTCATAGAGTGGTTTCTGAATATCTCGCAAAACGTTAAAAGCTAAATCCTCACCTCGACCAGAACTGTGCACACCCTTTAAATCATACAAAGCAATGTAAATCATAAATGTATGCCATATACTTGCCAGCATGCACTTGATTTGGGCTGTGAACATGGTGAATTCTACACTATTAGTAACTATACACAGCCCAGTCGCTGTACATGGTACGTCGCGATTCGCATAGCGTAACAGCGTCTGGTCGGGCTACACAATTAGTCAATACATTCAGTATTTAGTCATTATTCCAAATGCATGTGTTGAAATCCTAGCCTACGTTAAATGTACCACTGCGCACCCACTGGCTATAGCTGGCTATATTTCAAATTTTGTAGATTGGTAAGTTGAACTCTGTAACAATTGCAAAATGTATGATTGTCCATTGAAATAGTCTAGTTAACAAATCCTTAAATTGCTTATTACCTCCACCATGGGAGGAGGTTATGTTTTCATTAGGCCTATTAAACGTTACCATTTGTTTGTCCATGTGCAAAATAACTCAAAAAGTAGGGATGGTCTAGTGAACGATTTGGATGAAATTTACAGGAAACATGCATTGAGAATGATACAAGTAACAGATGATAATTTTTTTTTTTTTTTTTGGATGTGATCCAGGAAATTTGGTGCATTTTATGAAGGATTTTCGATATTTATTTTGGCAGGTTGGGTAAACACTGGGGAGTTCAAGCTGCGCATTAGGTTTTCACACGCGCACTAAACTGTGCCTCCTCTAGTTTCTGCTAGGGCGAGGCATGCCGCGCAGCAGTGCAGCTGGAGGTTGATTACACAACAAAAGGCTTCTAGATATATCAGTATATTGGGAAATCAGGCGACTTTCAACATATCTGATATAGGCCTATGCAAACGTCTGCGTGGAAATCACTCATAAAGTATCATATGAAGGAACAAGATCAGTGGTGTAAAATGAACTGCTTTAAACATAATTGGCAAAGATCTGCGCTCTCAGCTCAGTCTCACTCTCACTAACTAGGATCTGCAACCAGCAGCAGCCCCATACGCAAGGGGGCTGGTCGCAGTAAACTAAATGAGTGCTTCTGACTCTAGTTTCTAATCAATCACATTCTTCATGTTTTTGCTGCTGTAAGTCTATATGATGACTAAATCTATGTCATGTCTATGATCTATGATCGCATTGCAAATTGCCTACAGGAGAGTTGCATTCGAGCTCGAAAATAAAGACAGCACAGGCCACAGCACCGGAGCACAGCTGACTGTGACTGGTCATAATGACTCAATGACCACGCACCAGCTCAATGATTGAGCACATGAGGATGAGGATGAGGATGAGGATGAGCTCGAGTTGAACCTAACAGTAGCTCCAGCTCCATAAGCCCCCTCCAGTTGGTAGTAGTAACTGGCTAGTTGTCATGTGTGCTATGCTATACCCCTTTGCGGTTTGCTATCTATCGCCGCCGCAGAACCGGCGTGCCGGCTGGCTGAGAGTTCGCTACACGCTAATCCAATGGCAATCAATGCTACTAATAATACAGAGGTACCCGGTAGAGCGTGTGAGTGAATGGCAGTGTCCACCTCTATATGATGAGGCAATCGTTACTGTAGTGCAATGATTGAGAGCTCGTCTCACCTCTTGTTCCGACTAATTCTCTTGCTTCTGGCTTTCAATATGCTGAATATCACGAAGGCACCTGCAATAGATCCAGCTGACGTTCTACTGAAGAATAATTTGCTTAAAGCGGGTGCCATTTTTCCAAAAATCTGACCAGCTCGTAGGTCATCATGTGATGAATGCAACGCGAATTCATGCAGGTAAGACCTTGTGCGGTTTAGTTCGCCTGGGGAAGCCCAAACAAGCATTAGGCCAGCCAAAGTGGAAAAAGTGTTGTGCGATCTTTACCGGGTTTTCTTTTGTGGTTGCTCGGACTGCAGGCAATCCCAATGGCTAAAATTAATTGTTGTTGTTTTTTTTATAAAAGAGAAAAACTAGCAACTGTGCTATCTTTGATACTTTTGACAACTACATCGTATCATATAACATTGTATTATTTTTATTCTCTTCTCTTTTCTCTTTCTTTTCTTTCTTTTCTCTTCTTACTTTTTTTTCTGTCTTTCATTATTTTTTCTTAATCTATACATGTAATATATTCTTGCCAATGAAAACCAGTTTAGTTCTAATGTTTACGCAAGTGTATTTGTCTAGCTTCACTTATGTGTATTAAACTTTAGTATCTATTCATGTATTCGTGTATCTATGTATGCATTGTATACTTCTCATTTTACACTCATTTACATGTTGTTGTTAATCAATAAACTTCAAACTTCAATTAATTTGTGCACTTTACCAATCTTAATGAGGTATGCAACGCCAAAATGAATAAACTATGAAAAAAGAAAAAAATCCGTAGAACATTACAAAAATGAAGAAAAAATTGAATAAGATATAAGGAAGATCATATGACATTTTGAAATTTCATATTTTTACAGAAACAATTTCTTGACCAGTCCTTCTAAATATTTGAGTATTCTTGAATGAGCGAGTTGATGATATTGTGCCCTCACAATTTTTCATGTATGTTATATGAAATTCGGGGGGATGTTATTTTTAGCTGATATAGGCCTACCTATAGTGCCTACAGCCTAAAAGTATATTCCCATACCAAATATATATCGGAGTTAACGTTGTACATTTGTTTCTTTTTATTTTGGGTTGTTTTAGGGTAAGTTTTACATTCATGTAGCTGAATTATGAGATTTTTTTGACTAGCTGTAGGCCTGTAATTGAAGTGAATATGAAAATGTGAGAGCATGTCATTTTTGGTGAACTTGGTGATTTGCATATTCATAATGACTGGTCAAGAATGCGGTTTTCTAAAAAAAAAAAATGAAATTATTATTTTCAGAATATTATAACACCATTATTTCTTATCAGATTTCTATAATTTTTTTTGCACTGTTCTGCAGGGATTTTTCCTCTTTTTCTCATGATATTAAGTTGAGAAACAAGTTCTTGCAGAAATACAATAGTAACACATCTATCTCTACACCGTGACCTGCACTCTCAAGTATGCAAATTATTTTCTTTCTTTCTTTTTTCTTTGCCAATGAACGTGGGATTTATGGATCCAATTTTCACGGATATACAATGATGGTTTAAATGATTTTATGACAATGAAGATATGATGATGATCGATGCTCCGACGATGGTGACGACGATGATTGGATGATAGTGGCAATAATATTACTCATCATAATGATGTCAGATGATCATAGTAATAGCAATAATAGGGCCTATGTTAATACAAATATAAGAATTTAAGTCATTGAATTTGGACATGCATGTGTAAGGTGTATTATGTTATGTCAGTCTATATAGGAATAGACAAGGAAGGAGACTGCAGAACAAACTGTGTTGAAAGTAGGCCTACTGGTTAACAGGCAAAGTTTGAGCCAAAAACTAACTTACTAATTAAGTTGATGGAACCAAGATGTTTTAATTGCTTGGAATAAATACCTTTAACATCCATATAATTCTGTACTTTGAGGTTATAACGCATCCAAAGTGCGGATGTAGGCCTTATATACTTGCTCCTAATTTCAGTGTTTAAAAAAGAATGGGATGATTTGATATAATTCATTATTCTAGGTCATTGAAATCTTCATCCCATTTCGTTCGTTTGTTCGTTCCATTCGTAAAATTATACCAAAAAAATGATTGTTGTGTGGAATTGTGTATTAACCTTTTTCTACGCCGCCAAGGTGAATAGATTTTCGACATCAGGAGAAAAAAATAATAATAAATACAGTACACAGCAAGCGATGGAAATTGATGGAACAATGGAACCGAACTCATTGCTGTTTGTGTATCCAAAGACACCATACACCTAACTTCGTGCATGCATGAGTATGCATGCATGTGCAAGATCATTGAGCAGCGAGCTCGGCATACTTCGTACATTGTACTACATGCATGGATGCACGTAGGAGTACGTAGTAAGCACAAGCGGCTGCGCTGTCAAGATTTTCTTTTCTCTCACGTGTACAACGGTGTATCATACGCTGTCGCCAGTGTCGGTAAAATGTCGATTGAATTGATAAAATATGATATTTTATGATGTTTTTATTACACTGTTCAGAGTGGAAGTCATAGTTTAATAGAAACATACATGTTTGTAGGGAACAATTTGATGTTTTAGTGACATTTCGTAACGAAAATATATTACAGACCGTGCGTACTGCTGGATTTCCCACTGTCACAGGTCGGTGCATGCACGGGCTTGCGGAATGAATGAATGGGATGGTTTTCGGGGGATAGTAACCACCCCACCCAGCACAGATTTACCAAGGAGATACTACTTTACTAGACATAGGGGGTGTTGCAAGAAAGTTGCAATTGATTGCAACTCCCCAAAATCTATTGCAAATCCTAAAATCCATTGCAAATTTGCGATCAATTGCAAGTTGACTTTCTTGCAACACCCATAGTCTAGTAAAACTACCAGGCGAGCACGCCTAGTAGTAGTAGTACTAGTAGTACCTCCTTGCGACCTGGTCCTTGGATTTACCAGGCCTAGAGATCTACCACTGCCACTACACTCTCACTCACGGAGTGTCTAAAATAAACAAACAATAAACTCAATAGGAAAGGGAAGTCGGCCTTCCAAAGATTAAAAACGGTTACTTATGACTGTATTGTGGGATGACAAATGTTTTGGTTCGTTCGTATATGATTAGTCTCTATGAGTTATGTGTTATTTAACATTGATTAATGTTAATGTAATGTTAGAAGTGAAAGCAGTGAAGACTATTAAAAGTGTTGCACTGTTGGTATGAAATTATGAATGATTAGATGTACATTTATATCTGACTGAAATTGTCGATTTTTATATAAACCAACAGTACACACAGAGTGAATGGGTTTCACAATTTCTTTTTCTTTTCTTTTTTTTCTTTTTTTTTTTTTAATATTTCTTTCCTCTCTGGATCTTCTCTGTGGTGTGGGAACTGTATTTCATTTCATCACCCTTATGGTCTTATAGGCGCCAGGCCTACTTTGTTTCCCATTTGTTGTATGAAAAGGCAATCAAAAATCCAAAATATCTGGATTGTAAGTTTACTGTAGATGAAATATGATAAACTACCACATTTAATATGATAATGATTGTGAATAGTCCAAGAAATAAAAATTCTTATATGTTTTTAGTCTACTGTCGATTATCTGACAACTGGATTAAGAATGAGATTTTATAAACAATTTATAATAGCTATTTTATGTCAAGATAGCAGACTGAACCCTTTAGTATTTTTTATGGAAATTACTGTGGTTATATGACTTTAGTTGTGGGACTCTGTATAGTTTAGTAAACTGTAAGTTACCATGTGTTAAAATTTACTTCCATCTACTGGCTTTCTCCAGCCATATTTGTCATCCAGCAGAGCAGTCGCCCCCCTTGCTTGACCACACACCATGGCCCACCCACTGATGCAAGAGTCCATCTGGTTTGACCGCCCCAAGTTTGAGGAGGCCGAGTACAAATACCAGGAGCACGTCGCTGCCCAGCACAGTGGTCTTGTGGTCCAGGTGAGGAGCGATAGTGGATGTTTTTGGATTTGGGGAAGGCTGGGGATAGCAGCACCCAGGCAGCAGGGATGGCATGACCTTGGATATACTGAGTGCAGCATTCATGTACATCTTCTCTTAGCCTTTTCAGTGTTTGGCAGTGTACAGTGATTCTACCGTGAAGCATATCATTACAGTAATGACAACATCAACAACAACAAAAAAGAACAAGTGCGCGTCTAGCTGTTGCTGAAGCTTATGCATGCAAAATGATGAAATACTTTACACATAAAGATAACAGCTCAAAAGTGGTATGTATTTGAATTCTGTTTTACAGCAATTTCATATTAATTGATTAAAGTAGACCATTCTTATCTCATGAAAACTTCAAATTGCCGTAAGTATCGAACATGTGAGATTACCAGCCTTCATAGCAGTAGTCTGAACAATTTGCTGTTTTCATCAGGAAGCACAAAGACACATATCTTCCAAAAACATGCGACAATCCTTGCCACAAAGCTTCAGTGATGAGCAACTTGAAAGTCTATCTTATTGCCCTTCCTCCCGAAAGGGACGTAATGCCCGTAAAATACAATTTGCAGAGCATACCACTATTCTAATGTAATATCAAAACATGATCTTGCATGTCGTTATCTCAGCAGAAACAAACTTGCATGCCTATGAGTACAAACACTAATAAACAACTATCATAATCTTCTTTTGATTTAATCACTGCAGCATGTTTGTAAATCATCACTTTGTATAAAGACAAATATAAGCTTACTGGGCAGTGACAAGCCAATATTAAGATTCTGCGAAAGTTTAATAGTCCTTTAATATCCCATGGGTTTGAATATATCATTAAGTCAACCACAGTGTTGATTTTTATTTTGAGAACAATCAGACAGATTTTGTATAACTTTGGAAGCTGAGAAAGTACATAAACAACCAACAAATTGTGAAATTTCTGTGAAATATTATATGCCAATTATTTCAGCTTTGATATTGCTGTCATTTGAATGAGCCGTTGTACATTGTAAGACCACTTGAAAGAATTAACAATTGAAGGTGGCATTGTGTTTTATCATTTTTGAAAGTGTCATGTCGTTTTTAAATGAATCTTTCCATTAGCATATTTTGAATATATATATTTCTATGTGTTTTCTCACATTAAATAAGTTACCACATAGCAAGGCATTGTCTAACCATATCCGTCAAAATAAACAATTTATGTGTGTGAGTGGTAGTGTACATCCATGTATGGTTGCATACTAACTTTCCTTCCTCTTATGAAAAATAATGCTTTACTAATTGCTTTTAACCCCACACTGCTGTTCATACTGACACTGAAGGAAATTTGAAGTTGATTTATTTGTTCCTCTAGTTTATCCATTAACGAATGACTAACTGTTCTTGTCCAAGTGTGGAAGTCAATCCCTATCTGTGGTCAAGATAGTGACTCTCCCCACAGGTGTTAAAACCAATGGTTGCAACTTGTAGTTTCTTTCGTAGTTTTCCTGCTTTCTTACTTCAAACAAACAAAAAAGAGGAAAGAGTAGTGAGAAAATGATCATTGATTATGACCTGAAGTAACGCATCTTTTGATGAGAATCATCATCTAGTTTAGATGGACTGAAATTCCTTCATCATGACAGCAATGATGGTATTACCAGTACACAAATTGTGCTGACCATAACAGCAGGCGCATACAGTGTACATGTATGTGTATGTTGAGTACGTGCATGCCCATGTCATCACACCCTGGTCCAAGATTAGAAACAGTATTTACATCATGAGTATGAAAATTCCATAAAAATCACCAGGAGACTGCCATCTGTGTTTTTTAAAGTCATCAGACAGGTGGAGGCATGATCCAGTGTCTCCTTGCAGTCAGTTCAGTTGGAAAAATAGGGAAAGCCGCACTGCAATGTCAAAGCGTTCAGTCTATTTCAGTGTTTGGTGTCTGTCTGGATAAATGATCTAGAAGGGTTAACATGATAATTTCAAGCATTGTGCATGAAGGAATTCCCAAGGAAGGCAGAATACTATAAAACGAGGAATGTTCGTGTGCATTTTAATTTCACAAATTTTGTGGGAGCCACGATTCGTGAAATTAAAATGCACGCGAAAGTTCTTGTCTACACTATATGCATTGAATGTTAGAGGCAACTCGCTATAATTTCATGCTGCGAGAAAGGCCGTTGGCTCCAAATCGCGAAAATTTCATGCCATGAAAATATCTTGTTTTACAGTACGTGTATTTTCTCTTCAACACACAAACAAGGTTCATTTATATCATTTGTATTTCTGTTCGTAGCAGTGTAGCTAAAGGTTCTAGCACATTTCCTCATCAATGACCCCCAGTGTGAAGATGACAAATTGATTGCATGGACGTTGAAAAAGATGTAGTTCAGGCCATTTTAGTCAAAAGACAGTTGGGCAAGGAAACTTGGCACCTTGCAAGTAGCTTCTGCATAACATTTAATGGAGTTGGTTGAATACAAGTATCTCCTGGATGCAAAATAACTTCATTTAAATAATTGTTAATACTGGAGAAGAATTTGTGAGAAAAGACATCCTGCCTGTATGTATTCAAAGAAGATTGCTATGTGTAATTCAGTCATGCCGTTACTGCATAAATATGCGCATCAAGATATTTTATACCATTCTGTAGCTAAACAGAAAAATTCTTAGATGATGAAGATTGGATAGATTGTAATAAACATTAAAACATCCATCCATCAGGAAATTACAATATTTGAACATATTGACACATTAAAACAGTTTTGGCTGCTTGATAATCATAAAAATACATTCCAAAATGAGATTGAAGTATGGTCAAGCTGACTGCAAGTTGTTGAAATAATAGATAATGAGCCAAATATCATTCTGTGATTCTCGGCATTTGCCGATCTACCCTCATTTTTTCTCTCTCCTCTCTTTGTGTGCTTTCTACTCACAGAAAACGGACGGTGCGGCCAGCAATCTGGTTAGCGAAATTGCACGCGCACGTCAGAACATTCAAAACACTTTGAGTGCTGTGAGTAACTCACACACACTGCATGGCATCTCTTTATGTGTCCATTTGTTTAACACGTAACTGTATGGTGATAGCATCTTACTATGACAACTGTAGCTCAAACGTAAAATCCCCAAAATCTGTCATTGTCTCACTCGGTAGTATACCTCAATTTGAATTGTCTTTGCATGCAGTTGGTGAACTTAATGAGTAGTCCACTAGCTTATCAGTTTTTTGACTTTTGAGAAGGGTATAAACCAGAATATTCGTGCTGGGATTCAGATAATGAATTTTTCTTAAAACTGTTTCCATGTTAATCTGCTCTTAGCAGTCGAGGAAGAAATTTGATACTCTGCAAATGGAAGAAACAAAACTTTTCCACATTTTGTGTATGAAACATTGAATAGTTGTTTGTCCAACAAAAAATAAGTTTGAGTAGAAGCACTGAAAAGGGAACAGATCAGTGAATGGCTCCAAAAGCTGATGAATATCTGATTTTCTGTGAATTGTATTTAAAACGACATCTGTTTGGCAGCGCCAAAAAGCGAATATAGTCATATGTGACCAGCTACAACAAAAGGATCCGAAAGTTGGGGAGGACAATTTTCTGAAAATGACTTGACATTATTCCCTTACTCTTCTGCTTTAATTACATTTATAGCACAACTCATAAAAGTACTCAGTTGCGGAGATATTGATGATTTCATTGGCGCATGTCAAGTGGTTTAGGAAATTTAGGAGGTTTAGGAGTTTCGAGAAAAATGCCTTCAAAGTGTTCCTTCCGACACTCTCAAGATCAAGGGGAGGCAAGACGGTTTTCACCACTTGACAATAAAAGGCATGCTCCTAGCTACCTCTGCGATGTTCATTCAAGCTTAGCACCAGCGGTCTACGCATGACTAATCAGTAATTAGGATGCTATGCACTGACCAATAAGATCATTTCCTCGTTGCTAGGGGTGGAGTCTAGGGGCAGAATCTAAATCCAAATCTTCGAACACGTTTCTGTTATGTTGAATGTCGGAAAATCATGGCCCAGAAAAACATGGATTTCTTGCCTTTCCTGTGATCATTTAGATTCGGAATTTCGGCAGATGATAGACAAAACATTAGACTACAAAATTATACCACAAACAGAAATCCGATTGTTTTGACCAATTTTGATGATGTGACTTCAAAACTCGATTTTCTCGGCTCAGCCGTCAGCGACTTTAGGATCCTTTTGTTGTGGCGGGTCACATATGACCATGATGGCTCTATAACCTTACCTGCTTGTGTTGAACATACAACAATAAGACAATGAAGATGAGTCTTGTAAAGAGATTGTAAATTTAAGAGCAATTATTTTATGAAGCCAGTGAGGACTTATCTGTGATGAATTTTTCAGGCATTCAACTGAATGATTTTATTCATGTTTCTCATGTATTTCTGTTTTCCTATAAGAATGTTTGTTGGTAGGCACCATGCGAAATAATCGGGGTACTCACTATGTGAACATTTCCAGCTTTCTGAATCCCTACGTTTGCCCATATTTCACTGATCTTTTGCTTTGTTTTCGGTGCTCTGTTTCAATTGAGAATTGTCCGATGAATGATTTCCCGTGTAATGCTCTCTACATGGCAAATGGAAATTACCCAAGTCTAGTAAAGTTGAGAGTGGTTTCTGTATTATACCTGATTGTAAGCATTGAAGTGATTAGTCTAGACATGTTTGCCCAGTGCCCCCAACCTGTGCTAGTGTTTGTGTAATTTTTCACATGATTGAACAATTTCACTCTTCCCACCTTATCCCCAAGCAAAAAATAAGGAACTTAAAAAGGGGGGAGGGGGAATGATATCATTTGTTGTCATGTAAATAGTACTTTTTTCCCCCCAGACACTCGCAAGTGTATCAAAACAAGTAGGATTTAACTGTAGTTGATCTTTCAACAAAAGTTTCACAGGGAAGCCAGAAATGTATTTAGAAAGATGTAGCGGTTGGATTACATTGTGTTTTGTCTTGTTTTTTTATTTTATTTTTTTTTTTTGGGGGGGGGGATGGGAGTGGGGGTCTCTTTTGAGGGGATGCAATACATGTTTTTGATTTAGCATGTCATGTATGATTTTGTTTGCATTAAAAAAAAAATGCAGAAATAAAACAAACAATGAGTGAAGAGGGGTAGTAGGAGTTAAACTTGACAGAAACAGATTTCTGTATAAATGGGGTGTATCCTACATGAAATGAAATGAAAAACAGGGTGTGAACAATTAACGTGAACTATTGACCATGCGACCATTTTCAAAGTTGTCCAATATATTACTGATAAACCTTAGTCACTTTACACCTAAGTAACATATTTCAATTTTGTTGTTGATTATTTGTTAATTGACCACACACCCCTCTTGATAATGCATGCTCCATTTGTGTGTGAAATTGACCCCTTTTTTGTTATTTTGCCCCATTGTATGTACCCGTCGGCTATTTGATAACCAAACCATTCCACTGTGTCCTATGTTGTCTCATATCGTTTTCTGCCCAAAGCTACCAAATGTTTCACCCACTGTCTCCAAGTGAAACCTTGTAATGAGTTATTGATGTTTGTGATCTTAAACTTGTAAAGATTTTTGTCTCTTGCGTGACCTCTGTGTACAGTTTTATAGATATGCAGATTTATGTTAAACCTACAGATAGTCAGGTAAAGCCATTACCTGTGTGTTATATTGAATTCAGTTTCAATTAAATTGTATAATTGCAACTGCTAAGTCAGGATGTAAGTTAGAATAATGACCTTAGTTCTGATTAGGCAACCGTCCTGGTTGAAAACTGTCAGATTCTTAGGTTGGATAATCTGTTTACTTTGTAAATTTAAAACAATGTTCAAATTAATGAAGTCTTGCATTGAATTGTTTCTATTGCAACTGATTGACAAAGTGCTCTTCATCAATGTAGGTAAACACTGATTATTCATTATTTTAGTAGTAGCCATGGCAAAAATCATATGCATACATACTCAGGTTGGACTCGAACCAACTATATCTCCTGATTACTAGACTGGTGTTGTATCCACTAGACTACCGAACTTTCACACGCCAGCCATTGCTAGTAGGGATGCCCATGATTCTTATCATGGCTACTACTAAAACACTAGATAATTGGCAATTAAAGGCAGTTTGTCGATCAGTTGTAATTCAATACCTCGACTTCCACATTATGCCATAACTTGCACATAGATGCTTTAACATCACTAATACCAGCCCAGACTGAGTACCTAAATAATGGCAGACACATTTCTACATTGCTTTTGACGGTGCATTTTGTTGTAACAAACTTGTAACAGGGCTGATACACTCAAATATGAGTTGCAGTGTAATTTGTCACGGGGCCCAGGGCTCGGCATGCTGGGTGGGCTAATGATCATATTGTTCAGCATAATCTTAAAAGCTGCTGTTAAATACTCCTTTTATGCATAGATCTTCGCATTGCTAAAATGGTTTCCCAATGACATTGACGACAATTTTGTAACTCCAATGAATTTTTGTCCTTTAATACGGATTAACTCTAGACAAAGTTTCAATTTCATATATCTGATGAAAAATGTGTCCTGTTTAACCAATGTCTTGTCCCATAAGTGGTATAAATAATGTGTGTTGGAAATGATAGCATGATAAGTGTCCTATCATGGAGATTCTCTTGTTTCTGTGAGCCCTAATGAAACAATGGTGAATGTAGTCACTTGAGATTAGATCGGGGTGAATTTTGTACCGAAAAGAGTGTGCATACAATACTTGTTCATGATATGAATTCCTCCACAGTCTAGTGTAATCATACAAGTCAATGCGAGTGGGATATATGTCTGACCATGAATTTAGATGGATTTAATTCTGTTATCATCAAATGCTAAAGTACAGTGAAGTTTGAAATTGGGTAAATCAGTATCTGCATATTCCAAGTATTTTTGTGTGTCAAAGACTGAAGAAATATTGTAGAAACTGAACTGTATATCCTTGTAAAATCTGAGCATATTGTTAGAGGGAGGTGCCAATCTTGAAACTGACAGTGAAAATTCTTAGATATGGAAGAGTATAGTGAGAGAAGATATTTGCCTGACAATGATTCTTTTGTCTCTCTCACACAGGGAGTCGGTCTAAGCGTGGGTGTCGGTGTCGACAACGCTGAAGTCCTGGCACGTCTGTCGGCTGTGGAGAAGGAAAACGCTGAACTGAGACAGAGTGAGGGCAGCATTATTCATAATGGTTTGGTTATCAGGAAACTACCATAACACATGAAAAGACTACAAATGGCCAGATCTGATTGACCCAGTATTCTTGGTGTCATGTATGTGTGTGTATGTGTACAAATGTGTGTGGTTGAATTATTTTATTTGGCCACAGAAGAAGTGACCATAGTACCTATGGCTAGTGAAGTCCTTCAGGAGGACTAGGTAATGAAGAAATGGTGCCAAGGGACACAACCTCCGCTACCCACTTTCTTGAACCAGAAACCTCACAATTGTGAGCCCATGGTCTTATCAACTGGACCACAGTGGCTCCTATATATCATGATCAAAGTGAAAAACTTTTATTTGAAACGAGAACTAGAAAAGCACTCTGAGAGCGCAGACCTCTGCCTAGCGTGCAGCTCATTTCCACCACTGATCTTGTTCTTCCATAGATATATCAGTGATTTCCACCCAAGTACTTATAGCATTGTGTGCTGAAAGTCGCCCCATTTCCCAATATAGAAGCCTTTGTTACGTCATAAACCCTCAGCTGCACGGCGCGCCTCGCCCTAGCAGAAACTAGAGCATGCGCTATAGTGAGCGCAAGCAAACCTCAAATACGCGCAGCCTGAACTCCCAAGTTCAATGACCCTCCCTACCAAAATATCAAAAATCCTTCATAAATTCACCAAAAATTCTCGGATCACTACCAAAAGTTAATTGTTTGTTACTTGTGTCATTCTCAACCTTTCCTGCAAGTTTCATTCCAATCCGTTAACTACTTTTTGAGTTATTTTGCACACAGACAAACTAACTAACGAACTAACTAACGAACAAACCAACGGTAACGAAAACATAACCTCCTCCCTTGGCGGAGGTAATAATGGTTACAAGTATCTATAATTTCTGATTCCAAGTATTCAAATGCAACGCATAGGTGGAGTTAAATGGACAAGCTTGTTGCCAGATGTTCAGAGGAAAAATATCCCGAAAAATGGATCCATCAGTGGACAGACCATTTAATGTGGCATCTACATGAGTACCGGAAATCATATTCTCAAGTACTGTCCAGTGTCAAGTGTTGGTCAGTCAAGGTTGTACTCATTCTCATCCATCCCCTCTCTCTCTCCTTCCTCTGTCCAGTCACCTCTGACCTCCAGGCTGCCGTGGCCAAGTTGACGGAAAGACTCAGTGCCTTGAACACCTCTACCATCCCAGCAAGCAAGCCCTCAGCAGCCGAGGTTAGTCTCAAAGCTGAACGAAAAATTCAGCAAGCTTTTGCTCTTTAGGTTGTTCTGTTTAGATTTGGCTCAAAACCTGAACTAAGAAGAGACTGAGATACTTCAGTCAGTATTCACAGATCTTTGTAATGCTGATACCCAAGATGTGAACAGTGGCACAGCGAGTAAGGATTTCAGGAATCGCTACACTTTTGCATCCTACGTGAAGTTGATGGCATAATGAAAGTAAGCCATGCATTTAAGCAGCTGCTGTCAGATAAGATGTTGGCCCTGTTTCATAAAGCTGTGGTAAAGTTACGGATGACTTACGAACGACTGGTGATCAGTTCTTGTGCTGAATTATTGAAATTCTGATAAGTGTAGCACATCAGAACTGATCACCAGTCATTCGTAACTTTACGAACAGCTTTATGAAACAGGGCCAATTGTCTGCAGTGGCAGACCATTCATTTCTTTACCTGAAGTACAGATCTAAAAATGTATGCCCTGTTGTACCGTTTTCTCCTCCCCCTATCTAGGCAAAACCAGTCCAGAATGGAAAGCCAGCTGACAAAGATGATGACGACTTTGATTTGTTTGGTTCAGTAAGTATTTGTTCGTCTGTTCATATGTCTTTGTGCCCTCATTTCTAGGAATGCTATAAAGCGAAGCCATAAGTTTTTATTAATGTCCACACACACACACACACACACACACACACATCCATAGTATTATTATATACTTTTTCTGTCATTTACAGCACAACAAATCAATTTTAGGAAATCTTCAATTAGGTTGAGGCTATATTCTAAACTTTCCTAATATGATAGCTCAAAAAGCGTCAGTGCATATCAATGGAAGAAAATGTGACAGGACATTTTAATAACATTTTTTCAAAAATCCTCTTAAGTTGAGAGGTATGATATCGAAAGCTAACTTATGATAATCCATTGTTTGTTATACTGCAAACAGTGTCAGGACAAAAGTGTTTGGGACTTGACATGCTGCTGTAGCATTGACTGATTTGGGATTTAGCAAAATGTAGTGAAGGACAGTAATGAAGGTTGGGTGAGAGTCTGTTCGGAATAGTAATAGATCAAACTACCTGGGATGTGATTCCCGCAACCCTTGTACGCAAAAGAGTATCGCAAGGTAGTTGATGGATCATCAAGGTCTTAGAGAAGAGAAGGGTTTTATTCCTGCACAATGCAGTTGAAGTTCGGCAGGTCCACATGGATTCATTGTGCCACCTTGAAGAGGCAATGTTTGTGACAGACAGGAGAATTGCTCAGGTATTTGGTCCTCAGATGATGACTCAGATGGATGAATAGATACCTAGTTAATTCTGGGGTCTTTTAGCGTGACAGGACCCTCATGGATCATCCCATACTCTGATAGAAATAATCTTGTGTAAATGAACTACTACCGCTAATCACCCTACTTGTTTTCTTGTTGGTGTTTATCTTGTCATGAAGATGATGATGATGATAATGATGAAGGTGATGATGATGATGATGAAGATGGTGATGATGTTGATTATAAGATGGTGATGATGATGATTATGGTATGAACATGGTGATGAAGATGATGGTGATGATGTTGATGATGATGTTAATGATGATGATGAAGATGATGGTGATTATGATAATTATGACGATGAAGATGGTGATGATGAAGATGATCATCATCACCATCATCATCATCATGATCATCATCATCATCATCATCACTCATGTTCATGATTATTATTATCAATGTCATAAGTATTATTTCCATCACTATTTTTGAAGGATTCAGAGTCAGAGGAAGAGACTGAGGAGGAGAAGAGAATCAGGGAAGAACGTGTAGCGGCATACAAAGCCAAGAAGGCTAAGAAGCCCGCCCTCATTCCCAAGTCCAACATCATCTTCGACGTCAAGCCATGGGACGATGAGACAGACATGAAGGAGGTGGAGAATGCCGTGAGATCGGTGGAAATGGACGGTCTAGTGTGGGGGGCATGTGAGTAGAACAATTTAGTATAATATACAAATGACGCACAGTTCCGAGTGCGTCAGTTGGAATTGTGTGCATAAGGTTACTGTGGAAAATGCTTAACCCACGAGGTGAAGGTGATCTGGTTGAGGCTAAATTCCATAGTTACCAAATGCGCACTAATCCAACTGACGCACAAAAAGAGATGCGCTTCATCTGTGTTGTGGAATAGGGACAAATTTCTTGCCAGAAATAAATTTTTCAATCATATTAACACAACTAACAAAGTAAAACTTCAGGTCCCAAAATTATTATATAAGGTTCTTTATACATTTTTTTGCTCGGCTGTAACAAAATTTCATTATGACAAAGGAAAATTGTTGGTTCGTCAGGACTTTATTGTAACAGGAGTTGCTTGTACTCCACAATTATGTATTTATAGTCGTCAAAATACAGTTAGCAATTGAATGAACGTGATTAGGTGATAGAAACTAGATGTGCTGCCATTCTTATTGGCTTTTAAAGGGACTGTACAGTACTGGTTAAGGTGAGGATTCAAGTTTATAACATTTTTTGATGAGATAATGAGAAACCTCATGAAATATGAAAGAGCTTGTAATTTCAAGAAGGATTCAACGTTAATTTTATGAAAATTGGCCTTGAAATGGCTGTGATATCCAAAAAAGCGATCCTAATAAAATTGACAGGCCATGACTTTTATTAGGATCTCTTTGTTTTACCTTGTTTTAGATATCTCCATCATTTCTAAACTGATTTTCATCAAATAAACTTTTGATTCCCCTTAGAATTGTATGCTCTTTAACATTTCATATATATGACTGTATAATGAAATCAGCTGACTCTGGATGATATGATATGTTGTTTGATCAAGACAGTTGCGCTATCGGAACATTCGCTGTACTTGAAAGGGAAAGGAAAGGAAAAAGGTTTTTAGTTTCTAACCAGATTCAAATATTGTGCCAAAAAAAAAGAAAAACAAAACAAAGCAATTATGCTCCTTTTAATAGCCTGCTTTAGATGATTCATGGTTCTTCATTTCATTTCTGACTATGATCAAATGATCAAATGATTTCTGATCCAGTGTGAGGTGCGAGTATATTTATTACTACCTTATATTGGAAGATTTCACAGAGGTCAGACTCATGGGTATTTAAAGGTAATGTTTACCTTTGGAAGCAGTGATTAAACAAATTTTCGAGTTATCACATGAAATGCATATGTGTAGGTCAGTTGTATCACAAAACATTCTACCATATAAAAATTTTGCAGTAAAGCCTAAAATATGAGAAGATATCACAATTTTGCTCACTAAACCACAACTGTAGACGGTTTAGTTTAAAGACAATTTTATTACAACTATTGTTCACATTTTGTATATTTAACAGTACTTGATATTTATTATACTGATTAAATATTTTTACACTGGTCGTTTCCATACCTTACTCACATTTTAGAACTATTTTATAGCGCTAAAGCTGGGTTTTTGTTTCATCTGCAAATGGTAAATAATACCTTTAAACTTCATTGAGCTCGGATCTTGGGATATCTGGGCTTCATCGGTCAGCTCCCAATATGTTTGCATAATTTGACATTGTCCTAAAAGTCAAGTGCTCTCTTTCTTGTTCACATTGGTCACCCTCAGCCAAGCTTGTTCCTCTGGCATACGGCATCAAGAAGATGCAAATCACGTGCGTGGTCGAAGACGAAAAAGTCGGCACGGACGACCTTGAGGAGGCAATCTGCGAGCATGAAGATCTGGTGAGTATATACCGTATACGCCGAATATTTTCGCGAGGTTTTTTATTTTCACAAATTTCGCGAGTCAGCTGCCCTTCGCTGAAATTAAAGACACGCGAAAATATTGACTCTGATCCTGATATGAATGTGACATATGCGTATTCATTTCTCCATTCAGTACAGGACTCCATGATCGCGAATTTAACCACCCACGAAATCGTCAGGAAGTCTTGATTCGTGAAAATTTAGACTCGCTAAATATATGGCATATGTAATACCGCCCTGAAGTGGCAAAGTTTCTTGTAAAAACATAGCACCTGGTCAACAGAGCATCTAGTTTAGAAAACACACATGGTGCAGGGGAATGTCATTACAACAATTGCTTAAAATCATGATAGTTGATTTGTTATGTCAGGTACAATATGAAAGAAATATATTACCCACAAAACCACCTTGTTATAGGAGGGTTTTTTAGCTCACCTGAGCCAAAGGCTCAAGTGAGCTATTGCGATCGCCCTTCGTCCGGCCTCCGTCGTGCGTCGTGCGTAAACTTTTTAGCTCACCTGAGCCAAAGGCTCAAGTGAGCTATTGCGATCGCCCTACGTCCGGCGTCCGTCGTGCGTCGTGCGTCGTGCGTCGTCCGTCGTCCGTCGTCCGTCGTCCGTCGTCCGTCGTGCGTAAACTTTTTAGGTGATCCGAGAATCCTCTCGGATCACCTTCTGTATCTGTACTGATTCTTTGTTCTTCTTCTTCTTCTTCTTCTTCTTCTTCTTCTTTATTTCTCCGCAAAAGTTGTGTAGAGATAAGCTCAGAAAGTGCATTGCCTATGAATGTCAAACTTATACCATATGTGTATCATGTCCCAAAGACGACATGTCAAGTAAAATCGTAGTGATCAGTCGACCGTGACGTCACTATGACGTCATTATATGAAAACACATTTTCAATCATATCTCATTAATGGAGTGGAATTTCTCAATGAAATTTACGTCACATAAATTTCAATTCAAGGGAATTCTACCCATATTTTCAGAATTCCTCGCATCGTAAAGACGTGCGCGTACGCGCGCGTTGAAATATTTGTATGCTCCAATCAAGCTCAAATTTTTTTTGCATACGTTTCAGACCATTTGGAGCATTTTTTGAAAAATTGAAAAAATTGGACGGACGCGTACGCGCGCGCACATATACGCACGTACAGCTCATATGCAACAGAAATTTCCCGATTTTTTACATTTATCGGATGTCTGAAAAGTCAAGGAATATTTCTAGCAAGTTTCAAGTCAATCCGACTCAATATGACGTCATACGGGACTGTCAAAGTTGAAATTCCGCGCGCGCGTCAATGGCGATATACAGTACAACAATGCCCCAAAACCGCCAATTTTAAATCCGATTTTACTCGTCAGGATGGACGGTGACCCCCCATTTTCTTTACATATTCTGAAAGCTGATGAGTTGTACATGTCAGTTTATGGGTTGGCGATACTGAAAAAGTCATTCAAAGATATCAAATTTCTTAATAAAGTTAAAAAAGTAAATTTTCAAAATGACGTCATCAAATTTCAAGTTCATTCAAGCATATCTCACTTTTTCTTTAATTGATTTACGTCCAAATTTCAATATGTTGTAGCTTATTAAATGGTCTTTCAGATATATAATAACAACAATTTGATTGGATGACGGCATCACCTCGTAAAAATGGATTTAAAGTAATCTTGTCAAATTTGACCAGTTTACGTGTTATCTCTATGGGAGTGCAGTTTTTCTGGAAATGAAAACTGACATGACTATCTTTATCGAGCACTAGCTCACTTATGCTTCGGTGAATTTCTCCCATATTTTAGTATGTTGTAGCTGAGACTTTGGGCTATCGTTAATGTGCCCTTCGTTTTTTCATACGGAGTCGGCATCATGCCCAAAAACTTGGTTGAAATTAAAGCTTATCTTCCATGTATTTTCATATTCCTTTCTTTCTGCAACTTTCTTTGCAATAACTCAAGAAAAACAAGCTCTATCAGCCCAATATTTTGCACATGTTTAGTTTATGTCACGTACATTATTTCATAAAATAACAACTACTTGATCGGGCACCTTCTTGGGTATGTAAATTAGGGTCAAAGGTCAAAAATGTTTCATCCTGTATCTTGGTTAATACATGTCTTATCTTTCCCATATTTTGCATACGTAAAGACCATGTTACAAGAATCATTTCACAAAATAACCACTTTTTGCTCAGACGCCATCTTGTCTGTGCAAAGTAGGGTCAAAGGTCATATGTACTTCTTTCTTTATCTTTATTATGACGTGTTATCTCTATGGGAGGGAATTTTTCTAGATGTGAAAATTGACATGATTGTCTTTATCGACGACTAGCTCAATTACCCTTCGGTGAATTTCTTCCAGATGTTAGTATGTTGTAGCCAATGTAATACTCTTTAAGTTTTGTTAATCAAAGTTTTAATCGGATGATGTCTTCACCACGTGAAAATGGATATAATGTAACCTTGTCAAATTTAACCAGTTTACGTGTTATCTCTATGGGAGGGAATTTTTCTGGAAATGAAAATTGACATGACTTTCTTTATCGAGCACTACCTCACTTACTCTTCTGTAAATTTCTCCCAGATTTTAATATGATGTAGCTGAGACTTTGGGCTATCATCAGTGATTCTTCATTTTTTCATACGATGCCGAGATCACGTAAAAACTTGGTTGACATCAAACTTATATTCGATGTATTGAGATATTTCTTTCTCTCTGCAACTTTCTTTGCAATAACTCAAGAAAAACAGCCCCTATCATCCCCATATTTGGCACATGTTTAGTTTATGTCACGTACATTATTTCATAAAATAACAACTACTTGATCAGACACCATCTTGGGTATGTAAATTAGGGTCAAAGGTCATAAATGTTTTAACCTGTATCTTGGTGAATACATGTCCTATCTTTCCCATATTTTACACACGCAAAGGCCATGTTACAAGAATCATTTCACAAAATAACCACTTTTTGGTCAGATGCCATCTTGGCTGTGCAAAGTTGGGTCAATGGTCAAATATACTTCATTCTGTATCTTCTTTATAGTGTATACCGAATTTGGTAACAGAGATAGCAGACCTAACTCTCTTTTCTAAATGAGAATCCAAATATCACACGTCCAATGTCTCTAAACACAGATGAAACCTATATGGTCATGCCTATTGCGATCAGGACTCGAATCATTGATTAAAAAAAATCGGATCACCTAATTTGTCAGTCTTGACAAATTCCAAGTCTAGTTACATTTTCATCTTCTTCTTGAAAACCCCAAGACCGATTTTCATCAAACTTGGCAGGTAGCATCCCTAGGGGGTTAGGAACTCAATTTGTTAAAATGGGCACCATGCCCCACCCAGGGGGCCCCCAGGGGGCCCAAACCCCCCAAAATTAAGGAATCTGTAAAAATCTTCTTCTCTAGAACCAGAAGTGATAGAGCTAAGTTAATACTATGGGTTAGTACATTGATGACTGTAGTTTCAAGTTTGTTCATGGCAGAATCAGGGGTGCCCCCCTTGGGACCCAGGGGAGGGGGGTGGGGAGGGGTTCTAATGGGGCCTAAATTGTACATTTTCATCTTCTTCTTAAGAACCCCATGACCCATTTTCACCAAACTTGGCAGGTAGCATCTGTAGGGGGTTAGGAACTCAATTTCTTAAAATGGGCACCATGCCCCACCCACGGGGCCCCCATGGGGCCCAAACCCCCCCCCCCCCCCCAAAATTAAGGAATCTGTAAAAATCTTCTTCTCTAGAACCAGAAGTGATAGAGCTAAGTTAATACTATGAGTGAGTACATTAATGACTGTAGTTTCAAGTTTGTTCATGGCAGAATCAGGGGTGCCCCCCCCCCCCCTGGGACCCAGGGGAGGGGGGTGAGGAGGGGTCCTAATGGGGCCTAAATTGTACATTTTTATCTTCTTCTTGAGAACCCCATGACCCATTTTCACCAAACTTGGCAGGTAGCATCCCTAAGGGGTTAGGATCTCAATTTGTTAAAATGGGCACCATGCCCCACCCAGGGGGCCCCAGGGGGCCCCACACCCCCAAAATGAAGGAATCTTTAAAAATCTTCTCTAGAATCAGAAGTTATAGAGCTAAGATAATACTACGAGTGAGTACATTAATGACTGTAGTTTCAAGTTTGTTCATAGGAGATCCAGGGGTGCCCCTCTTGGGGGCAGGGGTGGGGGGGGGGGGTGGTTGGGAAGGTCCAAATGGGGGCCTGAATTGTACATTTTCATCTTCTCTTCCTGAACACCTCGTGATGGATTTTCATCAAACTTGGCAGGTAGCATCCCGAGGGGGTCAGGAACTCAATTTGTTAAAATGGGCACCATGCCCCACCCAGGGGCCCCCAGGGGGGCCCAAACCCCTCAAAATTAAGGAATCTGTAAATATCTTCTTCTCTAGAACCAGAAGTGATAGAGCTAAGTTAATACTATGAGTTAGTACATTGATGACTGTAGTTTCAAGTTTGTTCATGGCAGAATCAGGGGTGCCCCCCTTGGGACCCAGGGGAGGGGGGTGGGGAGGGGTTCTAATGGGGCCTAAATTGTACATTTTCATCTTCTTCTTGAGAACCCCATGACCCATTTTCACCAAACTTGGCAGGTAGCATCCCTAGGGGGTTAGGAACTCAATTTGTGAAAAAATTTGTACCATGCCCCACCCAGGGGGCTCCCAGGGGGCCCAAATGCCCCAAAATTAAGGAATCTGTAAAAATCTTCTTCTCTAGAACCAGAAGTGATAGAGCTAAGTTAATACTGTGAGTTTGTACATTGATGACTGTAGTTTCAAGTTTGTTCATGGCAGAATCAGGGGTGCCCCCCTTGGGACCCAGGGGAGGGGGGTGAGGAGGGGTCCTAATGGGGCCTAAATTGTACATTTTTATCTTCTTCTTGAGAACCCCATGACCCATTTTCACCAAACTTGGCAGGTAGCATCCCTAGGGGGTTAGGATCTCAATTTGTTAAAATGGGCACCATGCCCCACCCAGGGGGCCCCCAGGGGGGCCCAAACCCCCAAAATGAAGGAATCTTTAAAAATCTTCTCTAGAATCAGAAGTTATAGAGCTAAGATAATACTATGAGTGAGTACATTAATGACTGTAATTTCAAGTTTGTTCATAGGAGATCCAGGGGTGCCCCTCTTGAGGGCAGGGGGGGGGGGGGGGGTTGGTTGGGAAGGTCCAAATGGGGGCCTGAATTGTACATTTTCATCTTCTTCCTGAAAACCTCATGATGTATTTTCGTCAAACTTGGCAGGTAGCATCCCTAGGGGAGTCAGGATCTCAATTTATAAAAATGGGCACCATGCCCCACCCAGAGGGCCCCAGGGGGCCCCAATCCCCCCAAATTAAGGAATCTTTAAAAAATTTGGGCCCTTATTGTACATTTTCATCTTCTACTTGAGAATGCCTGGTCAAATTTTGGTAGAGCTGTGAATAATTTAGATTAGTGACTGCGTGAAAGGTGAACTTGCGATACTCAGGTGAGCGCTAGACCCGCGGGTCTCTTGTTTTTATACCTGACCTTTTTATAATGAGGTTCAGCTATAATTCAAGAAAACTGAGGAAATGGCCATGCACTAGCATGAATTGCTGTTGTTCAGTTAAGAAGCTATTTATATTAACACAAGTATGTCCGTGGTATTGTGTGTATGGTGGTAGAAAATACCGAAAAACAAGTAAGCAAACAGAGGTGCTAAGTTTATAAGCATGATGTACATTGTATCATTAAAGGACAAGTTCACCTTCATAAACATAAGGATTGAGAGAATGCAGCAATATTAGGCAAAAAAAAAAAATTGTTGTATTGGCGTAACCCGCCCGACCCTAAAAATTCCGCCGACCCTATTTTTTTTTTTTTTTTTTTTTTTTGCTATCGATATCAAGTATCTTCTTGACTGCGATCACGATCGCAAAAAACCCGGAAGTGGAAACGGCTCTGGGGATATCGAATGTACGAGGGAGAGATCTCGCTAGCGCCTCGCATAGCCTCACTTGCTCAGTACGTCATCTGTTTCCAACACGGACGCGTACTCTATCAAGATTTATACGGTGTATACTTAGCATTCAGACTACAATGTATTGTGCACAGTTTTGCCATAGGTTTCTTGTGTGGAGAACTTACACGAATCTGTATATGTGGGACTGTAATAGAGATCGCCGTGTGCGATGAAAAGATAATACATATGGGTCAATTTGCATCTGTCTTATCTAAGTCAAAATAGTAAAATATGAAGTGAAAACATTCAGGATAGGGATTTCAACATCTTTAAATTCTGTGAAGGGGTATAATTCGAGTAATATCGGCCTCATAAATGATTTGTAGAATAGATGAACACAGCACATACGATGCAGTAGTTGTAGTTGTAACTGTTTGCTGAGCACAAGTTATACACGTATAAATGCAGGTAGCAAAAAAAAAAAAAAAATCCGCCCGACCGACCCTATTTGAAAATCTCATGTTACGCCAATACAACTTTTTTTTTTTTGGGGGGGGGGGTGGGGGGGGGGGGGGGCCTTAGTAGAACACATCAGTGAAGGTTTGAGGAAAATTGGACAATCAATGCAAAAGTTATGAATTTTTAAAATGTTTGTGTTGGAACCGCTGGATGAGAAGACTACTAAGGCTTGTGATGTCATATGAGTACAACAGTATAAAGAACATGTAAAGAAAATTCAACATATTTTCATTTTTTACGCATAATAAAAGAGCACTTGACTTGCCTCTTTCTAAAGGCAATGGGAATAATATTACCCATAACATATGTCAGTAACAAGCCAAGGGAATGTGTACTTTTTTCAAAAGATGAAATTTTGTGAAATTCTCTTTATATTTTCCTTATATTGTTGTGCCCATGTGACATCATACACTGCAGTAGTCTTCTCATCCAGCGGTGACTGCACAAAACGTCAAAAATTCATAACTTTTGAATGGATTGTCCGACCTTCCTCAAACTTTCACTGATGTGTTCTACTAATATTGCTACATTCTCTCAATCCTTATGTTAATGAAGGTGAACTTGTCCTTTAAAGAGAAATCGCACTCCATGATTGGGTTTACCTTTACAGTTGGGTCAAAATCAAGTGAATAGAGCAGGAGAAGTTTTTGTCAGATCTGACATAAGCCAAGGAAGTTATTGAAATTTCATTTTTGACGCAATAACACCTCTCCTTCATCTATTTCTTTTCTGTGAATATGAAAATATCTGTAATTCCATTATTCTTATGTCGGATTAAGTAAAACATACACTGTTGTATATATTGATTTTTTGTTTGTGTATGAAAGTTGGTTGCGCATTAAAGAGGAGTTCCCCTATTAATTAGAACATCAGATATGGAAGTGCGCCCTCATGGTTCAAGACCACATTTCATTGCATTTAGTGTTAAAGAGTTAAGCAGTAAGTAGCAGTAAGCTTCATAATTAGGTTTGTAGTCATGGTACTTGATAAAAAGGGAGAGAGGGGGAAAAACTGTATTTACCTAGTTATTTTCCTCGTCATTCAGCTTTGCGCCTATTTGCTGTTGGTAAATGTCTCAGGATGTGTTTTTTTTTTTTTCTCAGTGCATAGTGTCGTGCTTATCATTCACTGAAATGTTTCAACTGGTTCTAGGGCAATTACCCCCTGGACAATTACCCCTGACCCTAAGTTAACCTAACCCTGATCTTAATTGGGAACCTAATCCCAATCCTAACACAAACTCTAACTCTAAACCTAACCTTTACCCTAATCTTTACTCTAACCTTATCACTAACCAGTATTTAGCTGGGAGTAATTGCCCTGATACAATTCTATCTAGAGATGTTGTGTCACAAATGTGTGTCTTATGAAACTGGAAAGTGAGTCAGCAACTAGAGAAACATATTTGAGAAAATTGGTTGTGTTTAGATGCGTTCAAATGCATGAGAGTAGGCATATGAACATAAGCTTATTCAAGGCACAGCCTGTCGTGTCATTTCATACAGTCTTTCATGAAAATTTACAAGAGTTTCAAATGTCAAGACTTTCTAAGACATAGAAATTTGGAGAAGAGGTAGGTGTGATATTACATTTATTATTTTTGAACAATTTGAAATTATTGCCAGCCAATATCTTTATTTTGTAGTTTTTATGGGGTCCATGCCTTTCCGTATTGTAATCTGATTACACTTCACATTGCATTTCCATCACATGTTTTTTTTTTTTCTCTCTCTCTCTCTCTCGTTCTCACTTTCCCCCTTATGTACCCACAGATTCAGAGTGTAGACATTGCTGCCTTCAATAAAGTGTAACGCGACCTCTCCTGGAATCCATCAAAAGTCTGAAGAATTCATCGAACTTTCCTCTCCCGAAAGACTTCACCCATCCCCACCGAGTCCATGATACACCCTTGACTGCCAGTTTGTAGGATGTGTGATTTCAAATTTCCCTTAGTCCCACAGCCTTACACAGATAAAACTCCACATACTGTTCTCAAAAGCTAAATCGAATTTGAATGGGTAGTCTTACGCCCTTCTCTTCCTCAATGGGTCGGAGGCAATTTTTCTTTCAAGTTAGCACCCTCCCTGGTTTTCTCTGACAAGATTTTAGCTTTGACGGTGGTTTTGGAAATATGGTTAGACAGCTTAGGCATACTGCCAGTCCCAGGAATAACCATGGTTTCTGTCAGATAAGACATCTCCCCGCCCTGTCTGAGATTGATGCATATTCATGGTGTTATGATGCATATTCATGGTGTTATGATGCATATTCATGATTTCTGTGTATAAGAGTGGTTCATTCTCACAAAGGTGTGAGGGAGCAGTCACACCAGATGATAAAATCAAGTTGGGGAAACCAGCAAAATGTGTAAAAATTATCAGCGGGAATGCAATGACAAAGGGCAGTAAAACACTTGTCCTTTGTTGTTGTTAAATCAGTCTCCACCGGACGTGTTGGTAGTGTTTGCAAATTTTGGCATGCTTAAAATACCCCAGTATCCCTTTACCAGTATCAGCAAAACATAAAGTGGGATTAATTTTGTGTTCTTGACGTCAGGATCAAGGAAAATCATGAAGTGAAAAAGTGTCCGTAACCAAATCAGAAATAGACTTATATTTCAGTAGAGCGATTTCAATCATTTTTTTTTTTTTTTTTTTACGTTTTACCTTTTATTTTGTTGTGGAATGGTGGGAATTGCAGGAAAGACAATCTACAATTTGTGATTGGAATATTGTTGAACAGATTCTCCTTTTGTAGACCTGGTATTCTTGCTTGTGGCAGCTTGCCAGGGTCAAAGATCAACTCCCCCACCCCCACTTACAAAAAAAAAAATAATAATAATAATTAATTGATTAATACATTAAAGGTATTAGCCCACATTTGCAAACCCACGAAAATCAAAACTGCATAAAATAGGTCCAATATGACTTCAAGTACAAGTTATAACAGTAACATACCTCATCTGTTGCTCTTTGTCTATACCATTCGATAAAAGAGAGAAAATTATCGTTTTAAAATCAATTTTCAAACCGGGTCAACCCGACCCAAAATCGAATTCCGAGCGCGGGCTAGCTACGTAAATGTAACTTACACATGTATCGCATGCATGTAGTACATACGTGAACCAGAGCTAGCGAGCGTTATACGCATGCATACGGTGCATTTTCATTTATTTTTATGAAAGTAATGGACCAGTCTGAACGAAATTTTGCACAGGTGTTACTGCAGTCATACCCAAACTCCATGCTAACTATGAGACCAATTGCTGTAGGTTTACAAATGTGAGCTAATACCTTTAAGAAAGAGAATTTTGAATGGCAAGGCATGGGTTGAATGTTGCAGTTTCAGCAGTGATATGGAAGCCAGGGTTCACACACAAAACACAAGTCTTCAGCAGTCTGGAGATCCTCAAAAGTGTAATATATATTGTGATTTGCTGATACTTACTAAACATCTGTTTGAAGCATTTCATACAACATTTTATAAAAAAAAAGAAAAAGAAATATACAGAACATGAACACCATGTGTTACAACATCTGCAGTACAACTATAAAACAGATTATGCATAAAAATATAATTTCTGCTTTCTCATTGCCTCATTTCTGTACAGTACTTTGTCTGGTAGAAGTAATGTGAGGAGAGTGTGGAAGCTGACTGGGTCTGAATATAATAATAATAATGATAATGATGATGATGATGATGATAATAATAATAACAATAACAATGATAATAATGATAATGATAATGATAATAATAATAATAATAATAATAATAATAATAATAATAATAATACAGGGTACTTATAATGCGCCAATTCCACATAACTAACGTGCTCAAGGCGCAGTAGGAAAAGTGAGTTACAAAGTACAAAAATCATGACACAAACATGCACATGAAAATGAATGAAACAATAAAGATGAAAAAAAAAATATGGTATTGAATGCATGCAAAGGCATGGTGATAACATTTTCCTTTCCTAACAAGCAGTATCACCATCATGTGTGGTATTTAAGATAGAACCCAATAGGATATATTGTATGAAAAACATTTGTCACCGCTTGAGAAAGATAAGGGCGTTCAGGTTCCCATAACCTATGCCGTTAGTGGCACATTAATGCCCTTATCTTTCTCATGGGACGTGCGAGTTTACACCTTTCCAAATAGAGGGTGCGAAGAATTTACAAGAGAGATAGAGAGAGAGAGATAGTGTTTGTGTGTGTGTGTGTGTGTGTGTAGAGGAAGAGAGAGATTGGATGTACAGTGGAGGAGTTGTGGATGTGCAGATTGAACAAGAACTGAAAGAAAAAAATCTAAAATTGAAATGATATACTGACAGTGTACAATTATTCACTTCAGTAACTTATATCTGCATGACAATAAGTTGAAGTGAGAAATATTTCTGCATACTGTTACAACTCGGTAAAATCTCTGTGTCTTGACTTGATTTCGTTACAGGTATACTGTATAATTCACATCGCATCACATTACTCTGTGACACTTATATTGCAGTCTTAGTCTGTAGAAAATTCTCTCTGGAAGCAGAGAACTGCGTTGAGCAGCCCTGAATACCGATTGATTTTCAAAGTGAAAGTGCCGACATCGTATTGTGCGGTGACAAGCATATTTCTGATATCAGATTGTCAATCTAATCTTGTTAGATGCCATCTTGATCTAATCTTGTTAGATGCCATCTTGATAGGAAATCTGATAAACATTGAGAGAATTTGCCAGTGGGGAAGTTATGCAGAATAAGTGGAGTAAATACCCACGTCAAATCTGGAAATACATAAGACTACCACCCCTGTGGTCGTGTGAGTTTACAAAGAATCTGCATTATCACTTTTGCACATTTCTGGCTGAGTTCACACAAGTTAACACTCCATGGTTTTCTCTTTTACATTGTATTGAACAGTTGTACCTGCCATGAGGCAGAACGCGATACTGTAAAAGTGGAAATTTCTGCAGTACAATGTAGTAGTTTTTCGCTCTCGGACTGGTACGATTAATTTCGCTTATTTTTTAATTCCACAAAAATCAAAATATCAAGTAGTATTACATATATCAAGCAAGCATTAATTTCCATGCTAGTTTCGCATCCCGTGAAATGCGTGGAAGATTCCTCACTGCCAAAATTTCCACTGTTACAGAAAATCATAAATCACATACTAATAGTTTCTCTCTTTCATAACATTATGAGTGACACATTTTTTGCTCTACTTCATTGAATTTTGATAGTTAGATTTTAGCTTTAATGTAAAATTAAAGGAAAAAATCGCTTCCTGCTTGTCCTCACAAACAAAACAATCAACTACTTCTTAAAGATTAAAAGTGCAATTTCACATGTTCACGTTGGCTTTAAAAAGTAAAATCCGATGATTAGAACGGTTTCTTGAAATTGGACCTTAGCTGAGAAATTTGTGGAATTGTAAATTTTGATCCGTTTTCATGAATCAATGGTACGTGTATTAATCGCAACCACAAACCCCGGGCCACATATTCATATTACCAGAGCTACCTCACAAATCTACCATTGAATCATACTCAAAAGCACCTTGTATTTGCTAAATCTCCCCTCTTTCATGTGAAAGCAATAAGAATACGAAGTATCCTTTACAACAAATTATTGTAGTCTTTTAATTACCGAGACACACTGAGGGCTGCATTCCATATTGAGCTTATATCACTAGATTATGCAATTGCGACAATCATATTGAATTCTATGATATATTTTGTTTTGTGTTTCTAAACTCGGATATGCCTATCATCGATTATATCATATATAAAATAAGAGATTTTCCCCATAATCTTGGGTGAATATTCGCATATTTGACAAGGAGTCTAAATTCAATGTTCAATTTGATTCGAAGTTTTAAAATTACAACATGATTTATACGCACAATGCAATACGTCGATTGTAATTGAGCCAATTGCATAAAATATTCTACAATTAACGTTGCACCGAAAAGTAAAAAAAAAAAAACCCGAAGATAAAATGTGATATTAGCTCAGGCAGAATAAATGTCATGTAACTAAAGTTCAAGAAAATTACATACACTAAGTGTCATTTTATCAACATCAAAATATATTGCATCTTCTGTGAGAAATTCTTTGAAACTGCAGAGAACAGAATCGAGGAAACATACGCACACGACTTCATCACGAAAATTCACTGTCCGATCTTTGTTAGCATGTTCTCGAACGCGTGACAGAACTATTGACAACTTGAACAGTATGAAGTAAAATGAAAGAAAAATCCTGATTGGCTGAGAGGACGTCAACTCTCTGTAAACTGACCAATCGGAAGAACATCTGCGTTCTCAAAACTACATGGCGACAAGATACATTAGTGCAGCATGAACTGAAGGTTGGCGAATGGCAACATTTGAAGTTGTCTCCACACTCTTGCTTCTCACGAAATATGCTCGGTGATCTGCGTTCACATTATCTTTGTCCCTCGCTTGAATCCTTGACATTAGAACGTTCAGGAATACCAGGGTACATCTTCTAGTAAACAGTAAATAGGGACGCAAGAATCATTCTCTAACGCCATCCACAGTCTTGGCACATTTTGGTTTTTTTTCGGTGGATTTTCGCAATCAAAAAATCAATGTGCGCACCACCGTTAAATTGTTTTTGGGAAGCCATACCACACGTCCACACTCGGCGTGCTACCCCGAGACTCCCGTTGCACTTATCGAAGGCTTTCGTCTGTCGCGAACACAAGGAGGAAATTGCTGGTCCAAGATTTTTGCGTGGCTACCTGGTTACCCCTGGAGCAGGGAAATAGGAGGGAAAGACGCATTGGGCATTTAATACACACTTCTTGGTTTAAAGACTCAACTATATGTCATAACTTTGTCTTTCTTTGTTGGATGTTCGCGTGTCGAAAGATGTCCAAAATTAATTCTATTTCTCGAATATAAAATCTCACAGTGTCCAATATACTTGGCACACGCGGATCCCGCATTAGAGCTAGCCGACGTTAGTACATGTATAAAAACTGTATGCCATTTGAGCAAATTTTATTTAATATATTTTCTTTCAGATCAATGACATATGGATGAAATCAATGAGTATATCAACATGACTGTACATTGTAATGTTCATGCGTTTTTAGATGAAGTACCCCTCTGAAGTTGACACACTCAATTATCTTGAAATGCATTGTCCAGATGAGCAGTTATGCCAACTCTACGTCAACAAAACACATATGGATAGATATTATTTTCTTTGTTTGTGATGAGTTTTAAAGGTTATATGAAATTTCTTAATGATCACATGGTTTTGCCCAGAAACTAAGCTCACATTTTTAGTTTTGCTATATAACGGTGGTGGAGGCGATATTAATGATTTAAACGGTAACAATTATACATTGCATGAATCTATCTAAATTATGGTGGTAACGATGTGTATTGGGAGAAAAGACGGAATGTCGAGGAATCCTATAACTGTTATCTCATATCCGTAATGAATCACAATGTACATCTTTTCAGTCAAAGCTTTTGTTGTAATCTGTATCATTGATATTATGCATTAGATATATACCTTTCATTTCGGCGACGCACAACGCGTATCATTTTCATCCAAGTGCTCTTAATTTGTGCATCTGCCCTTCAGTTTGAACACACTTCATTCATCATCCCCAACTTAAGACAAACATGTTCATTCAAGAACAGAGATACTCAGACTTGTCATTCAGCAATTGTACACAAGGTGGCAAAAACGATACAAAACATAGCAAAACGCGGGACAAAAAGTCGCAGGAGACTGAAGAATTACCTCGTACTAAATTCGCAGCCTGGCCGATTGTCAGGCTGCTCCTGACCGGATTAGCCGCCGTGGCCGGAGGCTGCTTCGCGCCGTCCGCCGTCGGATGGCCCGCACCCTTACCGGCCGCGGCCAAGTTTGCGGTCACCTTGGCCATTTGGGAGAAGGAAGCGGGGTTGCTTTGCATGATGCCGGACAATGCTTTCCAGCGGTCACGCCCCTTGACCACGGCCGCCCCTGTTTCGTCACCTTCGGGTTTGTCCTGGATCGACAAGGTCACAAAAAGTAGAATGAAAAAATCGTTAATTTCGCGCCGCCCGTGACAATAGGTCTTTACGTCGCCTAGGTAATGTTTGTAGGGCTATGTTTTCGCTCGATGTACACGTCCGTGCATAATTAAACAGTATTGACGTCAACGAAAGTGCAGAACCTTTTGAATGTCATTCAAACCGTCAGTATGGTTCTCTTGTGAGTTTATAAATCCTATAATTTGGTATGACGTATACAAACATGATAACAATGTCCACCAACATCGCAACGGATGTATTTCGTAGCTTTCATTAGTACGAAAATCGACGCAATCAAGCAATCATTTAAGTCAGTTATTACAGGGGTTTGAACTTCCTTTCTGCGATAAACATTGTTTAACTGCAACTTCAATAAACTGGTCTGTTTAATTCCACTGCGACCAGAAAAACGAAATTAAGAAAATGAAGGGTTATGCATGTGTTTTGTACCTACCATAAAGTCTGCATTAAAATGCTGTGAAATTCCTCAACTTTTTTTTTCTTTTTTCTTTTTTTTTGGGGGGGGGGGTTAGTGCGACTACCGAAATATTTTCAGGGTTCAGGTGGTTGAGATTAATAAGTCAAGAGAATTGAAGTTTCTCTTTTATAAGGAGGTTTAATTCCCGATAACGGCTGTGTATTGCGACGTACTGATGGTATTACAGGGCAGAGCTGGAGGGTAACTAGGCGACACCAACCTGTTGGATGGCCTGAAGAGCCTGGCGACCCATTTCGGACTTTCGTCTCCTCATCTCCGTGAACTCATCGAGTGAGATGCTTCGCGTGTTTGCTGCCGCCATCGACTCCCGTCTCCGTGACTTGATGAGCTCTGCCTGCTCCTGGGTCATACCTGTAGGATGAAGGCCAGAATTTGATGGATTGTCTTTTAAAATCATGCTTATAGCCAGAGCCCTTTCCTTTGTTTGTCAATCAATATGATTATTCCTACTTGACAGGATGATTAAGAATGTGATAAATCATTGATTGATGGCCGTCACATACCATTGTATTTTCCCATAATATTACGTTTACAATGTCAATTTGTATTGCCCATCCCCTGCATAACAATTGGCACATCATAGAGGACAACAATGTATTAATTTGACTTTTAAGCAAACATAAATTTCTACGCAGTGCAAGCGGACAAACACCTCTTTTGAAAGACTATGAATTCAAAAGTCCCGTAGATTAAAAAAAAAAGATTTGCGATTTGTGGTCATAATTCGGATTGTCATCGTAAGAGGTAAATTTCAACTGCTGATAATCATCCATGCCAAATGTCCCGTGTTGTCTTGTCCCTCGTGTTTCTCTTCGTCAGAATTATGATTGCTTCTTTCACGTTTAAAGTCAGAGAGAACCTCGCTTGAAGGTTTTGCCAACTTTCTGTAAGATAGCGATAAAGTAGCGTACATCGCTAAAAACTTTGTCTTTGTTCGTAATCCCTGAATGAATTTAAGTTAGGCAAATTCTTGCACCTCTATATTATAAGAATGAATAGGGCCTCGGTGCCTGCTATTATGTAAATCTGAGATGGATTAAAGCGTCAATCCCACTGAATTCCTCTGTTCGAGATTCCTAAACGTTAATGCAAAGATATATACTCCGAATACACTGGCGTTCCCTGGTCGAGATCGCAATCGGGCCCACCTTTTGGCACAAAGAAGCCCTTGTTGGGGTCGACCATGAGATCGGGATTGATGCTGATGAGTTCCTTCCTTATCGCCCGTTGCGCGACGTCGATCTGGTAGGTGGCCTGTTTCAGCTCCTTCTGGTAGTGGTTGAGTTTGATGACGAGCCGCCTCTCCTCGCGGTCGTTGAGCGTCTTTGCCGTCACGTACGACTTGTTCTGGCGGGGCTTCTTCTCGTTCTTTGCCCCCGAATTTTTGGCGTCGTCGCCTTCGACTTCCTGTGGATCCGGCTCCATTTCGACTTCGTCCACGTCCACATTGTCGAGTCCGACCTTCATAACCGCCTGGACGACGTCAGCGAGGTGGAAAGCCGACGGGTACATGGCGAACGATGGTCGATCCGAGTGCTCTGTAATTGGAAATATAGTGAAATAACGGTTAGGGTTCGTCTTTATCGGTTTACAGAATTTAATACGACTCTATGACTATTGAGTGATTTATTATTTACAGTGGAAACTGAGCAAGGGACAAGTATGAATGAATTTTAGTCCGTATGTAATATTGTTTTCCTGAACATCGACGCAAATTGCCCGAAAGGAAATTTGTGAATATCCAACCTTGTCAAATGGCTGCTCAGTCATGATGGTCAGAAGGTCAGAAACAGAGAAATCCGCATATAAATGTAACTCAGTACCAAGACATGTAACGAGAAAATGTTAAATACTCGATGAGAAACACACACAGCTGTTTGCACACATCAGAAAGGTAAACTTGCGATTTAATCTACAACATTTCCCTTAAAAACCTTGTTTTGCGCCCCTGTGTTTATTAACGCTACAGAGACAGCGTTTTCTGACTGTCTCTGGAATACCTTCGATGAACTCACAAAAATTGGTCTAGAAGACATGATGAAATCCACCAGATCCACTCGAATGCTCTTGACTAGATAAATCTCAATGTGAATAGCAGGTGTATTCGAAAACATATCGACGACATCCGTACTTCCAAGAATGTGTAAGATATAGACGCTCATCCTTTTGACGCGTATTCGTCGAACTGCAATCTTTCGATGCTACCAAACATTTTCTGGGTAACAGTAAACCAATCTTGGCAACGCCAGCCCACGTGTCTGACGGATTACTGTACGGTTCTGTTTACATTTTTCTTGAGAACATAAATGAGGCAAATATCGACGAACCATTAATAGAGATTTCGTTGTAGCATGACGTATAGATGCTAACCGAGTATACGCATGTGACGCAAATTGCAGACGCAAATTTCCACTCGCTCCTCACTTACACTATGTGCTCCCTGCGATCACTCACGAATGACCCGCTCGCTCCCTGGCGCATTACCCCCACGAAGATTGGGGTCAGAGGTGGTGTATATTCATGATGGGCCCCCGACTCGCGTTTTCATGTGACGCATTCATGTTTTTGTTTTTGTTTTTGTTTTTCATGCCAATTTTTGCTGCCAATATCGCTTGATTTGATTTGATTTGATTTGATTTATTTCCGCATTCAATCAAATACAAATTGAATCCGAATTTCAAAAGAATAAAGACAAAGAATAAGACGTGCAATGAAATAAAACGATAACAGTAGGCCTACACAAATACATACGCATTGAGCAGTATTATACACAGAAACATGAAAAGTTACAGTATTTTTCAGTAAATAACAGAGATAATCGAATGTTCGTTGAATATCAACGAAGTCATCACGTTGTACGTACAAAGCGTGCATGCCGTATTGAAATAGCTATGATATGACATTGATTATGGTATATGAAATATATAATAAACATACAATCATATGTCTCTATGTTATTATGCATAAACATAATATTATATGCAACTCACGAACAAACATCGTGATTTTATTGAATATCAGTTTTGCTTGGCACCAAGAGGTCAAAGCAACCATGCAGGTCAAAGAAGAAATGGTCAAAAATATTGTTTACAACAATTCCTTTCTTTATTCGGGGGGGGGGGGGGGAGAGGGGGGGGGGGGGAGAAAGGCGCTAGAGCATGTTGGTATTTGCACGTGCATATCAGCCGATGCATCCCTCGAAGTTCATCGTTCTGTAGTGGTAAAATAAGGAGCTGTTGGTGAAAATTTTGTCACTCAAAAGATGAGATCACGGGCTATACAATTCTGAAGTTTCTGGTTTTTGTTCCGCTAATAGCAGCGTTTGTGCCCCGAGGCAACCTGCAGTTTATCCTCACTTTCGAGTCCTTACAAGGAAGTACTCTCTCCTAATACATTTAGTACCTCCTTGGTCCTTTGCAGAGTTGAATTACAGTCTTTAATTCTGTGGTTGCTGTATAGTACACAGGAAGGTGTCTTCCCACCTGCCTCCAGCTATACTCATTATTTCCTTAGCGGCAACGTAAAACAAATCATGCTCCAGTGTTGCCCTCTGTACTCTGATTGACAACGTATATGATGACAAGAGTGTATATATCTCCATCTTGCTATATCATTTACACAAGATATGGAGAAAAGTATTTCACAAACATATTTCACAATCTTGATGTTACCCCGAATAAAATGGAAGACTCTCAAACTCTAATCGCTTTCTAATTGCAAGGAGTTTCACCCCTCATGATATCAGTTACAAAAAAGGAATATTTGGCAGTTTTTAAACGATTTCTGTATTTTTCAATGAAAGGTATAAGGCCCCTCTACAAATTACTTCATTCAGTCGTGATTGATGATCTTTGAAATGTACAGATGATATCATAATCTGAATAAGTGATTATATTATAACTAACATGGTTTGGTGTTGTATTTTGTCGAATCATTGATATATTTGCGGGTGTGAAAACTTTGTGTATACAAGTGTATCTGTCATCAAAGGTAACCGCCTCTGTGTTTTATGCACATTTGGTTTGATGGCGTATTATAAAAAGAAAGTCACAAGTTTCCCCATTGCCTTACATATTCTACATGCAGTGACAAGATTAAAGGGATGGTACGGTATGGGTAGAGATGAGAATTGGGCTTTTAACTTTTTGCGAGATATATACCAAGAAAACACTTATGAAATAGTACAGAACATACCATTTTAAGAGGAATTCAAAGTTTATTTGATGAAAATCGGGTCTGGAATGACTGAAACATCCAAAAACAAAGTAAAACAAAGCGATCGTCATAAAGTGTGGGTCCCACACTTCTTAGAATCACTCTGTTTTGGATATCTCAGCCATTTCAAAACCAATTTTCATCAAATAAACGTTGAATTCCTCATGGAATTACATGCTCTTTCATATTTCATAAGAGGTTTCTGATTATCTCACCAAAAAATGTTAGAAACCTGAAATTAGGTCTCAACCAAAACTGTACGATCCCTTTAAACTTACCTCAAGTGAAATGGATTAGACTTGTCCTAGAAATCGCACTCTGGTTACCAGGGGGTTTCACCCCTCACGATTCAAGTTCAAGACGTACGTGTGTGTGCGTGTGTGTTTGTATGTGTGTGAGAGAGAGAAAGACACAGTGAACTCTTGGGAGACCGCGTCAGAAGGCTGAAAATATCCGCATCGTCTGGAATACCCCTCTGACCGACCCAGAGCTGTACCTGGAACGATGGTATCCAAATTAGTGCTCGAAAGTCTTTCCACAACTTAGCTCCCAGTAGTTTTCAGTTGCGCACGTTGATTGTTCGCCCAATCGCAATAAAGATGACCATGTTGAAAACATCCTCACTTCAATCGTAACAACGTGAAGCTGACCTCGCTAACTGATCACTTGGTCCTGCTCGCAGGGAATGTCAAAGTTTTTGAGGGACTAATTCGTGACATGCCGCATGTGCACAGTGGTATACCCCTTTGGGTTTCCCATTAAAACTCAACATCACTTCAACATCTATTATGCATGTTCGCTATACAATGCCATTTGTTTGCGGTTTGTTTGCGCCATACGTCCGACTTTCACCGGACAACACTCGCCCTTCGCCTGTTCTTCAATGGGCAGACGGTATGGAACAGCGGAAAAGAATGCTGCCCCACTCATCTTACTTGCAGCTCGCATCCATACGTTGATCCTTATTGTCGCCCAGCGAATAAAATGTATCGATTAATCGATTAGGTGCGTACTTATGTCTCACGTGTATCAAGAGTGGGATATGCATGGAGCATTGTATAACTCTCTTGTATGATAAGGCGACCTTGCGAAGGATAGCTATATACCTCAAATGAATCGACTCGCGATACATATTTGCCGTAAATAGATGAATGGTTTCGGTAACTTAAAGGCCGCAAAAGTCTGTCCTTGCTTAGAACATTACGGGGTAAACAGGTTAGTTGGTATATAATCAATGATATTGTTCATAGTAATGACGAAGTATCGACTGACACAGGCCCTACTATGTCGACGGGACAGCATTAGAGTTGTGAATCTCAGCATGGTAACAACTGATAACAATATCCTCAAGGCCTAATCACGGTCACCATCATCATCATCATCATCCGCATCTCTCAAATCCCAAGTCGACTTTTAAGTGCACTATAATAGTTCAATTTAGACTATTATATAGTCGAGAATTTTCAGCAATGAAATTCGTTTGTACAGTGATATACCAACATGTATGTATTCATAGGCATATGTATTCTAATGTATACAGAGAGACAGACAGACAGATAGACAGACAAACTGAGAGAAACAGACAGACAGAGATGGGGAGAGAGAGTAGGGAGAGATACAGATTTATACGATCATCACCTATGCTCAAGAATCCAGCCCTGAGTATGTGAAAATTGATTACAGGGGTGCTGGTAGAATTGTATGAAAAGTATTTTTAAAAAATGTCTGTGTTCCCGTAAATAAAACAGTCTATGAGCCAGATCAGGGAATCACGAACTATAAATCTACATTCGCAACTCCTCTATCCGATTATCTGCAGAAGGCGAGTCTTAACTTCAATGAACAGACGAATGAGCGAAAGGAACTTCAGGGACTGCTCTGTATAGCGATCGACGAGAACTATTCACATAACACATCCATTGTAGATTGAAGAACATTCTTCCCCCCCCCCCCTTTTTTTTTTTCCTCCATTATCCATCCTCACTTATGTTCAGACCTAGGAATAGTCAAGGAATGTCCTTGTGAAACTCAAAAGAACAGAAGATGTTCGTACACAGCTCCCAGCGGTAAAGAACACAATGTGTTCACATAGTCGACTAAGTGAAATTAACAGTGTGAAGAGGATTCCACATTGTGATGTAGTTTTTCACAGAGAGTCCACAATGATGTTCTGATTCAATGTGTTCACAATGTTAAAACGCTCAAATTTAACAGTGTGAAGAGATTTCATACTGTGTTCACACTGTGTTTCACATCGTGTGGGACACTATATTCTTTCCAGCAGGGTTGTTTTGCTTTGTTTTGTTTTGTTTTTCTGTTTATTTGCTTGCGTATTTTGTATTAGCACGTTTATGATGCGTGCAATAATAAGGAACTTAGGTTATGCCAGAGAGATGGGGATGTGTCATAAAAGATTATGTGATATTTCACTATTGTTATCTCATGAGAGTTATTCGATAACGTTGTGTAATACCATGATGGAGCTATGTTATTTCGTAGCTCCAAGATAATAATATGCATTTTGTCAGGGGGATAAGCGACACGTCTTTTGTAGCTTTAAAGATAAAAGGCATATTTATAGAGGGGCCTATAGATTTTGTCTTCCAGGGTGATCAACCGGCTTCTATTATGTTTTGCAAGTCTTGGCAGCTTTACTCTCAACACACACAACTACCCCCTTGCTCAAATGAATAAATGAATACTGATCAGATGTCTCATCAACATGTGTACACTGTGTTGATGTGATGGGTTATCATCCCAGGGCACCAAGTATCTTAAATTTCAAGGGTATAAGATCCAGAGTGTCAAATTGATTTGTCTTTAAAGGACAAGTTCACCTTCATGTACATGTGGATTGAGTAAATGCAACAATATTAGTAGAACACATCAGTGAAAGTTTGAGGAAAATCCGACTATCCGTTCAAAAGTTATGAATTTTTTAAGTATCTGCGCAATTACTGCTGGATGAGAAGACTACTACAGTGTGTGATGTCACACGCGTACAACGATATAACGAAAATAAAAAGAGAATTTCACAAAATTTTACTTTTTGAATAAAGTGCACATTTCTTGGACTTGTGACTGATGTATGTTAAGGATAATATTATTCCCCTTGCCTTCTGAAAGAGAGAAGTCGAGTGTTCTTTTGTTATGCGAGAAAAGTGAAAATAAGGTGAATTTTCTTTATACTTTCTTTATACCGTTGTACTCATGTGACATCACAAGCTATAGTAGTCTTCTCATCCAGCCATGACTGAGCAGAAATTTTAAAAATTCATAACTTTTGAACGGATTGTCGGATTTTCCTCAAACTCTCACTAATGTGTTCTACTAATATTGCTGCATTCACTCAATCGGCATGTCTATGAAGGTGAACTTGTCCTTTAACAGTGGTGTGTGAGAGACAGTGCGATGACGTCATTCGTCGTCTGCAAACTTTTTTAATGCGGGCTAGGAAGTCCCGCGGGAATAACTTGACAACGCGCGACAGCATCATACGACGTGATCTCAGCAGTACCAAGGACATTTCTTTGCCTTCCACAAAGGGTGACATGATAACGCCCAAAAATCTAAGGACAGACAAGGAAAAAAAAAAATGTTTTCCCTTCTTGTGCATTTGCTCAAAAATAGCTGACAAACGCCAATTTAAGAAGAAAACTAAGGGATAAAGAAAATAGAAAGCACCTCTCAGTTTTGTATATCACGTCTTTCAGATCATGTTTGAATCCAGCTGAGAATCACAATAAAGACTCTATAGGGACTCTTCAACATCCAGGCCCCTGGTTTCCCGGGTCCCGGGTTTTTAGCTGACTTAACAAAAGTCTCTGAAACTTTTTTTGCCGTGACGACAGGAAACAGCATGCACAATTCTGTATAACTATATACACAACCAAAGTCAGAATTAGCAGTATCACATGACTCCAATCAAATCGAACAATCTAAAGGCACATCTGTTTCATCTGATGAAATCTCCAAATTTGCTGTGTGGTAATCAAATCACAAACTTTAAAGAAAGAATTACATAGAGCAAAAAACAAACCAAAACACGAGTCTCTTCATTATCATGACGTGAGTATACCTCCGTTGAGGCTGTCGAATCGTATACTTCATTTTAACCTCATTTTATTTTATATTATTTCCAATAAAGATATAAAGTACACCAAGATATTTGCATATATATATATAAAGTCAATGCAGCTCATTTTTTACAATGTTTTCTTTAACTTTTACGTTCAGTTAACATTTATTTCATTCAAGAATTTGCATGGGGGAAGGTAAATCATTATTTCCTCTGCTTGAAGCTAAGCTCCAGATTAAGGAACTCCTACATCGCCGACAATTTTGTCAAGAAGTTTTAGGCAAATTTACGCATTATGTAGCCACAGTTTGCAATGAGTGTTAACCTAAGTTTTGACTGCTTAAATCATCATATATATGGCTTCTTTGTGTTGACTTGCTAAAGAAAAAAATGAGATCCAATAAATTACTATACATTTTGTTCGTTAATTTTTCATCGAAAATCCGGAAAAGAATATGTTGGGATAACAGATACTTTCTTTACATATTTGCTTCACAAGGATACCTTCTTCACATCATTTATTTTTGTAGGGTTTGAATATTAACGACATACCATTTTTAGTATCTGGAAGGCTATTTCTGGAGTATGGACTCCTAAACAATATATATCATCATTGATGGTCTTCCCTAAGAAAAAAAAAATTCAATCCACAATAAGAGTTATTAGTTTTTTGGAAGCCACAGTGGCTCCGCAGTTGGAGATCAGCATGTGAAAACACTGCGATATGAACAAAACTCCCTCTTTGTTTAGCTGTCGTAATCTTGGGTGTACTGTCATAACAGATCGAAAGAGATGATGATCGACATTTTAGAGAATGCAAAATTTGGTGAAATGACTTAAAAGAGTTGGTGTCCGAATCCAACTCCCCCTGCCACCGCCTCGGTAACTTTGCCATTTACACTGTATACCTATACCTATGATTACTATAAAATGTCTCGTTTGTTTGTCTTGGTTTACTTTACTTTCTGTTTGGTCTGCATGCCACGGTATAATGGTAATGGTGAATTGCCGTATCAAATTCTAATCTAATCACCGTACATGTCTCATTAGCCGAGCTATAGAAGCGTGCAGTTTAAATTATCAAATTCAGTTTTCAGGTCTTTGGGAAGAATTTAAATCAAAATTTGTAAACACAATGTAGTATCGATGTGATTGCAATACCGTACATGAATGCAAGAAAAGCAAAAATAGTGGGAAAAGAATTTAAAGACTGACATCAGTATCTATTGACCCCATAATGTCCTGTCCTTTCCCAAAAATTTAAATATCGATTTTTTAAAACACAATAAAACAACATCATGGACACTTCTTCTCATATGCTCTGACTGTGTTGAGATAATGCTGTTTTGAACTCATTGTGTTATGTTCCATTTAACGTGTAACAAGTTTGAAAGAAATGCATTGTGCGCTACCTGACCCTGTTAACTAAAATGTGTTTCGATGCGAGTCATATCCTTGAAAACTGTGTATAAAGTGTGTCTCTTTAGAGAAACGATCGATGAACACAAGAATGTCTTATAATGTATAAATAGGCCGAGGCGCGTATTGTCCTCAAACACATTAATGAATGTTATCGATTTTCTATCGATGCAAGCCTGAACATATAGACCATTGATATAAAACGAAGTTGTTATGTAATGCCGAGTAATCCCCTTGTAAGGAATACCTTCACTTCTTTTCACAAATTTACACAATCATCGAGAACTCAAGTCATGCATGCGCATTGTCACTTTGAAGAACAAGATAAAAAAAGGTTGATGTTCCTGTGTAACAGCGCCAAAATTTATGCGACGAACCATTTTAGTGGCTGAAAAAAAAAATGAATCACCGTGCAAACCCTTGGTCAGTAAATGAGAATTATCAAAGGGAATGAAACACTAGGAATTCGACGTTAGGCCTAAAGAGATCGCTTACCTGTAACGAAGTCATCGTCAAAATATTGGCATAGAAATCCTGTTCAAAACTAGACCAAACAGCTTTCCATGTCTCCGTTGATATTAACGACCACACGACTAAGTTGATCAGGATTCTAACTAAAAACGCTCATCGCGGAATTACGTATAGTACGTTTCTCTCAACGAGTGAAACTGTAATGACGTCCCAATCTGAGATAGACGGGAGTTAAACTCAGGGAGATAGACTCCCACCTTCCTGATTGGGCCATCTGCCATCTGCTTGCATGTTTTTCTCGGTTTCCTACGAGGCCACTCTCACGTTATTGTTTGTCAACAAGGAGGGAATTATCCCAAAATCGCGACGACTTCAAAGCGGATTAGGTCCATAGTGGCAGACAAGAATAGGAAAATCCGATCAAACGTTCAAGCGCAAGACAGTAAGAACGTCCACAGAGAGAATTACTATTCTCTCATGAAAATCGGCTTAACGAACGACATTGTTTTCCCGAAAATAACGGATACCATCTTGTGCCAGGAGGAAACGGATAAGCTAACAGTGTAGCTCCCTGCCTTATTTTACCGAAGACTATATTTGGACTTTGTAATTAGAGACAAAATCTATGCTAATTTTCGACAGCTAAATGGTAATTACTTACACAAACAAACTATAAAAGTCAAGAAAGTGAGGCGCCTGAAGTTGGCCACCTATTTTGTAATTACCTGCAATGAAGAGTGGTCAGCATGGGTTTGGCGACGCTGCATCAAACTAAAACCAGTCACACACTTAACATTTCTTGTAGATGTTTTACACGATCAAGAGGGCTTAAAGATAATGTGTGTTGTTGATCGTTTTTTTTTTTTTTTTTTTTTTTTTTGTTTGTTGTTGTTGTTGTTTTTTTTTTGTTTTTTTTTGGGGGGGGGGGGGGTTCTCTACGTCATTATCGATAAACCCTCCCTATTATAGAGCCCTTTAGTTGTCGTCGTTGTCATACCCTCATTATTCATCGTCATCATCATCACTTCAGGTGACTAAACTTGGCATAAACTATTGGCATCACAATGAATGTGTGTCACTGGCTTCTCATTAGCACCTTGCTCCCTTCACTGCATGCTACCCTTCACGGTTGTCGACAGGTAACCACTTAGTTCTCCATAGCGACTTGTATGCTCATCATTCGAGACGACTTTCCGGTTGTAAAGCGCATATATTTACTTTCTATAAAACGCATGACGCCCCTCTTATGAATATTCAGTCATTCAGGATGGCTGCAGTAATAATGTATAGAATGATATTGTATCGAACTGCAGAATCAGTTCCTTGATACTCCATGCAATATGCAAAAATCTCAGGTAGCAACGCGAGCACGTCTACCTGAGTTTTTGCCACCAGACCGAGGAGTACGTCATCCAGTTCAGCTGCCTCACCGGAAATGAGGTCAATGTCTTCACTGTCGCGCCGTTTTCAGGTGAACGTGTTCTGTCTGTGGTCGGTTCCAGCATCTCATTTGAACAGGCGTCTGACTCCCTCCACCTATATAGCAGTGGCGACTGAATACATAGGACCCTACGATTATTATATTAATGCGATTCATTTTAAACTTGTTTTCATTTTGTCGACAGAAAGTAGTCCTACAATATAAGTGAAATTGGACATACATTAAGTTCAAAAAGCAAAATAGCATTATGTTCATATCCATAATTAGATAAACACACACACACATACACACACACACACACACATTTATATATTCTAAAAACATGAAGAGGCCCACTCAAAAGATTATGATTGTAATTATGTTGGTCCCTCAAAAAAAAATAGTGAAAACTTACAATTACAAAGAAAGAAAGAGATGAAGAAGAGAACAAATAGAAAGAAAACAAAAGAAGGAAATAAGAGAATATTTTATATGTTATAAGCAAAAGCTAATACCAAAGCCTAAATCTATAGTTAAGCTTACATATAAATCCCACAGAGACGATTAGCCAGGACTGGACAGTCCAGAACGGAAAGCACCTATATACACAAGTGGGATAAAGCACTGGCAACACGAGTGACAATATAAATTGAAGCACCTTGGAGTAGGTAATAAAGTGTCGATGACGCCAGTATATTCCCACGACATATCAGAGCCAAGCGCGGTGTTTATGGGTGGAATATATAAAGGCACGATATTATACATCTGGTTGTAGTAAACACTTAATTGATTGGTCTCTTAGATGCAGTCATTGCGTTGATATGAAATATTCATAGATTATAGTTGTGCGTAGGAGACCTATTCACACAAAACTTCCCCTGTGGTACTTCGTTAAACAATCACTGAATTTCGTACGTATTATTTTGAGAAACGCGTTTTCTTTTACGTTGTAATCGTTTACTTCACTCTTTAATCGGCAGTCGTGCCATACCATTATGGCCAACTCCGATATCTCCAAGAAACATTCAAACCAGAACTCGGCAACATCAATACAATCATTCTGTATTATGTTCAGTTATGAGGGATGTGATGAGTTGAGGTGCTCGCGTATAAGTTTTTGATTTGATTTAATTCTAGGAGTTTGTGGAGGTGTCTGTCGGTGATCTCATTTTCATTTGGTCCTTTGTCAAATAATGGCCATTGAATCTGCTTTCAATTTCAACAGTGAAATGGTCAATATGATGTTTTCTTGTTGCGTTTATCAGCACGTCAGCAGAAAAAAAATGAATGTTCAACTGTTCTCTGTCTCGTCAATGGTCTACTTCAGAAGAGATCTGCAACTTGTCCAGATGAAGTAATTTCCCCTGTCCAGTATTCATTGTTTATTGCAGACGTTTGAAAATAAGGATACAATATTCAAAGTGATTGTTTTGAACACAAATCGAGGCCCATTATTCGATGAAATCGAAATCACACCCACTCACTATCTTGAAAGGTATCAGCCTCGCCTTTGTTTCTTTACATCATCACTTTGATCAAACTGAAATATCATTGCAAACATTAGTGAAAATGTTCAAAGTAGACGCGCTCTTATACGTCCTGATGAATGCTCCATCCCACCTCATATACAGCTCAACACAGCCACGATAATTATGTCACACAGTCGACCAATAGAGGGCGTACTGTTATTTCATTCCACCATGCACTATGACATATTCTGTGTGTACTTCGTCTCTGCCTAACTTTACTTTTTTTTTTTCAAGCAATTTGCCTTGTTTTATCAGTTTTGTAATCAGATACAACATTGTATTTCTATGAGGGGACTGTTAACTACAAGCTCAGCTTTTTAGCAGTCTCCTCCATTTCCAACAACTTTCTTTCGGTATTTGTGGTGAAATTTATTGTATCACAGTTCATTTTTTTTTCATTATGATGTTGTGTTATTATGTAAATGTATGTGTACACAAATATTGTAATGATATATGTGTTGGAAGTGAAATAAAACAAAATGAAATAAAATGGAAAATTCCACAATCCGAACAAGTCTCTTTTGAAACGAGTATCCACCGGTATCCACACAGATCAAGGGGATATAACCGGGACGCGACACTCTAACGAACACCATCTATACTCAAGAAGATGATTGTGTGGAAAGAGACAAAAAGGATGCTATATTATATTTATCATAACATTCTATATGCACGGCTTTAAAGATAGGAGATATTAAAGATGATCATTTGCGCTGTCCCTAGTCTTCTGTTGGAAACACCTTCTGCTTGAAGTAAAAATACTGGATTAGTTTGATAAAAATGAGCATTTGATTATTGTTTCTTTATCACGAACTGTCCCGTAGGCCTATCTTTTTGGTTTGTTTTGTTTTCCTTTGTTTTGTTTTGTTTTGTTTTGTTTTGCCCCTCGTGGTAATGCTGCTGCTGAAGAGTATAGCAAAAGGCATTTCACTGACAAGGAATGAGGGCGGACAGACTTATGAATTGGTGTGTTATGCAAACATACAATCATGCATTACATTGATGACTTTGCCGGGCGAAGGACAAGGAGAGATTGTAAATATACTTAGGTGTAAGTTCAGTTTCTATCGCGATTTAGGTCTGTTTTTGTTCTACTTTGCATTGAAACGGGTACTGATGTCTAGACATTTAATAATAGCACTAAGGAGCCATAAAACTGCATTGTGTGAACGTTACTAAAATTTAGTGGTGAATTGATATCTGTCCAATCATAGACATTGTCTACCTTCACAGCAACCTTCCCCGAAAACTGTACAGTCAAACTAAGGCGATCCGTTTTCAATGCGTCAGAGTGGGTTGATATCAACCCGTTCTGCACTGCGTGCTATAGCGCCCTCTTTGTTTTCAATCAGGGAATAGTGGAAGACCAGAGCTGTGAACACCGTGACTGTCCTAGTGACATCGGGTGCTGCGACAATTTCTCGTGGTCGCAGTTCCTGCGACCGGACAGAGGCAACCCGAAGTACCTCCTCAGCTGAGCTGAGTTCTGTCTGTCGGACAGAGCTGTCCGAAGTACCTCCTCAATCCCGTCTTTCGTTTCTCCTGTTCAGCGTGTAGGCATTCTCTCTCTCTTTCCTTTCTTCCTTTAATTTTGTTTTTGCTCTATTCCTTTTAATCGTATCCCCCTCAGTTTAGTCATGTCATGTTATTGAGTCTCTGTTGTTTGTTCCATTCTGTCTTAACCATGTTTGTGTAATGTATTTGTAATTACAGTAAGTATTTTTGAGGAAACTTTTGAGTGGTCCACAATCGACAAGCAATGCTTTTTAGTGGACCTCTCAGTTCTCTTTTTTCCTCAACACATAACTTTGTATTTTCCGGTATGTATGCACATCTTTATTAGTTTGTTGACTGTCGTTCATCTTTCGTACTTTGTAATGTATATAATATTTGCTTATGATAGAATTCCTGATTTACTTTGTGTTATCTTTTGTTGGAAGAAAAATTAGAATGAATTGAATTGAGTTGAATTGAATTGAATTGAACTGAATTTAATTGAATTGAATTGAATCGAATTGAATTGAATTGAATTGAATTGAATCGAATCGAATTGAATTATTGAATTGAATCAAATTGAATAGAATTGTGTTGAACTGAACCCCAGCACCCGGCCAGCACCTAGGCTACGTTGATCATTTAGCCGTCAATAGTAAAACTAGTGAAACATTTGCAATGCTAGACTATACGGAATAGGGCTTCGGTTTCAGAGATGGACCCTCGGCCCTCTACATTATGTTTTAGTTTGGCGATTTCGAAGTTAATCAATATAATTATCAATCATAAGACAACAACAAAACATTCATTGTAAGTATTATTTGAAATTTCGACATATCATGAGACGGTCAGTCAGTCACCTTATATCGTGGTGGAAGAGGAAGAAGTACAATTTACATTTGTACCAAAACTTGCTTCTCTGGCATGCGTGTAATAAGTAAAGATACAAACTAAAACTGAAGGCTTAAAATGAAGCCTCAGGACGGATCAGAGATCAGCTCAGCAGTCGTTGGTATTCTGTTTCTTTACTGTTGCCGTTGTATACTTCATCCCCTTTCTGATATAAAGTGAATCTCCCAAGCTTTGTTCGTAAGATATCATTTGTTGTTGTCTTCTGTAATCATTATGTATAGTAATTGATGAATTCATTCATTCATTATTGTATTCATTCATTCATTCATTCATGTATTCATTTGAGGCTGCGTTTTAAATATACATATTTTTTGTTTTTATTATGCATACATTGATTGATATTCATATCACGAATGATTGTTTGCATACTCTGGCAGAAAATTCAATTCATCTAGGCACATTTTCCATGCTTTTGAAGTGAATAGGAATACTTGTACTTTTTATGTTTAATATTTTTATTTTTATTCTTGTTTGATTGTTGTATACAGTTATTTATGTAATTTGTATTTATTGTTTTACCCTGTAAATCATTGTATTTTTACGTGGACCCCTTTGAAAATCAGTCTTGTGCTGAAAGGGCTATCCACCCTGTGAATGGAAATAAATAAATAGATTCATTCATTCATTCATTCATTCATTCATTCATTCATTCATTCATTCACTCATTCATGCATTCATTTTTTCCGTGTGGTGCAGCAATTTGGTAAAAACAATATTGTATAATGCGTTGAACAATAGTATTCTGCGCTTACATATTATACGTTTGTTTATGTTTTGCTTTGTTTGTTTGTTTGTTTTTTTTCGTGCAAGTGTGTTTGTGAGTAAATGGCCGATTCACCGTTACATAGACAAACACAAGGCAGCTCTCTTGTAAAAGAAAAAAGATAAAAGGTAAGTATGCGTGGAACGAATGACAGGAAATTTCGTATAACACTGTATAATGGAACTATAGGATTTGGTTCGGACTCTGCGAGTTCTTTCGTAGTCATGGCAATGGGAGGAGCGATTTACGTTATTATCACTGATTATGACAATTGTTCTAACAGTAATACCTAAACAACTTTGCGAATATAATTGTCTAGTTTGCACAAGGAAACAGATGGTGTGTGAGCATGTGGTATAATAATCATAATAATAAAATGTCTTGGGTTTATAGCCATGACGAAATTACAATGTTCAGTCCCAAACTTTGGATATTTTCCAGCTGACTTAAGATGTGTATGCGGAATCATGCACACACTTCAGTGACTGATTTTAATGATGCATAGATCCTTTGCAAAGATGCATTCAGTTGGTGAATAGTGGCCCATCTCTTTATCTGTCATTCTGTCTCATTCGAATTTTCTTCACGGCCTGGGGCTCTTCAGTACGTAAGTTTTCTTGTCTCTGGCAAAGTTGTATTTCCCCTTCTACTTACGATACCATTCACGTAGCTTTGTTAGCATTCTCTTTGATAAATGGAACACTCTCCATGTCAGAAGTAATTAAAACACTCATCGAGCACTCCATACCTTTTGACACTTACGGGTCATCTGTTATTCATCATAACTAAGGGTGATGACGTCATGGTATCGATTTTTTTTTTAGCTCTTGGCAGGAGTGTCACTTACAGAAAAGAATGGCAAAATGCGTTCATGTCAGAACCGTGTGCTTTCGATCGATGAAAGGGAGAGCGATATCAATTATTAACCGATCATCCAAGCGAACGATACTTCTCGCCAGGCAAGACAAACACTGCGTTGCCGAGACAATTGGGAACACAAGGACATGTAATGTTCTCATCCGTGTATACACGGTGCGCGGTAAAGTGTTCTCCCGCCCCGATTTTAAAACCGAAGGTTCCATAACGCCTGGTTTCCATTGATTTTAACAGCTTTCTTGCTCGTATGAATGTGTCAAAGCATAGTGTTGTTTAGACGTGGGTCACCATTTTCACTGAACGTCTCACGTAGATTAGGAAACACAACATCATAATAAATTGTCAAAGTTCTCTTCTGCATTTGCAATCCATTTTTACACACACACACACAGGCACATACACACAGAAAGTCTTTTATAACAGGATCAAGTGCGAGCTTTCAAGGTTAGAAACAGAAATGTGTATTAATTTTGACGGCATTTTCTCATGTTCATACAAATCTAGTAATCAATGAGTAAAATGATTCAAAAGTAGTCCGATACTGAAAGGAGATCTTACGCTGAGTACATCTGAACCAATCTAGCTTCAGAGCAATAAACCAAAGAACACACATAAAGATCAATTTAGGATTAAATTCCAATTCTAAAAATGGATTGTCAAATGCGTGAGTTCTATTTTGATGTTACCTGTGGTGTTCATATTAGGGAGAGACATTTGCAAGACATTTGCCAGCAATTTTAATTCCCCCCAAATCAAGTCTTGCGGTTAATTGCAAATTTGAAATCTATATTGCAAGCTACGATCCATTCTGTTGGGGGAAAATGAGCTTGACAATGTTAATCATTCTCCTCCTGATCTAGGCGTTACGTCAGTGTGTGCATGTGTGGGTGACACGACTTTTTTCCCCCTCTGCTCTCATTTTCTCCAAGGACTAACAGGGTTAAAGGGATAGTACAGTATTGGTGGAGGTGAAAATTGGGCTTTAACTTTTTTGCGAGATACCAAGAAAACACTTATGAAATAGTACAGAGCATACAATTTTAAGAGGAATTCAAAGTTTATTTGATAAAAATCGGGTTTGGAATAGCTGAAACATCCAAAAACAAAGTAAAACAAAACGATCGTAATAAAATGTGGGTCCCACACTTTATTAGGATCGCTCTGTTTTCGATATCTCGGCCTTTTTAAAACCAATTTTCATCAAATGAACATTGAATCCCTCTTGGAATTACATGCTCTTTAATGTTCCATAAGAGGTTTCTAAATATGTCGTCAAAAAATGATAAAAACCTGAAGTTAAGTCTCAACCAAAACTATACGATCCCTTTAAGGTTGTGATAGGGTTTAAGGTTTAGTTGAAGTGAGGATTAGGATTATAGGGTTAGGGTAATGTATGAGGGTAGAATTTATGTTTGGCTGTGTGTGCAGATATTTCATGGGAGCAATACTGACACAGGAACAAAAAAAAATGTCATGGAACCGCATATTATTGTGTCTGTCATTTACTGTGTAATTCCTATGCAGTTGTAATACATGTATATGTACATGTACTTGGCTTCTGTGTTCTTGGTAATTGCAGACAGCTATCTTTTACATGGGCACGTATCATGTAACTAGGTATCATCAGGCGCATACAGGAAGAAAGGGCACAAATAGTCGATTTATAGCTGTCAAAATCATTCTAGTAAAAACATATCACACATTTGGAACACAGGATGGAGTACGTTATCAACTGGAACGAAACATTCCGGCCATGCAATATAATAGATCGGTTTATTTAGCGAGACAGAAACAAACAAAAAGAAAAGCCCCAAGCACAACTCTGAAAGGCAACAAGCAAATTTTACACTTCGACTTTTCTCAACTTAAAGTGTTGATGAAATGAAGAAGTGCGCAGTGTATGGCTTTTATAACATTTTACGAGAAAATAAAATACTCAAATTGGTCTAAATGGTCGAAATATGCGCGGAGCTGTGCATTATAGAAATAGCGCCACATTAAATGAATGATCTCACAACTTTCGGCAGTAGGACATTACAATTCATTGCAGGATGGATGGAAGACGAAGGAAAATGTGACAGTAAATATTCAGGCAATCTCTGAAGTCTGAAAAGAGGGTATCGGTGCACTAACAAAACAACAGAAGCACACAAATGAAAGTCAATACTACATATTCTTATCTTAGATGATCTTGCTCGGCCTAGACAAAATTGTGAACCGAATAACTTTCATCGCATTGGCAGCCAGACCACTCAACGGAGCATTGAAGGATATTATTCCAAAGATAAAGATTCAAAGTTTACGTAATATTGCAGTATGCATGTATATTCTTTCACAGTGCAGTATCGAACCAATACCGAAATATATTTATTACAATCATCCCTGCTCCTAAACATGTAACAACAAAAACAATCACAGGATTTTTTTTTTTTAATCTTCTGGAAGCTCAGTTCCGTCAATGAATTTCATTATGTAATTTGTTTAGACGAGTCTTCTTCTCTATGTCTCCCCATTAATAACGTCTCCCTTACAGGTTATGAAACCCTGACCATGCTGACAACCCTTATTGCACGTTCACCAGAAATGGCAGGATATATCTCATCTATTCAAGTCAGCTGTTTCAATGCAAGTCCCAGTTATTAGCTGATGGATGACATATATATATATATATAATAATGACCTATTCCTGCCCTGAGAGGCGCTTTATGACATTGCTATACTGCAAACCAGCAATTTAGGTACAATAACAAGTGCTCTCTTCACCTTTCCTCTCCACAGAGGGCCATAAAAGTTTCCCTGTCTACCATGATTCATGACAACACAGTAAATATTCTCCAAGCCTCTGAAAGGGAAACGTTCAGTGTACTAAATAACTCGTATTTCAAGAGCATATCACTGCTTCGTGTATAACCGATACGCCATCAAATATGGGAAAAGAAGTCTTTACTACATGACAAACGTATTTGCAATATATTGTCAATCTTTACAATGTTTATTTGATGACACAGATATGGTTAACTGCACGAAACATATTGATCCATCTGGAACTAATGGCGCGAAACATTTCCAAACAAGTGTCAAGAACAAAACGACTTTTTCATCATGTTACCACATGTACAAGACCTTTAAAGGACAAGTTCACCTTCATATACATGTGGATTGAGTGAAGGCAACAATATTAGTAGAACACATCAGTGAAAGTTTGGGGAAAATCCGACAATCCGTTCAAAAGTTATGAATTTTTAAAGTATCTGTGCAATCACTGCTGGAGGAGAAGACTACTACAGTGTATGATGTCACATGCGTACAACAATATAAGGAAAATATAAAGAGAATTCCACAAAACTTGACTTTTTGAATAAAGTGCACATTTCTTCGACATGTTACTGACCTATGTTTGGGGTAATATTATTTCCCCTGACATCTGAAAGAGAGAAGTCGAGTGTCCTTTTATTATGTGAGAAAAGTGAGAATATCTTGAATTTTCTTTATACTTTCTTTATATAGTTGTACTCATATGACATCACAAGCTATAGTAGTCTTCTCATCCAGCCGTGACCGAGCAGAAACTTAAAAAATTCATAACTTTTGAACGGATTGTCCGATTTTCCTCAAACTCTCATTGATGTGTTCTACAAATATTGCTGCATTCACTCAACCCACATGTCTATGAAGGTGAACTTGTCCTTTAAATCGACGCCATGGACATCCAACGCTTGGCGCGAATAAATCGAAGAAGTTTTGGGCCGTCATTATTCCACTCGGGTTTTAAAAAGCTAACCACAAACCAGGATTATCGAGTGGTTAATATCTTTCCTTGAAGGAAACGATCGCATGCGTTGAAGCGCAAAGTTCAAACCCACACATAACAATGCGCAAGATACACTGTATGAACATCCGGGTAATGATGTTTGAAACTTCTCTATACGGTTTACCTACAATTCGTGTGTGACTACGAAAACATCATTGGTCTTTTAAACTGCACAGGGCAACGTGTTTCATCAAAACAAGATCCAGAGTAAACCAAGTCTTTGTCATTTACAAGAACTTCCCAATGTGTATTTCAACTGACAGATCAAATGATTAATTAGCTCCATGCATTAAAAAAAATAGTCGAAACTGTAACTCTCATTACACTGATGTATTAATTATGCAGCTGGAAGAAAATGTCAAAAATGTCAAGGTATTTCTGTCCGATTTTAGCAGAAGATGTTATCGTTTTTGTTGTTCTTTAGGTTGAAATGTTAATCCACTGATACCACATGACTGAAAGAATGTTTCCTGATTCAATGGATGATGAATATTACATCACTCCGAATTTCCAACAAGGCAGAAGGGGTCATATTGTGCAGTTACTCGTAGTAAACTCCATACACCAGCGCTACTGCAAAAATGGACGAATTCTGATACGAAATGGATGCGTAGTTGTCCAATTTGTCGTCCCAGACAAATCTACTGGCTACTTGGACCGACTGACCCCCTAGCGGACCTACGATGACGTGGCTGACGATTTTATGCCGGGCAAAACCCAACGATTTCACATCAAATTTGACTGCCTCGCTGAGCTCTTTCGTCAAACTCTCCACCGAGCTCGGCAAGTACTCGACACCCGCCAGCTTGGCTTCCAAAGTCTTTCGCACGGCCGCCTCGACGATACCAACGTTGAAGTGGGCATCGGGAGCGAGTTTGTAATTGTTCTCGAACTGCGACGTCCTCATACTCATCTTCGACCTATCGCCATCGGGCGTGAGTCTCGATCTCCCGCCGGACTTGCCCACGGCCAGACCGGTGGAGCGCCGTGTCGTCAACATGGACGGCTTGCGGACGGACGATGACGGCGGGGATGATATCGTCGAACGGTTCTCGACACTGTCAACGTCGGTCGCCTTGGTCGACGTCATTGTGTAGACCTTAATCCGTCTCACAACATGGACCCACGAAGTTGTTCATACAGACTCTTACGTGTATAATATCAGACTTTGCAGCATCACAAAATCATACAAAATATCACCATGTCGAAAGAATCGAACACCGTGGCTCCATGCTGATAAACAGAACGTTGCTATAATGAGCCTTATTTTTCCCGAAAGTGGTTATTTCATCCGACATCCATGCAATTTTGAATAGAATATCATTGTAACTTTGAAGGTCTGTTTCACCAGATGGCTGTGGGTTTCCTCGCTTTATTGTTTTCAGTAATGGCCTTTATCTCCAAACTCCGTGCAACACTTACATTCCACTTAGGTTTCCGATACACTGTAATTGCGGAGACAGTAAATCATTAAGTGTTACAGCCACCACAAGACATATACTCCAATACTTGTTCTCCGAGTCAATCGATTTCCTAGGTGAATAAATTGAGGTTCGATGAAAGAGCTTTTATGAATAGCACGCCGTATCGTATTTTTCCTCACACGCGAGCACATCCCTTCCGAGGGCTCCACGCCGGATCTTGTTCAGCGACGACGGCGGATGATTTCTGGCACGCTGCGCCCGCGGGTGAGAAATTGTATCGATTTTATGTTGATCGCTCCAAGATCAAACAAATCCGGCGGCACATTAATCCAAGCGGTCTTGAGTGCCATTGATAGTCTGCTCTTACCACTAGTAAGAGACAGATATCAAACTCAAACGCAATTAATATATTTAAGCGGAGATAGCTATTTCTCGTTGTATTGGCATGTGTTTTGCACAATTAATCCAAGTTCAAAATTGTATCACTATCACCTTGTACGCTTCATCGGGCTGTAGTCACGACTGAATGAAATGATTTCAACGTTTGCATTCTATACAGGGAATCCGAGTGCGTTTCCTTTAACACCTGCAAGGTTGGATGACAAAAAAAAAGTTATCTATATCGCTCACCTGTTGAAAAGCATATGACTATTGTCGCTCATTCAACTGGGTGAATATAAATACCGCACAAGGCTCAACCCTTCGATAATTGTCAACTGAAGTATTATTGTTCCACTAACTGGTTACAAGTTGATCTCCATAGCAAGAGGCAGCCATCCAAAAAGTATTGTAGTCTGTTGATCAGACCCGCCCGACCAAATGATGGGTATAAACACATGCGTAGACTTCCAATAAGTATTTGGAATCTACAGTATACAGAATGATGAAACAGTACACTTGTGTTGTAGAAGCTAAGTATAGTTTACACCTTTATCAAACTTTCTCGTCGTTTTTTATTTACTCCAATGCCATAGCCTTATAGCCACTATTTTACGACAATATCATTTCCCCCTGTCATTATTATATAAAGGGGATGCTTTGAACAGATCTGCCTCATAGTATATAGCGATAGTATAGGGCTCTCGAAACCAACTTATCATAAACCAGAAGTCTCTCGTCATAAAATTGTGCCAGAATACACCTGATAAGAAGTTAATGATCAGAAGGAGGTGATGGAAGAAACCTGTAAAGAGATACGGAGTGAGAGGGAGAGGGGAGATTTAAAGAGTGGCCTCTGAATTGTAAACCTGTATAGAGTTAGCGAAAAGGACGCTCTAACAAGTGGCTTCAACCTTGTTCGCTTGTTCCAGTCGACTTGACAACTAAACTTCCGGCTTACACCCTTTGTCGCTACGGTCCAGCTGAGCTCATAAGCACTTTAGTCACCATGGCAACAGGACAAGCGTAAGAAGAATCCCTGGCTTGGAGGGCGCCCTTGGTGATAGGGTCAAAGTGGACGAGCTTGACAAGGTCGTAAAGTTTTGATGGTCTCTCGCAGCAGTTATGGCTACGATAAATGGACGAAATTTTAATCTAGGTCATATCTAGACAGGTCGTGAAATTGTCCGTTCGGGTTTTGTGTTGAAAATTGGGGACGCACCGCGGCGTGCCGTAGCAACAGGTTTAATGTGGGCATAACAAGGGCACGAAGCTCGAACATTAGTTGTGCTGATAACATATTATTGTATCACACTTGCAACATACCCTTAATTGACCTTATCACACACATAATTATACCACAGATACTAAAACACGTCAAACATTGAAGAGTGCCAGTTTGATTAAAAAAAAACGGTTGTATGGGTTTGATGAGGTTGAATTACTAAGGGATGGTACAGTATTGGTGGAGATGAGAATTGGGCTTTTAACTTTTCGCGAGATACCAAGAAAACACTTATGAAATAGTACAGAGCATACCATTTTAAGAGGAATTCAAAGTTTATTTAATGAAAATCGGGTTTGGAAGGACTGAAACATCCAAAAACAAAGTAAAACAAAGTGATCGTAATATAAAAGGTGGGTCCCACACTTTATTAGAATCGCTCTGTTTTTGTCATCTCAGCCATTTCAAAACCAATTTTCATCAAATAAACATTGAATTCCTCATGGAATTACATGCTCTTTCATATTTCATAAGAGGTTTCTCATTATCTCACCCAAAAATGTTAGAAACCTGAAATTAGGTCTCAACCAAAACTATACTATACTATGCGTGCGTGCAGAGTGAGTATGTGTGTGAGTGTAACAGCCTGTGTTGATTTTCTTTCGGGGAACCTACTCCTATACAAGCATCTGCTTCTATGTAGGTTCCCTCCACACACAATTTTATTTATCCGTCATGAATATACCCTTGAGAACTATACAAATTGACTTTGTGCTATGTAAATGCATTTGTATATACTGAACTTATAACTTATAATTTATGTGTCACTTCACATTGTCATTGATGGATGTTGTAAACACAACACTGTGATTTGTGTGGAAACCTAATAAATGAAATGAAATGAAAATACGATCCTTTTAAAGCTAAACCCTATACTTCGCACTTAGAATTTCTCACAAAACTTGAAATTCAGGTTATACAATAAACAAGATCCACTAAAAGGTTTTAACTTGAATTACAGAAAGAGTAACTCGAAATCAATAGAAAGATATTTACAAACATAACATTATTGCTGGTACAAAAGAAAACGAGTGTTATTTTTCATTATACACCGTTGCATTTTCAGAGAAATCTTCAGGATAGAAGTGAAACAAATTAGGTTACGTGGACACCCGACGTTTATTCATCGAATCTTCATGGTATTTGACATGATCGATTAATCAATGAATTATAGGCCCTATGTAATATTGGATATATTTATAATGTACGTATTAACTCCTGTATTATTGATTGATTGATTGATTGATTGATTGATTGATTGATTGATTGATTGATTGATTGATTGACTGATTGATTGAGATGGGTGGATTTCAACACAGCTCTCCGTGATTATGAAAGACTGTACCGTATGTCCCCCCCCCCCAACAAAAAAAAAAATTACAACGGTACCTTCTGCCATGATAATTTCAAAAATAGTGAATCAATCCAAATACAATTTCAGGGTATAAAACTATAAACTCATTGCCCACATCTTATAGAAAACCCCTTTCGATTTGCTTCAGTGGTCAAAGAGAAATGAGGAATTTTGTAGAGCATGTCAGAAATCTCTTCCCTCCGAGTTCTGTCTATTGTGTTCATACATTAATTTGCATTTCCAAGAGCATCCAAGGCTAAACTGGGAAGAATCAGGCTCATGGCATGCTTTACAACAATCCACATTTCGTTTCTCTGTGACCGCTTAACCAAACTGCATGGGGTTTTCTGCAAAATAGAGCTAAGATGTTATATTTTAAGACCCTGAAGTCGCATTTTGACAGTTTAATCGTATTGGGTGTTATCAGTGCGAAAAGTGGATCGTAATTTATTTATTTATTTATTATTATTATTCTTTTTTTTTTTGGGGGGGGGGGACATACTGTATAGTAAATGAGATTGGAAAGATGTCCCTTTCATAAATTGGTCATAGCGCCATCTACGAGCGTTGGTTAGAGTGCAGTTTATTTTCATCACAGCATTGATCTTTGCATTTTCTCGACAGGACTTAAGTGTCTTTCCAATGATTACAATATCTCACAGAATACATGAGTGAAAGCACTACAAAGTGAAATAACTGGCCCTGAGATAACCCCTCAAAAATTTGAGCTCGTATAATGATATGCAATTCATCGAAACACTCCTATACATCAAGTTATTTCACTTCAGTTCTGACATCAGTGGATGGTATTTATGGCAAAGTATTGAACCGTCTCGTGAAAGCACGAACAATTAAAAAACAAACAAGAAAAAGAAAGCGACAGCAGTTTAGTCTGATTCTTAAATCCGGCTACCGGTGAGCTATTACTTATTTCCCCTGGGTATAGGGTGACAGTTATTCATATTTCCTCAACGAAAGAAATCGTCATAATGTGAAGAACGAATGACGAGATACAGCGTGCCAACAACACGACAAGTTATCAGAAACCAAGTTTGGGCATAGCGCCATCTTTCGTCCTCAACGCGACAACTAGTGCTCTTCGGGCAGATCGCGCTCGAATATCAGCCATTATAATAATTATCAACCATCTGAGCTGCAATCCACTGAACTGTGCGCATAATATTACAATAAGGCACCATATGGAAAGGGTATCATGAATACAAATACAGGGAGAACGAGAGCTAGAGAGATAGAAAGAGCGAGGGGGGGGGGAGGAGGAGAGGAAGGGTGAGACAAATGACACCCTTCTAAAATTGTTCATCAATTATGGCATGCCTGATTGGGCGAGGTAGAGCATTGATTACAGGTAATAATTTATGATCGAATCATATACCGCTTACATATTTTGGCAAAGTCGGCCACATCGCTAGAAAGCATCTTCATGACTTCTTGATAGAACGAAAGCTACTATGCAGATGTTGTGTGTTATTGTAGAAATTTACACAGCCAACTTGCACTGATTAGTCTGGACTTACGACAGATTATTACGTAGAACAGACTAACAGCTGTAATTTGCTCGTCTACAAAAGAGAGAGGAAAACTATTCATTCCACTTTCTCTTGGTTTAAAGCACTTCATTATGCTTAAACTATATATACTCGCGTATATCTACCTTGCCCAACCTACGTGATTTCTGATAACGACGTATATACTTCCACTTCCATATCGCCACTCCTTCCCCGGGGAGAACGTTTACACATCGTCAGAATCAATATACTGAGTATGCACTCAGCTATCCACGGAGTCCCTTGTAAATTAGCAGGGGGTAATGGATACCTCATGTAGGGAAGGGAAGATGGTGCACATTAATGTATGAATCAATGTGAGAAGTATGCCATAACCGGGATGACAGTGAGGCTCTGTCATAAAAAGCAACCCTGTTATAGAGTCTGAACATGATATGCATAATTGTGTGTTTGTTTATTTGTTTCTATATTGATAGTGGCAGAATTAGTAGTCCTCGTAATGAAAATGTTTATGATGATGACAAAAAATTATCGTGATCATATTCATCAATATTATAACATTTAAGTAGTATTTTATTATCATCTTTATCACCATCATCATTATCTGTATCATTTTTTATACCTGTGCTCATTGACGAATATCTCTATTTGTAATTGCGTTATCTGCCACCACTTCGTGACTGCAAGGTTAAACGCATATTTCGTGAAAAATCAAATGGATAAAAAGATCAACTTTTGTCGATGTCTTGATTGTTAGGTAAAGATTTAATGTGAATAGATTTAACTGAATACATGTGGCATTGCCAATTCCTTTCCGTTAAAGGGATTGTATAGTATTGGTGGAGATGAGGATTGGGCTTTAAACTTTTTGAGAGATACGGAGAAACCACTTCTGAAATAGTACAGAACATACCAATTTAAGAGGAATTCAAAGTTTATTTGATGAAAATCGGTTTCGGAATGTCTGAGACATCCAAAATCAAAGTAAAGCAAAGCAATCCTAATGAAAGTTGGGTCCCACCTTTTATTAGGATCGCTCTGCTGTTTCGGATATCTCGGCCATTTCAAAACCAATTTTCATCACATAAACGTTGAATTCAACTTTGAGTTACATATTCTTTCATATTTCATAAAAGGTTTCTCATTATCTCACCAAAAAGCTGAAGTTAGGTCTCAACCAAAACTATACGATTCCTTTAACATGTGATCAAAGGAGCAGCGTGTTTACAACATCCACTTTATATTCAGGCCTTTGAATTTCGTGACGCCATTTCATAATCAATAATGGTCTTTTCCGCCGTTGGACGACCAACGTTTTCAGGAATTTGTCACAACACTGAAGCCATCTGGCTAAAATGAAAAAGAAAAAGAGGAGGAGGAAGAAGAAGAGGAAGGATAAAGAAAATAATAAAGAAAAAAAAGAAGAAGATGAAACAAGAAGAAACTGAAGAAGGGAACACGAAGAAGATAGAGGAGGTGAGGAAAAAGAAACTAGGCTGATGTGTTCTACTAATGCACTGAACCCCTTCATTTACCGTGTTCACATATCAGAGTCTGATGGCAAAACGAGTTAAGCGTCATTTTTAAAATTTTAAAAGTCGGTCCATCATCAACTAGCGCAAAATATAACCTTTTCAGTTATACCCCACTTGTTACATAAGGAGTATTGAAGTTATGATCAATGGAATCCCATATTTTCTTATTTTTTCTTTGTTTTCTTGCAGTTTTATTTGCAAATGTCTCAAATTGACAAGAATGGAGTTACAGCGTACTTCGTTTTGCGATAAAAACTCTTCATATTTGTCATTTGTTGTACCCGTGCTCCTTATCTTAAAGGTCCAGTTTACCTTTGGGAACAGTGATTTAAAAAATGTTCAAGATATCACATTTGATTTTGATGCATAGTGTAGGTCTGTTATATCACAAAACATCCTATCACATAAAATTTTCGCAATAAAGCCTAAAATATCAGGAGATATCAGTTTTTTTCTCAATAAACCGTAACTGTAGACTGTTTAGTCTGGAACCATTTTTATCATAACTATCAAGTTCACATTGTGTATTAACAACACTTTAATAACATCGATTATACGGATTCAGTTTTGTTTTGTTTTGTGTGGTTTTTTTTTACAGTGGTTGTTTCTATCCCTAACTAACATTTTAGAACTATTTTAAAACACTAATGCTGGGTTTTTGTTTCATCTGCAAATGTTTAATTATGCCTTTAATCTTTACGCTCGATTTTAAGTGGGACCTACGCTCGACAAGCTTGCTTCTGGGTAGGTTCCATTATATTTTTTTAGCATTCATTCTCAGATTCCAACTTTCATAGATCGACCACTATGTTCTATAATGTTTACAATACTCTTTAATGCCTCCTAGCTGGATATCAAGTATTATTTAATTTTGTTATACTTGATGTATTTTTTAACGAGAAATATGAAAATGAATTGAAATTGAAATATATACATTTGGGTTTCAGTTTCCTCTAACTGTGCAAAGAAAAGAGTTGAAATGAACAAATTGACATTCTTGCCAACAAATTGACATTCTTGTCAACACGCTGCAGATTCCATTTTGGGTCTTGCTGTCAGGCTCTCCGAATCCATCATTAGCAATTCCACATTCTACTTCATTTCCCTCTCTTCTTCTTTCCCTCTTCCTCTCTCTAACTTTCTATACAGAGCTTGACGGCAGGCACCAAATGGCTCAATAGCTGTACATGTTACTTTTTGTGTCTTACTGATCATATCCTGGCGATAATTTTAATGCAACAACAGTTTATAGTGTATATACCAAAGTAGGCTTTATGATTATGCAAATTATGTTGTACTCCTGAAACCAATGATAGCTCGGTCACAGCAATAGTTCACGTTGTAGTTTTTCTTTTCTTATTTGGCACCATTACATCATCAGCTGGTCTTATCTTCTATCCGTTCTCCGTTTCTTTTTCACAAACATGCACTGATTACTCGGGACTTACAGCCAAACAAGCTTGCTTTCATGTAGGTCCCGTCATACTTTTCTTTGATCAACCCCATCTCGATTTCGATTTTGACCTGTTATCATTACATATAATTACTGTGTTATCACCATGTATATTGTTTGTGTTTTGCACATTGTTTACAAGGTGAAAGAACTTGTTTGATTTCTGTTATAATGTCCATAAATGAGAAGTATGGATATAAATGAATTGAATTGAAATTGAAATGAGAGCGAGGGTTGGAAAGGGAGGTTTAGGGAGGGAGAGGAAGAGATAGAGATTGAAAAAGGGCAGGGTAGGGGTATTGGGGCGATGACAAGAGAGCGATAAGAAAATCACCCGCACGTCCATGCCTCCTAGCACATTCTCAGGTAATACGTCAATTTCACGTCGTTCCCGACAGACTAATCCTAACGTACTCCATGCAAGCAGCTTTTACTGGCGATAGCGGAAGATAGATGGCGCTGTTTATTCTTTTTGTTTAGATCTCCATTACGCTCGATCCAGGCTCGACATACCAGAAGTAAAGATAATGGGAGTTGATCTCTGCCGGATAGCCTTAGGCAGGTAGAAGTGCCATTTACATTAGCTATAGCATTTTGAGACAGCGGACTTGAGGGAGTTAATAAGGATACAGTAATTAGTGTCTATCATCCTGCGATAGTCCTAACGACCATGAAAATAACCGGACGAGCTTACTCCAAATTTGATCATTAAGGGCCTCTGCTTTTGCATATAATTACCGGATGTTTTTGTTTTGTTTGATCTCAGAACGATCATTTCCAATAACTGCCATTCTGTTGACAGAAGCAATCAAAACGGTATATTTCTAGTAAATACTTCTAACAGCATGTAGCATTGTTTTGTTATGGGACTTGCTCACGTGCACAGCCAACTTACGTCGATCCTTATACGAATTGAAACATAACAATTTGGTGTGTTTGAAGTTTTGATTAAAGATATCTCATACAGTTTCTTATTATTTTCTGTGTTCTTAGCGGTTTTAATTGCAAATATCTCATATTTTGATTTTGCTACAACACGCATTTCCCATAGACGCTTGCCCGAGTATACTCGGGACAAGTCCTCAACGGGTTAAAAAAAAGTGGAGTTAACTCGTTTTGGGGTAAAACTCTTCATATGCAAACATAATCTATATGCGGCTAAAGACATAGAGAGACAGAGAGAGTAGGACATGGTGATGCATACAGAACAGACCAAGTGAAATTATGAATGTGAAAATGAAGTAACAGACTTTCCTTTAAATATGTATAATTATGTATATATATATATATATATATATATATATATATATATATATATATATATATATATATATATATATATATAATTATGTGTGTGTGTGTGTGTGTGAGTGTGTGTGTGTGTGTGTTATACGCAGCAAGCACACTCCCCTGACGATCGTTGTCTTGATTTGTAATCATTGCTTGGTTAACACTTAGTATTAATGGATTTGTTTGTTTTATTTTTTTAATGCTGAATTTCAGAATCATCTGGCCTCATAGAATGAGATACATTGTTTATACTCAACCTACAATCCGTCTTGTATGCACGATGAAATACTTACATCTACATGATTCTATATGTCTAATCTATGGAATAAGAAAACTACTTCTTTGAAAATTTGTTGTAGCAAATTTATGACTACTTTCAGAAGGTAAAGCATCGAATAAAATTCAAGCCTATTTTATATAGGACGTCGTGCTTTTCTCGGTAGATTAATCCAAAAGTTATCATTAATTTAGTTCCCAAAGCCACTGGGTGTCTGCTGTATGATCAGGATCAACCTGTTGCGTATTGCTTTCGAACGTTATTATTTTTTTCTTTTTCTGTTCGCTGCGGTCATCTCAATTCTTCCCCGTAAATGGACATGAATTATATATTTGATATCCAATATAATGACTAATAGTCCCACGCGTTTAGCTTCGTGTGTGCTCCGTACCTCGATAATAATTAATGACGGTTTAAACCAATAGCCCGGGTCTCGCAGTACCTTCTTTACCGGCGTGGATTGTTTGCTCTTCTCGATAATTAATAGGAACACACCAACCAATCAGAGCGCAGCAACGTGGCGACAGCGCGCTGCCTCTTAAAATCGATATTGTCAATGTAGCGTTGCCATGGCGACATTGTATATCAAGAGGGGCTTCAAAATTTCGAGTATAAACCTCCTTTCGAGTTATAGGCATAGGCTGGCGTGACGTTGGCATGATTGTTGCAGAGTCCTCTGACGTCGCATCGTAGTTACGTTATATCGACCACACGTCGCCTTGTCTTATATTGTCATGAATATTTCAAGAAACTTCGCCATTATGCGAAAAAACAACGAATTCGACACAACCGCTCGTCATTAAAGCGAGCAAAGATCGTGCCGACAAAGCGGTGTGCTGCACCATTAAAACAGGAGTGGCTCCGAAATTGTGAAAAGAAACACGGCGGCGGTGACACGATGCTGTAACTCGTCTCAGATGAACAAAGTCAAGTATTCCTTACACCTTCGGAGGGAGAGTGATAACAAGGAAAACAAAATATACACATTATGAAAGTA